>NC_089499.1:67239382-67545811 GCF_036850765.1 Saccopteryx bilineata | reverse complement strand
ATTACAATTGCGTGTAAAAGCCTTGACTGCATACTCTCTGCCCAGTTTCCTTGTCTGGTGGGGTTATGCCCAGCGGTTGGCTACCACTCAGGAAAGTATTCTAATTGGAAGCAGTAGCTTAGATAAAAGGCCATGTTTTTGCTTAAGGGTAAGCTTGTTAAAATTGGGAACTGAGCCAGGGTCATCCATCTAAGACCATGGTGAAAGTGTCTTACAGTTGTTCATCAGCTACGGTCTAATTAATTTTCAAGTGGACAAGTAGCTTCTTGGGCCATGTAACAAGCATCTTCATTCATTTAAGTGAAGTGGATTTGGCTCAGAACAGGGTCACAAAAAACTGTAACGGCTCTTGTCTTCTTTGTGTGTCCTCAGGAGAGCTTGCTCTGATGTCAACAAAGCAAGATTTGTGCTTCGGGCAATCAGAATAGAATCAGTTTCCAGAGAGCCAAGTGCTTTACTTCCCCTGGAAGGAAAGGGTCTGGAATTGAGCATATGGGAAGTCTCTCTAGGCCTTTTTACATTATTGGATTTAGCTCTGCTCACATAATGAAATTGTTGAGATTGTTTAAACCTTCTACAGGGACTTCTGTTAGTAGGGAAGAAACTTGTACAAAAACCATAAGAAGATTGTGTTATAGCTATAATGGAATCTTTTTTATATTTTACCTGGATTTCTGCACAGGGCTGACATTTTTTTTTCCTGGGCAAGAAGCCAAAGGTCTATTTAATTTCTTAAAAATTCCCTTGGTCACTAATGCTATTATTATGGCTGTTTCATAAATTAATAAGTAAAGCCAAAGCCATTAGAAAGGTTGTGTCCTCAAAGTTGACTTTTAAATAACATTTAGAAGCTTCTTTTTAAGGTGACTATTTTGCACAGTAAACATAATAACACCTACAGAAAGAATCCTTTCGAATCTTCAGAAAAATGTTTCACTTATATCACCCAAATTCCATTTAAATCTTGAACGTATTTATCTTTGTCCTGAGACCACATCTATGATTAAATACAGCTTGAATATAAAAATGTAAGTTTACTTAAATCAGATGAATTCTCATAAACAGTTGAAGTTATATCATTCTTTTATGTTTATTTCATTTAGGATTTGGGGTGGCTATGGTATTTTTGTTTCAAATTTAAAATATTATTTTATTTATTTACATTTATATTTATCTAGGACTCTTTTTTTGGCCTATTTAGAGAGAGAGATTTGTTTGTTATTTTTATTTTGTTTTATTTTATTTTTTTGAGAGCGAGGGGAAGAGAACACAGGTGGCAGGCAGCTTCTCATGAAGGGCCGCCATGACAGTTTGACCATGAGAAATGCACCCCGCTGAATGCCACATTCCAGGAAATGTCTGCCCACAGAAAACCTCCACCCCTAACACTCCTGTCAGCAGTGTCCCCAAATTGCTTGCTTGTCCCTTGGCAGCCAATCAAGGGCTGCTAAATGTACATGTAGAAAGCTATCTTGGCTTCTAAACCTTAATAGAGTCCTTGCCAGGAAGAGGCTGTCTCAGGCTTTTTTTTTTTAATTTTACTCAAAAAAACTTACACCTTGAACCCTGATGAAATTCAAGTGACAGCTGATGGATTCCCTTGCAGGTTTATGAATATTCTCTGTTAATACTGCATTCTCTGACTTAGTTTTGTCTTTGACAGATGTATCCTCAACTTAGAACAATACCTTGCCCATAGGAGAATCAAATATTTACTTATTCAACAAGGTTCTACTGATTACCTACTATATATATGCCTTATTTCCAGCACTGAGATATGAGATATATAATTTATCTTCTATCCAGTATGCTAAGGTTAATTCAAGAATTTCATAAATAGTAATAACTTATCATTAGCAATATTTACTGAGATGCAGGTCTGCTCTTTAGAGTTTAGAGAGAAGTGGTTCCTTTTTTAAAAGTGTAACTGAAACCAAATTGTTGCTACCTAACATCACAAGCTACTTGCGATAGAGAAGCAGTGATTCTTCTTTCCGTCACATCACCTTTGTATCTGTGATGAGAGAGGTGTTACATTTTCAGATGAAAGAATAAATTAGTTGACGTTTTCACAGTTTTCTCTGGATGGTAAAATATGTGGTCTTTCCTTCCTTTTCATTTCTAGAACTAGAACAATTGTATAGTGATATATATTAACAATATTCCACTTTTACCCACATTGTATATCTGTTTCCAAGATTAAATGAAAAAGGATATTCTCAAATAGCTAGCAAAAACAATGGAAACATATTTCTTTTTAGCAAATAGCAGGGTTATATAAAACATTCTCAAGTCTCTTCACATAACAGAATGTTCTGTGCTTACTGTATTAGTTAACAAATTCAAGTCTGTTTATTTTGTTTGAAATTCCACTTCATACATAAATTACAGCATTACACTATAACACCAGAAGGACAATATCACCATTGTTTGCCTTTACAATCATCTCAGCCCACAGAATTCAGTTCCATCGTCAGTTTGCTGTCATCTAGCCATTGTTGCTTCCTCCTTCCAAGGTCTACTAATATCATTCAAATCATTGAGACACTTCACAGTGTTTTTGCTATCAGAGCAGACTTTTAAAGAGCTGGAGTCCCAGTGTGATGACCAAATACCCCTGGATTAAGTATCTCTCCACAGTCATCATTTCCCGAGGCACCTGGGTGGCTGAGTTGCAGCGTGTGCAGTGCAGGGGGGGCCCTCCCCTGCTGAAGTTGGTTCGTTCCTTTGAACAATAAGACCTTTTCTGCTTGACTCTCTGGCTGTGCACATGATCATATAGTTTAGGGGAGTGGAGGAGGCAGATGATTTACAACAATGATTCCCAGACTGCCTAGAGGAAGGAATTTTCAAATAAAAAATATATATACAGGGTGGAGCAAAGTAGGTTTACAGTTGTAAATATGTGAAACACAGTTTATTCTCATATTATTTATTGATACAAACAACCGTAAGCCTACTTTTGCTCCACTCTGCATATAGTTGTAAGTACTGATTCTCTTTACTCCTTTTTCTAATTGCAAGAGAACTACAGGCACTTGATCAAAAAAACAAACATGAAAACTAAATCTCTCTCTCTCCCTAGTCCTCCTCTTTAGAATTACATTATTTTATCCACTCTGCAATTATTTATTATGCGCCTGCTGTGTTAGACATTGGAAATACAATGACTGGGACAGATACAGCTCCTGCCCCCATGGAACTAAAGGTCTAATGGGGGATACAGATCTTAAATTCTCTCTAGTATTTTAATAGTGTTTAAGATACCGTAATACATATAGAGACTATGTATTGTCCCAAGAGCTACCATGGCTCATAAGTGAACTCTTTATGTGGACAAGAACCTTATTAATACTACTAAGACTTATAAACCATTCTTGAGGGTCACTCTGATTCCACATGAAAAACACCTAGAGCAACATCTTTTCTTCAACTGTGTGACACTTTGGGTGTTACTTTCTTCCCTGCAATGTTTCAGAAAAGGGGCTCTTTCTCTGGAAATTGCTTTGAAGGAATGAGGTAATTCTTGGTCAAAAGAAGCTCACGCATTCGACCAGATATTTTATTTTGAGAACTTACATGAAAAGTAGTATTCATTCCTTTATCCTTCTGCCTGCATTTAAATGATCTATTTTGTGGATAAAGAGCACCCCAAAATGTAGTGACTTAAATTATGATTTATTATCTTTCACAATATTTGTATCAGGAATCCTGGCTAAGTTCATCTGGGCAGTCCTTCTGTTCCACATGGAGTGAGCTGGGCTAGAAAGTCCAAGGAGACGTCACTTGCTTGTCTGGCATGGCATCTCTGCTTACTCATGTGTCCTTTCTCTCTCCAAGTGCTGTCCTTCCGTTTAGTAATCTGGCCTAAGCTTCTTTAGGGATTGCCATCTGGCTTCCTACATTGAAAGTAGGACTCTTTCCCTGGCCGGTTGGCTCAGTGGTAGAGTGTCGGCCCCGCGTGTGGATGTCCTGGGTTCCATTCCCAGTCAGGGCACACAGGAGAAGCGCCCATCTGCTTTTCTCCTCCTCTCATTTTCGCTTCTCTCTCTATATATTTATATATCTTCTTGTCTCCTCCTCTCCTGCAGCCCTGGCTCAGTTGGAGCAAGTTGGTCCCGGGCACTGAGGATAGCTCCATGGCCTCTGTCTCAGGAATTAAAAAAAAAAAAAGGTTCTGGTTGTAATAGAACAAGGGCCCAAATGGGCAAAGCATCGCCCCCTAGTGGGCTTTCTGAGTTTATCCGGCCCAACATATGCAGGAGTCTGTCTCTGTCTCTCCTCCTCTCACTAAATAAAAGAAAAGAAAAGAAAGTGGAGACTCTTAAAGGATTCTTGAAGACCGTGAACAGAGCTGGCAGAGTGTCCCTTTCACCATATTCCATGACATGCAAGCACTGGGAGGAAAGGAATTGATGGAGGCCATCTTTGAACACTATTCACCACTCTCCTTTAGTGAATGTTTCATATTTATTTTCTGAAGACCATAACATATTGCTTCTTTCAAAGTTATATTTATTTTAAACCATAAATTAGAATGTGAATTGCACGTATGCTTACCCACTTGGTCCTTTCCTGATTGATTAAAGATAGAACAGACTTGTTCCAAAAAGACTACAATTAATGCAGAGTATGTAGGCCATCTTTATAGAAGTTTTCTGTATTATAAGAATTCATGTAATGTTTTAGTTTTTTTCATTTCCTTCACCCCTCTTGGTAATAGCCAATAAAAGAATTATAGTTTTAATAACTAGTTGACACAGATGATTTTAATAAATAATTAAACAGACATAAAATAAATCATTTAAATCCCTGAAACCTTGTATGTGCTAGTATGAAACTCAGTTAAATGACTAAGATAAAAACAGATTAGTGTCATTAGGCCAAAAAAGAAAAAGAAAAGGAAAGAATGAAAGAAAGAAAAAGAACATGCACGAGTTATAGAATATAAGACTTACTGGTTTGCTTAATAAAAACCTGAAATGCTTAATAAGCAGCTATGCTCTTACAAGTTTGTAGACTGCTTCAACCTCTTGTTGTAAATGCCATCCAATGAAACCAATCACCTCAGCAAATGCAGGAGCAACAGAACTTTTTCCCTTGAGCGCCCGTCCTTCACGGGTCTTCTCTTTTCTTATTCTGATGAGCTCTATGAATTTTGACAAAGATGGAAACTGAGAGTCACTGAAGTTAAGTAAGTCCAAGGATCACAAACTACTAAGTTACAGAAGTGAGATTCAAACCCATTACTCCATGCTTAACAAAGTCCATATAATTTCAAAGGAAATAAAGTCATAACATAAAAAATACCACTGGGGGTCAGCTTGAGGCTTTCTATTCTATTGTCTATTGGTGTTTTCACCTTAACGCCAGGGAGAGGATGGATACTATTCTCATTGATGTAATTGACATCTTATGGTTTGTGCACACATCCTCATCTTCTTTTAAGAACCTATTCATGATTTCATCATGTACAGTCTCTCAGGGGTAACTAATTTCTGAGAGGTGTGTATAATATAGAGCACTGGCTTTTACACTTTGGGGTGTTACTTAAGGGTTCTTAATCTTTGTGTACATCAGATCCTTTGGCAATATGGAGAAGACTGCTCATATTAATGTTTCTGAGAACACACAATAAAATAAAATGGAAATAGACTTTATTAAAACACAGGTGATTTTATCACAGAAAAAGAAAAATGCGTCAAGAGTGAGGGTGAGCTTATTGCCTTGAAGAACTAAACCAACACTTAGCAAACTACAGCCCATTCCTACTTTTGTGATGTTCACTGGAAGACCATAGCTTTCATTTGTTTATGTAATGTCTATGACTGCTTTGTGAGAAAATAAAAAAAAAAAGATGAGTCTTCTGTTTTCTCATACAGAGCAACCACTTCTCTCTGCTCTAACTCTAAACTCCATGCTAGGTCCCCTTTGAATAGCCAAGAATTTGGCTAAAGCTTTGAAAGTACCTATAGTGAGGATGTGACCAATGGCATTCTTTAATTTAGGTCCCTTTTCTCCCCTGCCCTAATATGTAGGTAGAGAGAGTATTTTTATCTATCAGTCATTCAAAGTGTATGTAGTTTGTCTAATATCTTAACAAAAGCCTATTTTGGCTCTGAATTTAATCCAAAATTCAAGGGAGAGATCTCAGAATTGCATGTACGTCTAAAAAAACATAGATTTAATTTTTTAATTTTATTTTAAAAGTGAATTCAATTGGCTAAAAAGTGTCTGAAAAGAAAATTGTGCCCATTTCAGTTCCCATTTCTGTAATAGCAAAGAAAACAAAGATTGGGAAAATCCAATAATGCCCATTCAAATATGACTGGGCAGGAATCCAAGTATGCCAGTTATGAAACAAAAAATTATTGTGATTACGGAGCATGGAAATCAAAGTGACCTCAGGCCCAAAAAAGAAAATAATCACAATGCATATTACGTTTTAAAACACAATTATTAAAGAGAGACCTCTGGAAACTTATTCTGGAAGTAGCAGACAAAATTAATTTCTGTAAGTGACTGCATCTTCCAAGACAAATGGCAGTGGTAGAGTGTTGGCCTGTGTGTGGATGTCCCTGGTTTGATTCCCAGTCAGGCCACACAGAAGCAGCGACCATCTACTTCTCCACCCCTCCCCCTCTGCCTTCTCTCTCTCTTTTTCCACCTCCCACAGCCATGGCTTGATTGAATCAAGCAAATTGGCCCCAAGTGCTGAGGATGGCTCTGTGGCCTCCACCTCAGATGCTAAAAATAGCTTAGTTGCCTAGCAACAGAGCAATGCCTCAGATGGGCAGAGCATCTCCCTATAAGGAGCTTTATGGGTGGACCCCATTCCCAGTGCATGTGGAAGTCTGTCTCTCTGCCTCCCCTGCACTCACTTAATTAAAAATAAAAGAAAATATTTTAGAAAAAGGCAATATGAACTTCGGCCCAGAAGCATTAGGGATAATTGTGTGAGCTGTCTTCACACCTTTGTCTGAGATCCCTTCCAGACAGAGCAGGTGGGTCTTCTGGTTCTGCCCCAAGATCCTGAGGAGTAGAGAGATGCTATTCAACATTGCAATCATGAAGCTTGAAATTATTTTCTACAAGCAGTATCCATTGGTCTCCGGGGAAACTAAAATCTCCTTTGCCCACTATGGTAAGGAGAATAATAGCTTCTCAAAGATGTCCATGTCCTAATACCTAGAACCTGCAAACATATTATCTTACATGCAAAGGGTACTTTGTAAATGTGATCTTGAAGTGGTACCCCGGAATATCCCAGGGTCCTTGGTCCTTACAGGTAAAAGAGAGAGGAAGGAGAGTCAGAGTCAAAGAGAGATATGAAGATACTGTAGCTCTGCTGGCTTTGAAGATGAAGAGGCCACAAGCCAACAAAAGCAGAAAGCTTCCAGAAGCTGAAAAGGAAACAGATTCTCCCCTGGACTCTCCAGAAGAAACACAGCCCTATTGATCTATTATAGATATCTGGCCTCCAGAACCATAAAAATACAAAGTGTGTTATTATAAAGCCACCAAGTTTGTGGTAATTTGTCATAGCAGTAACAGGAAACTAATACACTTACTTGCTTCTTCCACCCCACCCAGAAGAAAGTTCTGGTGTGTCTCAGTTGAATCAGATCACATTTTAAAAGGTGCAACTTTGAGTGTGATGCTACGTGGTAGTTTTGTTTTTTTGTGTGTAGCAATTTTCTGCTTCTTAGTTTAATTGTCAATGGGAAGTTATGGTTTCTTTGATTTCTTATAAGTTCTGTTTTTTTTGTATATGAGAGAAATGACATATGGGTCCTGGGACTTCCTCTACCTTAGAAGAAAGCATTGTTGTTCCTTTTCACCTACCTTAAAAGGCCAAGTTTGTAAACTCTGGACAAGACCACCTGGATTTGAAATGTACAAACTCTAAGATTTTAGGCAAATCAATTAACCTTGGTCTCTTTATTTTTGAATAAAGAATAACAGATCCATTTAATTAATTGTTCATGTAAATCACTTGTGCCTAGTGATTATAATGCTGATGATTTGTTGTCTAGATTTGGATTCTGGCTCTCTTATTAGTTTGTAATCTTGCACAACATTTTAAAATCTAAGTGAACCTCAAATTATTTTCACCTATAAACTAAAAATGACAATACTATCCCCCTCAAATGTTGCTATGAGAACTGAGATCATACATGTAAAGCATGTGGTACATGGTAAGTGGTAAATAAACTTCAACTCTATTGCAGTCATTGGGGATCCAGGCAAAGGAGGCCAGAGTCAGTACCTAAGCCTCGCTAGGGGGTAGTTCATCTTCTTATGTTTATCTTGTTTTTCCCTTGCCTTCAGGACAGTAAGATTGAAAGGACTGAGAAAGGCACTATTGCATTCTTACTTCACAACCATGTAATTTTTATTTATTTATTTATATTTTTTATTCAGTGCGAGGAGGAGAGGCAGAGACAGACTCTACATGCGGTCCAACTGGGGTCCACCTGGCAAGCCCACTAGGAGGCGATGATCTGCCCATCTGGGGCATTGCTCTGTTGCTCAGCAACCGAGCTCTTCTTAGCGCCTGAGGTAGAGGCCTTGGAGCCATCCTCAACTCCCGGGGCCAACACTCCCCAATCAAGCCATGGCTGCAGGAGTGGAAGAGAGAGAGAAAGAGAAAGGGAAGCAAGAGGAAGAGGGGTGGAGAAGCAGATGGGTGCTTTTACTGTGTTCCCTGACTGGGAATCAAACCCAGGACATCCACAAGCTGGGCTGATGCTTTATCACTGAGCCAAACAGTCAGGGCCCACAACCATGTAACTTAAAACTGAGATCCTTGGCCATGTGCCAGGAGTGAAAATCACAAGTAAAATATGATGTGTCTTCCTAGAAAGCCAGTTTCACTCAAAAGTAAGTAATTTAACATTTAAAAAATTTTTTTTAATTTAATTAATTATGTTTACATAGATCCTAGGGTCACCCCAAATGCATCCCCCCTCCCCCCTATTCCCCTCAACATCTCCCTTGACCCCCTCCTTATAGCACCCTCCCCCCTTCCCTTCAGGTTTATCCCATCCTATCATCCCCTTTCCCTCTGTCCTCTTTTCCTCTGGTCCCTTTAATCCCTCCTCTGTCTCAGTTCCATTCCTCAGTTCTCATTATTCCTTGGATTCCTCAAATGGTGAGATCATATGATATTTTTCTTTCTCTGCCTGGCTTATTTCACTCAACATAATAGTTTCCAAGTCCCTCCATATTGTTGCAAAAGGTAATATTTTCTTCTTTTTCGTGGTCCCATAGTATTCCACTGTATATATATACCAAAGCTTTTTAATCCACTCGTCCACTGATGGATACTTAGGCTATTTCCAGATCTTTACTATTGTGAACAATGCTGCCATAAATATGGGGGAGCATTTTTTTTTTCAGTTGGTGATATGGTGTCCTTGGGATATATTCCTATAAGTGGGATGGCTGGATCAAAGGTCAGTTCCATTTCTAATTTTTTCAGGAATCTCCATACTATTTTCTACAGTGGCTGCCCCAGTCTGCATTCCCGCCAGCAGTTCAGGAGGGTTCCCCTTTCTCCACATTTTCGCCAGCACCTATCCTGTGTTGTTTTGCTAATGAGCACCATTCTGACTGGTGTGAGGTGGTATCTCATGGTGGTTTTAATTTGTATTTTTCTAATGATTAGTGATGTTGAACATTTTTTCATTTGTGTATTGGCCATCTGTATGTCCTCTTTGGAGAAGTGTCTATTCGTTTCTTGTGCCTGTTTTTGATTGGATTTTTGTCTTCCTGGTGTTGAGTTTTACAAGTTCTTTATAAATTTTGGTTATTAATCCCTTATCAGATGTATTGTTGAATATGTTCCCCATTGTGTGGTTTGTCTTTTTATTCTGTTCTTATTGCCTTTAGCTGTGCAAATCTTTTTAGTTTGATATAGTCCCATTTGTTTATCCTGTATTTTATTTCATTTGCCTTTGAAGAAAAATCAGCAAAGATATTGCTGCGATAGATGTCGGTGAGCTTACTGCCTAAGTTTTCTTCTAGGATGCTTATGGTTTCAAAATTTACATTTAAGTCCTTTATCCATTTTCAGTTTATTTTTGTGCATGGTGTAAGTTGGTGGTCCAGTTTCATTTTTTTGCAGGTAGCTGTCCAGTTTTCCCAACGCCATTTGTTAAAGAGACTGTCTTTACTCCACTGTATGCTCTTACCTCCTTTGTCAAATATCAATTGTCCATAAAGATGTGGGTTTATTTATGGGTTCTCAGTTCAGTTCCATTGATCTATATGCCTGGTCTTATGCCAGTACCAGGTTGTTTTGAGTACAATGGCCTTGTAGTATAACTTGATATCAGGAAGTGTGATACCTCCCACTTTATTCTTCTTTTTCAAGATTGCTGAGGCTATTCATGTTCTTTTTTTGGTTCCACATAAATTTTTGAAATATGTGATCTATATCTTTGAAGTATGTCATTGGTATTTTAATAGGTATTGCATTGAATTTATAAATTGCTTTGGGTAATATAGACATTTTATTCTTCTTAACCATGAGGAAAAGAAATCTTCCTTGATTTCTTTTATCAATGTTTTATAATTTTCTGAGTACAAGTCTTTAACCTCCTTGGTTAAATTTACTCTCAGGTACTTTCTTTGTTTTGTTGCAATAGTGAAGGGGATTATTTCCTTAATTTCTTTTTCTGACAGTTCATTGTTGGTGTATAAATATGCCTCTGATTTCTGTGTATTAAATTTATATCCTGCCACCTTGCTGAATTTGTTTATTAGGTCCAGTAATTTTTTGACTGAGACTTTAGGGTTTTCTGTATACGGTATCATATCATCTGCAAATAATCATAGTTTTACTTCTTCTTTTCCAATTTGGATGCCTTTTATTTCTTCTTCTTGTCTAATTGCTGTGGCTAGGACTTCCAGAACTATGTTGAATAAGAGTGGTGAAAGGGGGCACCCCTGCCTTGTTTCTGACTTTAGGGGAGTTGTTTTTAATTTTTCGCATTGATTATGATGTTGGCTGTGGGTTGGTCATAGATGGGTTTATCATGTTGAGGTATGTCCCCTTTATTCCCACTTTGCTAAAATTTTTGATCATAAATGGGTGCTGGATTTTATCAAATACTATTTCTGCATCTATTGAAATTATCATGTGGTTTTTCTCCTTCCTTTTGTTTATGTGGTGAATCATATTAATTGATTAACAAATGTTGTACCATCCTTGCCTCCCCAGAATAAATCCCACTTGATCATGATGTATGATTTTTTCATGTATTGCTGGATTCAGTTTGCTAATATTTTGTTGAGGATTTTAGCATCTAAATTCATCGGGATATTGGCCAATAATTTTCTTTCTTTGTGTTGTCTTTGCCTGGTTTTGGAATCAGAATTATGCTCGCCTCATAAAAGGAATTTGGAACTGTTCCTTCCTCTTGAATTTCTTGAAATAGCTTGAGAAGGATAGAATTAGTTCTTCTTTGAATATTTGGTAGAATTCACAAGTGAAGCCATTGGGCCCAGGGGTTTTGTTTTTTTGGGAGCTTTTTGATAACTGTTTCAATCTCTTTTGTTGTAATTGGTCTGTTTAGGTTGTCTGATTCTTCTATATTGTTTTTTGGAAGATTATATGGTTCAAGGAATTTGTCCATTTCTCCTAGGTTGTTTAATTTTTTGGCATACAGTTCTTTATGGTATTTTCTTACAATATTTTGTATTTCTGTTGTGTCAGTTGTTATTTCTCCATTCTCATTTCTAATTTTATTTGAGTCCTCTCTGTTCTTTTCTTGGTGAGTCTTGTTAAAGGTTTGTTG
The DNA here is from genome assembly GCF_036850765.1 of Saccopteryx bilineata. Classification (NCBI taxonomy): domain Eukaryota; kingdom Metazoa; phylum Chordata; class Mammalia; order Chiroptera; family Emballonuridae; genus Saccopteryx; species Saccopteryx bilineata. Next base: position 67,534,007 of record NC_089499.1, on the reverse strand, counting down.
ATCTTGTTTACCCTTTCAAAGAACCAGTTCTTGGTTTCTTTTTCTTTTTTTTTTTCATTTTTCTGAAGCTGGAAACAGGGAGAGACAGTCAGACAGACTCCCGCATGCGCCTGACCGGGATCCACCCGGCACGCCCACCAGGGGGCAACGCTCTGCCCACCAGGGGGCGATGCTCTGCCCATCCTGGGCGTCGCCATGTTGCGACCAGAGCCACTCCAGCGCCTGAGGCAGAGGCCACAGAGCCATCCCCAGTGCCCGGGCCATCTTTGCTCCAATGGAGCCTCGGCTGCCGGAGGGGAAGAGAGAGACAGAGAGGAAAGTGTGGCGGAGGGGTGGAGAAGCAAATGGGCGCTTCTCCTGTGTGCCCTGGCCGGGAATCGAATCCGGGTCCTCCACACGCTAGGCCGACGCTCTACCGCTGAGCCAACCGGCCCAGGCTCCACATGATATTTTCAATAGATGCAGAAAAAGCATTTGATAAAATCCAGCACCCATTCATGATCAAAACTCTCAGCAAAGTGGGAATACAAGGAACATACCTCAACATGATAAAGGCCATCTATGACAAACCCACAGCCAACATCATACTCAATGGACAAAAATGAAAAGCAATCCCCTTAAGATCAGGAACAAGGCAGGGGTGCCCCCTTTCATCACTCTTATTGATCCTCCATATTGTTTCTTTAGCTTCTATGTCATTTATTTCCACTCTGATCTTTATTATTTCCTTCCTTCTACTACCTCTGGGCCTTACTTGCTGTTCCTTTTCTAGTTCTTTTAGATGAAGGGTTAGGTTGTTTATTTGAGATTTTTCAAGCTTCTTAAGGAATGCCTGTAGTGCTATAAACTTCCTTCTCAGGACTGCTTTTGCTGTGTCCCATAAATTTTGAGTTGTTGTTTGCTCATTATCATTTGTTTCTAGGGATATTTTTATTTCTTCTTTGATTTCATTGTTAACCCATTCGTTATTTAATAATATGCTATTTAGTTTCTATGTGTTGGAGTATTTTTCAGTTTTTCTGTTGTTGTTGATTTCTAGTTTCATGCCATTGTGATCAGAAAAAATGCTTGATATGATTTCAATCTTCTTAAATTTGTTGAGACTGCTTTTGTGTCCTAACATGTGGTCTGTCCTAGAGAATGTACCATGAGCACTTTAAAAGAATGTATATTCTGCTGCCTTAGGGTGAAAGGTTCTAAAGATATCTATTATATCAAGTTGATCTAGTGTGTCCTTTAAGTTTGCTGTTTCTTTGTTAATTTTATTTCTTGAGGATCTATCTAGTGATGTTAGTAAGGTATTGAAATCTCCTATTATAGTATTGCTGTTGATCTTGCCCTTTATATCCATCAAAGTCTGCTTTATATATTTAGTTGTTCCTATATTAGGTGCGAAGATATTTATGATGGTTATATCTTCCTGTTGGATTACTCCCTTTATCATTATGTAGTGACCTTCTTTATCTCTTACTATAGTCTTTGTTTTAAAGTCCATTTTGTCTAATATAAGTATTGCTATCCCAGCTTTTTTTTCATTTCCATTTGCCTGAAATATTTTTTCCATCCTTTTACCTTCAGTCTATGTGTATCTTTTGTTTTAAGGTGTGTCTCTTGTAGACAGCATATGTACTGGTCCTGTTTTCTTATCCAAACAGCTACCCTATGTCTTTTGATTGGATCATTTAATCCATTTACATTTAAGGTTATTATTGATATGTAGTTGTTTATTAACATTTTATTCTTTAAAGCTGTATTCCTCTTTTGCTATATTCTTTTCCCACTTTGATCTGTTTACAACAGGCCTCTTAACATTTCCTGCAGCATTGGTTTGGTTTTAATGAATTCCTTGAGTTGTTTTTTGTCTGGGAAGCTTTTTATTTCTTCTTCAATTTTAAATGATAGCCTTGCTGGATAAAGTAGTTTTGGTTGTAGGCTCTTGTTCTGCATTACTTTGACTATTTCTTGCCATTCCCTTCTGGCCTCAGGTGTTTCTGTTGAGAAGTTGAATGTCATCCTTATGGGGGCTCCTTTGTAGGCAATAGCCTTCTTTTCTCTAGCAGCTTTTAATATTTTCTCTTTATCGCTTAGCTTTGGTATTTTAATTATGATGTGTCTTGGTGTAGGTCTCTGAGTTTCTCTTTAGTAGAGTTTTCTGTGTTTCTTGAACTTGTGAGACCTTCCTTGCATCAATTTAGGGAAGTTTTCAGCTATGATTTGATTGAGTAAAGTTTCTATCCCTTGTTCTTTCTCTTCTTCTTTCAGGAACCTGTATGATACAGATGTTATTTCTCTTTATGTTGTCACAGAGCTCTCTGAGTGTCTTCAGACTTTTTGAGTCTCTTTTCTTTTTTCTGCTCTGCTTCTATGTCTTTGATCATCTTGTCTTCCATCTCACTGATTTGATCCTCAGCTTCATCCAGCCTGCTTTTAATTTCTTCCATTCTTGTGGTCTTCATTTCTGATATTGTATTTGTCACCTCCCACTGATTCTTTTTTTATATTTCAATGTCCTTTTTTATACTTTCTATCTATTTTGGTGTTCATAATGACAATCCATTGTTGTTCTAAGTTCCCTAAGCATCCTAACAATCATTATTCTAAACTCTGCATCCGTCAGTTTGGTTATTTCCATATCACTCAGTTCCTTTTCTGGAGATTTCTCTTGTAGTTTCATTTAGATTGCACTTCTCTGTCTTCTCATATGTCTGTGTGTTTGGATGTGTTGTTTTAGGGCTGTTTGAGTCTAGGTTTGGTGTTGTCTGCCTCCAATTGTCAGTAGTATTATTTCTAGGTCTTCTTGGGTTGTCATCAGCTGTTGTTTGTCTTTTTTTTTAAACAAACAAAGATATGTTATGAAGAAGGATGCAAATTTTACATGAATTTTTAAGAATAGGAGTGGATTATTTAGCCTCTAATTGCCTCTTTAGAAACCCAACTTAAACCAGCTCAAGAAGAAAAGACCTCTTGCTCTTGTACTTGCAACTTTGGAGGGCTGTTTTTCAAGGACATCACTGGAAACAAGGGGGTAAATGTTCTTATCATGAATCTTTACTTCTCCATTATGCAAATCTATTTTTCTCTGTTTGGGCTTTGTTTGCAGAAAGGCCACCTCTGCTCTGATGGAAATGATGGTTCTTGTTTCATGCTTATGACACTTGGAATTTCCTATTGCTAAAGGAGAATGAGAACTTTCCACTTCTAGTGTCCCCTATTGCCCAGCAATAGCACAAGATTTTATCCATGGAACAGAGGAAATCTAATTGGCTAAAGTAACTTGCTTTCCAATGGGGTTATAGTATCTGGGCTCTTAATTTGACATACCCCTAAGATATGTCAGTGTCCAAAAAAAAAATAAATAAATAAAACACATTCTGATAAATGAAGAAGGAGGAGTAGATTGCAGAAAAAAAATCAACCCTTGTCCACCATGAGGAGGCTTCAGAGAAATTGCTTGCTGTGAGAACCCACCCACTGGTTCCTCAAGACATATATTTATTTAATTACTTGACATATGTGTCTGCAGTCTAGGCACAATCACTACCTTTCTCTGAGCCAACATATTCCAGTCAAATGCAGATGCATTAGTTCAGCTCTGTGGGATAGGGGTGGGAATGAGCATAAAAAAAGAGGCCCTCACCTATGATGACTTTCTCTAGAGTCTGAAAAGATGCCACTTATAGAGAATATGTTTAAGGACAGAACCAGTAATCCTGACTTTTCTCCAACCCTCTGTGTAACTTCTGGTCTTAAAATCCTTAAGGGGTCCACACTGGAGTTTGAGAAAAAACTTTTTCATAATAGTCAAGTGTATTATTTTGTACAATTTGTCCACCTATCTATACCTCTTAAGGATTTGTGGTTTCAGTTAAAGATCCAGAGCTCTGTGTCCTAAACACTATATCAGCATTACTAAGAATAATTATAGAGTTTCTAAATTCCTCCCTTAAATAGATGATAATATGGGGTACTAATGTAAGTAAGTTAAGACAAAAGGAGCAAATCATGATGTGAAACATCTTGGCTGGACTTCACCAAGTACTTACCCATGTATTTGGGAGATCACTAGTCCCATGAAATGCTCTGTGAAAAAAGTGCTAGATGATCAAGGAAGTACCTCTCTTGGGAATTTATGTTCCATGTGACCACATTAAAGGCGCTGCGAAGTCTTGCAATAAAGGACCCTTCTTGTTTTGTTTGGAGTAGCCTTTCTCACACTAATTAACAACTTGTATAACAATTACTAAAATTTGGAACACTCTTGTGAAAAAATGCTGCCTCAAGTCCAGGAACTAGATGCTCAGGAAATTGTTGCTTGACTCCTCAGTTATAGGCAGAGTATCTAAAAACTTTATAGGTAAAGTTCAAAACTGTACCATGCACATCACAGCCAGACAAGGCTGGTGTTTCTGCAGCTTACAAGCACTGGGCTGAGACCACTCATGCTATGTAATTAAGCAAATCACTTGGTGAATCTTAGAGAAAGAAACACTGAACATTATAAATTGGGGTTTAAAGGTTAACTTTATATTTTTTTATCCTTTTCTTTATTCCTTTCTGTGCCTTCAACTCTTTTAACCAATCAAGATCTAAAAGATTAAAAAGGAAAGCAAAAATTTAAGAGGAAGAGTATAATTCAATAGCACCCTAGAAGAAAGAATACAACTTTAATATCTCATGGGAAATGGCCAAAGGAGTTGACATTATCCAGATAGACTGTATTTGCATAGGTCTCCTTGTACTAACTTTACTGCTTTAGACTGATGCTTATGCCCCCCCCCCAAACTCACATGTTTAAATCTAACTTTCAAGGTGATGATATTAGGACAGGGGCAGGGAACCTATGGCTCGCGAGCCAGATGTGGCTCTTTTGATGGCTGCATCTGGCTTGTAGACAAATCTTTAATAAAAAATAATAACGTTAAAAATATAAACATTCTTATGTATTACAATCCATTCATTTCCTATCGCTCATGTTCATGGTTGCGGGTGGCTGGAGCCAATCACAGCTGTTCTCAGGTACAACACCAAATTTTCATTGGACAATGTGTAATGTACACGGGTAGTTGTATGGCTCTTATGGAATTACATTTTAAAATATGTGGTGTTCATGACTCTCTCAGCCAAAAAGTTTTCCTGCCCCTGTATTAAGAGGCGAAACTTTTGGGAGGTACTTGGCTCATGAGGGTGGAGCTGTTATATCTGAACAGCAAGGAAACAAACGTTTTGCCATACAATTAAGTAGTCAAATTAAGGAGTTTTTAATTTAATGCCAGCAACCATGAGTGGATTCACATCCTAAAGAACTCGCGGCCCCTAACTTGGGGGTTAGCTTTTAGAGTCCTAAAGAAGAGAGGGGAGGGGGTGAGCACCTAGCCAAAGCAGTTTTACAGAAGCAAAACAGGCTTTCAGCTATCACTGGGACAATCTAGGGAGAGAGTGCTCAGCGAAGCATTTTACAAAAAGCAAAAGAATGTGTTCGGTTATCTTGGCCTTTTACAGAGGTTGTTAAAGTAGCATCTTGAGGGCTTTCTGGAATCTAGACATTAGTGAACATTTATGGTTTTTACAGAACTATTTTCATTTACTCATCTGCAAATCTTGCAAAAACTCATTCTATGGTCAGGGATATAGTGTTTGTACATTTCATTCCCTACTGGTTTTACTTAATTTTTAGTCAAATCCTTAATTCAGTTTCATCACTATTGTCTTAGATAATTGTATACTGCCCTCTGATTGTTATTAATTTAATAAAGTTTACCTTTTCGTGAACAAACCTTGCTATAAAATTGATTAAACATGGTTCAAGACAACATTAAATTAAGAGGACTAATCGCCACAGACAATAGGATTGTTAGACAGGGTGACTAATTAAACGTTCTTTGAAACCAGTTTTCTGACTTCAAATTCTTTTTTTCTCTTTTTTATATTTTTCCTAACTAAAGATAAATTTTTCTTAATAATTCTAGAGTTATTAGCATAAAAGCAAAAGTCTCTCCTAGGGCTGGCTGTACACAGACTACCCTGTTGGAGGAATAGTAAATCTAAACTTTTTCTATTCAATATTTTGTAAAACTATTTCCTCTATACAAATAAACTTGAGGCATAACATATACTAGAATATACAATAGAGGCTTATTCTATTTTCTAAACCTGTTTTTCTTTTTTTTCCTCTTTTGTACAAACCTCCTATAACCTACACAAACCTTCTGCAACTTATATAACCCTCAACTTTAACAACTTACTTTCTCCCTTTTTTCTTTCAAAAGTATCTCTGTACCTTATACCTTTCATTATTAAAACTATACAATTCCTTTCTAACTAGACCTCTTAATTTTAAAGATCTTAACCTTCAGTGACAACTTGTTAGTAATAAGCAATTTTCTTTTAAAATATGCCTCTTTCTTAGTGAAGGGACTTATACCCCCCTTCTTTATGACTTATAGCAGTACATGTATTAAATCTTAAGATGACTCGCTCTGGCCTTCCCCCGACCCAAGCTCCCCCAATTCCCCAAAGTTTAATTATAAAGGAGTCCTTAAGCTTCTGCTGTGCATAGACCAGCCAGCTTCTTGCTTGTGGCTGGAGCAAGGCATGTCGTCCTTCTCAGGGTCAACTTACAGGGGTTGGTGGGATCAGTTTGCACCATCTCTGTCTTCAAGGGGGTCTTCAAGGGAGTCTAGGGAGAAGGGGCGTCACTCTGCCTAATACAATTCTATGTGGGGTCAATTTTTCCCAGTAGGGGATGTATTTAGCTTCTTCTAGCAAAACTAGGGGGAGTAAATCAGTCCAGCTTTCACCAGTTTCTAAATAAAATGAATTTAGTTAGGACTTCAGAGCTTGGGACAAGTTGAAAGAATGAACCGAACTCTGAGGCCTGTAAACACAATGTAATTTCCAATTAATATTGAGTGCCTTTCCTACTAGCTGTGAGATCTTGCATACAAATGCAAGACCCAACATTATCAGACCCAACATTAATGGGCAAGCTAAATCTAAGAATAATTCCATACAGTAATTTCTTAATAACAATTACTGCGGTCTCATTTCTAGTAGGAAAAGCTTCTACCTATTCTGAAAAGGTGTCAATAAAAACTAACAGGTACATATATCCCTGTGCTAATGTTCTCCTGAGAAAGCTCCTCTTTCCCTATTTCTTTTTGCAACTTCTCTACTTTGCTTAGCATTACTCGACTACAGACTAAAAACTTGGACACTATGCTTTCTATAATAGATTCTAAGCCTGGCAAATAGTAATTTTTCTTAAATAATTCTATTAACTTAGTTTGGCCTAGGTGAGTAGCTGGCTGATAATCCTAGGGCTTCAGGTAAGAAAAGTCTCTTATCTGGTGGTGCTAACTATCCTCCCTTAATTTTAAACATTACTTTCTTGTTAGCAAAATCTTCTTCTAGTTGGTTATAAAAAAGAGCCTCTGGCAGCAAAGGTTCAGGTTTTACTGGTTTTAGGGCTGCTTCTTATCAGCTGTCCAATTTCCTCTTGCTTCTAGTGAGTTTCCTTTCTGGTGCCCTGGGCAATGAATGAGAGCTACAGTCTCTGGTAAGCAAATGGCTTCTAGTAAGGCTAAAATTTCTTCTTTGTTTTTAATGTCCTTACTAGCAGATGTCAGAAATACTCTCTCTTTGTTGATTGCTGCATGAACATGGGCAGTAGCAAAAGCATACCTACTGTCAGTGTAAATGTTGACCTTCTTTCCCTTGGCCCACCTTAACACCTGGGTGAGAGCAATAAGTTCTCCCCGCTGAGCCCAGGTCCCATGGGGCAAGGCTTGGGCCCAGATGACCTTATCAAGAGTCACTACAGCTGCTCCCGCATGTCAAACCCCATCCAAGACAAAACTGCTACCATCTGTGAATAGCTGTTCTCCTACACCAGCTAGGGGTTTATCAGTGAGGTCTGGCCTTGCAGTTTGAACAGAGTCTAGTATCAGAGCAGTTATGCAAGGGGATGCTAGGATCCTCGTTAGGCATCAGGCTTGTTGGATGGATGGCATGCATCTGGACAAATTTGATGCGAGGCTGGTCAATGAGCAGAGCCTGATACTGTATGATTCTAGCATTAGACATCCACCTTTCTGGAGTTCCCTTAAGCCAGGGGTCCCCAAACTTTTTACACAGGGGGCCAGTTCACTGTCCCTCAGACCATTGGAGGGTCGGACTATAAAAAAAACTATGAACAAATCCCTATGCACACTGCACATATCTTATTTTAAAGTAAAAAAAACCAAAACGGGAACAAATACAATATTTAAAATAAAGAACAAGTAAATTTATCAATAAATCAACAAACTGACCAGTATTTAAATGGGAACTATGCTCCTCTCACTGACCACCAATGAAAGAGGTACCCCTTCCAGAAGTGTGGCAGGGGCCAGATAAATGGCCTCAGGGGGCTGCATGTGGCCCGTGGGCCGTAGTTTGGGGACCCCTGCCTTAAGCAAAGTCTCTACTGTGTGTAGGGCTGTCAGAAACAGTTCTTGCCCCATAGTCAATTTATCTGCTTCTCTCACTAGTATGGCAGTGGCTGCTATGGCTCTGAGACAGTTTGGCCATCCAGATGCAACAGGATCTAGTCTCTTGGAGAGATAAGCAACAGGCCTGCACCATGGCCCTAGCGTAGGGGTCAGGAACCTATGGCTCATGAGCCAGATGTGGCTCTTTTGATGGCTGCATCTGGCTTGCAGACAAATCTTTAATATAAAAAAATAATAACGTTAAAAATATAAACATTCTCATGTATTACAATCCATTCATTTCCTACTGCTCATGTTCATGGTTGTGGGTGGCTGGAGCCAATCACAGCTGTCCTCCAGAACAACACCAAATTGGATAATGCATAACGTACACGAGTCGTTGTATGGCTCTCATGGAATTACATTATAAAATATGTGGCCAAAAAGGTTCCCGACCTCTGCCCTAGCATCTTGGTCAAGACCCCTTTCACGATTCCTTTGCTCTTATGAACAAAGAGCTGGAAAGGCTTTGTGATATTGGGCAGAGCCAGGGCAGGATCCTTAATAAGGGCCTTTTTGAGCATTTCAAAAGCCTCTTGTTCCTTATCTGTCCAAATTAATTCTTGGGTTCCTGCTGTGCAGGAATACAAAGGCTTGGCTATTTCTGTAAACCTAGGGACCCACAACCTGCAGTATCCAACTGCTCTGAGAAATTCTCAGAATTGTCTTTTGGTGGTGGGGGTTGGGATCCGAAGGATAGCTTCTATACAGCTGGAGGAGGGAGTGTGCTTTCCTGCCTCAGTATGGTAGCCTAGATAGGTCACCTTGGAAGTGCAGAGTTGTGTCTTTTTAGCTGATACTCGGTACCCTAGAGTCTGCAGTGTTTGTAAAGGCCCTTAGTGGTGGTCCAGCAGCTTACCTCTATTTCCACAGCTAGAAGCAAATCATCTACGTACTGTAGCAGCGTGCATTCTGGATGTTCCTGGCGGAAGGCAAGCAGGTCCTGATGTAGTTAGTGCTTCATCAAAGAGGGTCAGTGAATTTTTGAAACCCTGTGATATTCTGGTCCAGGTTAGTTGTCCTGAGATGCCTGCTTTTGGGTCATTCTACTCAAAGGCAAAGATGGGACTGACTTACAGGGGTTAAGGGAATACTGAAAAAAGCGTCCTTTAATAGTCTCCAGTGCCTGGCTTCTGAACAGGCAGAAAAGGGGTATTCCATGGGGATAGACAAGGAACAAGAATACTAGCTTCTAACAGTCTCTGAATATGTGGAGTTATTCCCTTTTTACCTTCCCTTTCTTTCTATTTTGTTGTCTGGAACAGCTCCAACCACCTTAGTCATTTTCTCAATTTGTTTCTTTTCTAAGGTGTCTCTATTATTGTAAATTTTCTGAGCTATCTCTAACAGTTGGGAAATTACTATTCCTGGGAAGCCTTCTTATTTTTATTTTTTTTGTAGCTTCCTCCTAACATCTGGAGGTGAGTGGGACACAAAAGCTAAGTTAACTGCCCTAGCATTTTCTGATGCCTCTGGGTCTAGAGGTGTATAGACCCTGTAGGCTTCCTGCAGTCTTTCTAAGAAAGCCTTGGGAGTCTCCTGAGGATCTTGAATAACTTCTGACACCTTAGACAAATTCATGGGTTTCTTAGCAGCTCCCCTGATCAAGCTAACATAAACTGGTGAAAAATGTTCAAAGCTTCCCGTCCTGCTGTGGTGTTAGGGTCCTATTCAGGCTGGACAACCGGAAACACCTTCTCAAGGTGGTCTCGGTTATCCTCCTCAGACCAATTCATTCCTAACATGGCAGCTTTTCTCATCTCAGTTTTTATTCTTTCCCTTTCTTCGGCAGTGAACAAGGTAACTAGAAGTTGCTGACAATTGTCCCAAGTGGGCAAAGTGTGTACAATACATAATCTAACTGTCCTGTTAGGGCCTAGGCTTCTCCAAAAAAGGAGGATTCTGAGCCTTCTAATTATACAAGTCACTAGAGGAGAAAGGGATTTAAACTATGAAAGGTGACTTCCGTCAGGGGCAAATGGGTTTAGAAGGGGCAGTATTCCCTAACTCTTCTCCTCAGGTCTGGCTCTAGGTATGAGGCAGTGATTCCCCGGAGCCAAAGCAGAGGAGGTAGGGGGGCTGTAGCAAGGGGTGGCAGCCCCGAATTCCTCTAGCACTCTCTTAGGTCTTTAGTTAGTTTTAGCTTTAAACAATATAATATTTCTATGAATTTTGCTTTACTGTTTTGCTATTTTTTATAATTTGTGGGCTTTAGAACAGTTTTCTCAGAATTGTCTTTAGGAGTGACAACCATCTGCTGAGTCCACCTTGGGATATTCACTCTCCATAGTATAGGCCAGTCAGTATACACCCCTGACTAGGTCAGACCTGGAGATGGAAGAGGTTTCCATCAGCTTCCGATGAATGGCCACTAAACCATATGGAGTTTACAAATTTCCCTTCACTTTTGCCCTCTGGTTTTAAGACAGAAATTTCCAATTGAAATTGCACCAAAGATTTTCCTGACAAACAAAGAGAACCTATTAAACAGACAATTTACTATTTATATTTATACTTGATGTTTCAACACAGTTTAATGAACAAGAAAAGGGAGTGCCCTGTCAGGAGCCACTTGGGTGCTCGCCTGACCATGTAAACTCAGGTGCAGGTGCCAGAGATTCCCATTCACACACCATTCACTCAGGGTTTCCAGTGCAAAAACAATAAAGCAAGAGCATAGAACGAGATCTCAGCAAGAATAGACAGCACAAATAGATGTGTCCCAGGAAGCCTGAGAAAGGACTTAACTTAGTCTCCATTGATGTCTTCCCTGAGAGCACACTTACTCTCCACCAATGTCTTGGGCCTGGAGAGCCCATTGTGTGAGTGTGACCACGTCTAATCCTTGATCACTACAGGTGCAAGATGGCTAAGCCACAAGCAAGTTACAAATTTGAGCAAATTGCAAATTTGCTCTACTTACCTCCAGAGGCTTTCCAGATGACTCCAAATGGGTGGATGGGCATGCCGATTGTCCATGGCTGACTGTTGAGCAGACAGAAAAGACCAGTGGGGCCCTGGAATGTCTCAGGTGGTGCCTCCCCTGCTGGGTTTCCATTCCAGGCAGTCAGGCTGAGGAGGCCAGTTGCCCATGTGTGGCAGAAACCAAATGCGTCCAGAGGACATGATTCCAGACGAGCCCCCAAATGTTATATCTTGACAGTGAGGAAACAAATGTTTTGCCACACAATTAAGTTGTCAAATTAAGGAGTCTTTAATTTAATGCCGGTGACCATGAGTGTATTCACATTTTAAAGAACTTGTGGCCCCAAATGAATTTAGAGGTTTGCTTTTATAGGCTGTTGGGCAGATAAAATATATTATGCTCACTTTGTTAAAGATGGCGCTGCCCACGTGGAGGCCGTCGCCAGGTGATATTAATGTATGTTGGGGGCGGGCTGTGGGCAGGCAGAATCCTTGTAGCCTGGGGCTTGGTTTTGGGATTAAGCCTTTCCCACCCTTTTTGATGTGGGGTGGTACAATCCTATCATGCCTCAGAGAAGTGACTTTCTTTAGAGCAGAGGTCCCCAAACTACAGCCCACAGGCCGCAGGCGGCCCCCCGAAGGCCATTTATCCAGCCCCTGCTGCACTTCTGGAAGGGGCACCTCTTTCATTGGTGGTCAGTGAGAGAAGCATAGTTCCCATTGAAATACTGGTCAGTTTGTTGATTTAAATTTACTTGTTCTTTATTTTAAATATTGTATTTGTTCCTGTTTTTTTTTTTTTTTACTTTAAAATAAGATATGTGCAGTGTATGTAGGGATTTGTTCATAGTTTTTTTTATAGTCCGACCCTCCAATGGTCTGAGGGACAATGAACTGGCCCCCTGTGTAAAAAATTTGGGGACCCCTGTATTAGAGACTTCCCTATTTTGTATATTGGATTAAAGGTTGTGAAGCTACACTATAAAATGGGGGCAGAATGGGAGCTTGCGCTCTTGGTTCCTGAGATTAACATTAGAGGAGAGAGCAGAGCAGAGAGCAGAAGGAGGCCACGTGGAGGAGGCCAGGAGAAGCAGCCAAGATGGCAGAGTGTTGAGTGAGAAGCCAGTTAGTGCAGAGTTTGTGCAGGGAGAAGGAAGGAGATGGGAACAGAGGTGAATAAGTCTGGTGAGCTAGAAACCTTTGATTCTAGGAAACTCGGATAAGTCAGTAGCTTTGTGAGCACTAAATGTGAGTGAGTTTTGGAGCCCAGTGTGTGTTTTGCTTGCCCGCCGGGTGCAAGCTAGGATTAAAGACTATGGCCCACCAGTTTTTGGCTCCATTGTTTCTTTACCGACTATCCGAATCCAATGCGAACCTGCATGGGCCAGGCGGCTGTGATGGTAGCCCTGGCCATGGCTCCTGGCTTTACATAGGCCTAAAGAGGAGAGGGGAGGGGGTGAGCACCTAGCCAAAGCAGTTTTACAGAAGCGAAACAGGCTTTCGGTTATCATTGGAACAATCTAGGGATAAAGTGCTCAGTGAAGCATTTTACAAAAAGCAAAAGAATGTGTTCGGTTATCTTGGCCTTTTACAGAGGTTGTTAAAGCAGCATCTTGAGGGCTTTCCAGAGTCTAGACATTAGTGAACATTTATGGTTTTTACAGAACTATTTTCATTTACTCATCTGCAAATTTTGCAAAACTCATTCTATGGTCAGGGATATGGTGTTTCTACATTTCAGAGATACAATGAATGAAATTAGTGACTTTTTGAAAGAAACCTCAGAGAGCTCCCTTGCACCTCTCACTATTTGAATACATAGCTAGTTGAAGGTTGTCTATGAATCAGGAATTGGGGTCTCCCCAGACATTGAATCTTTCAGTACCTTGATCTTGGACTTCCTGGCCTCCAGGACTGTGAAAAATAAATTTCTGTTGCTTATAAGCCATCAGTATATGGTATTTTTATTTTATAACAGCCCAAATGAACTAATACCCTTACTCACCAATCTGGAATCTGCGAGAGTGGTACATGAGTCAACGTCGGGTCTATCCAGGAAGTGGTGTTTCTTTCAGATTTCACCTCCCTTCTGATGAACCCAGAGCTTTCAAACTGCTGCTTCCATTCATATGTTGCTCTCCACCTTCTAAGTATCTGACTGAGCCATTTGGGTGTTGGTCAAATAAGTTTGTAAATATGATGTATATGTTTGCTCTCTTGTTTGCATTGGGGGCTGGGTGACACTAGATATAGTTGTTCTGTGAGGTTGCAGGTTGCTTTCCTGATTGGGAGGGGCCATTGTCTTGCTAATGTTTACTGGAAGAGAGATTCTGCCCCTACCACCTAGAGGTGCAGGAGGATTTTTCTCTCCTCCCTAATCCCTTGCCCTCCATAAGAAAAGCAGGATTTCTGCTTTTCCCTTGGCTTTTCTGTGGCTTGCCTGTCTTGGTGAGACACCAATAAACAGAATGGCCCACCATCCTCTGATTCTGCTGTTTCTTTACCGTCTGCCCAAATTTAATGAGAACCTGCATGTGAATGGCCATAATGGCGGCAGCAGTTCCTGGCCTTACATTGGGCCACACTCCTTTCCCGTTAGCTGATGGGAATAGAATAATAATCATAGCAGTAGCAGCTATTGTTGATTGATATCTTTACCAATTATGAGGCATGATATAAGTGAGCCCTTTGCAGACATGATTTCTAATCATCACCCCAACAACTGTATGAAGAACGTTCTGTTATGTAAACACATTTTTATTTGATATTGAAGGGATTTAGATTGAAAACAGTTAAACAAATGTCTCGGTACCAGATAATGGCAGAACCAAGTTTTGAGAGTTGATAACAGTGAGTAAAATGCTTTATACTCCTAGCTGTAAAATTTCTTTTAGCAAGGCTGATCCTGAGCTTGAAATGAAATGGTATAAATTTAGGAAGGAGGTAAAATTAGGAATTTTATTTTTCATAGAAATGACTTTAGTGACATTTTTCTTTTCAGCATATCATCTATTCATGAAAAGAATTATCTGTGGATCTGATGTGTGTGTGTGCATAAGTATATGTGCAGAGTGGGAAGGCAGTGAGGATATGAGTCTTTACTCAGTAAAACACCACCAAAACAGGTCCTGGCCGGTTGGCTCAGTGGTAGAGCATTGGCCTGGCGTGCAGAGGTCCCGGGTTCAATTCCTGGCCAGGGCACACAGGAGAAGCACCCATCTGCTTCTCCACCCCTCCCCCTCTCTTTCCTCTCTGTCTCTCTCTTCCTCTCCTGCAGCCGAGGCTCCATTGGAGCCGAGATGGCCCGGGCGCTGGGGATGGCTCCTTGGCCACTGCCCTGGGTGCTGGAGTGGCTCTGGTCGCAACAGAGCGACACCCCGGAGGGGCAGAGCATCGCCCCCTGGTGGGCGTGATGGGTGGATCCCAGTCGGGCGCATGCGGGAGTCTGTCTGACTGTCTCTCCCTGTTTCCAGCTTCAGAAAAATCCAAAAAAACAAAACAAAACAAAACAAAAAAAACACCACCAAAACATATTTCTTGCTATCGTGTTAGTATTATGAGTTTTTGTTTTTAGTCAAAAATGTACATGTTTGATTTTCTTTCATTTCTGTTTGCTATGTTGACTTTTTAAGAAGGAAGTTAGTGTGTGACCTATTGTCAGTCAAAAAAGTTTGTAAATACAGTGGTATCTTGAGATATGAGCAGACCAACATATGACTTTTTTAAGATATGAGCTGCGACTCTGTCTGTATTTTTGTTCGAGATCTGAGAAAAATTCCAAGATACAAGTTGTAATTTGGGAAGCTGCTGCTAGTTGGTGTGTTGGCGCACAGGTCCAGTATCAGCAGCAAAACACCAGCATCTCATTCTTTCTCACATTTTACCTGCAGAATCAAGTAGAATCTTATGCGCTGTACTTGTTCATGCATCAGTTTTGCATTTTTAACTAACTTTTTTTGTGTGCTATCATGAGGCTGAAGAAAGTGAGTGTAAAAGACAGTGGTGAGAAGAAGAAGACAATGATGTCAATAGAAGTAAAGCAAGAAATAATAGAAAAACATGAATGTGATGTAAAAGTGATTGAACTGGCAAGGCTGTACGACTGCAATACATCTACAATTTGTACCATCCTTAAACAAAAGAATGACATCAAATGCACAAATTCAGTGAAAAGAACTACAATTCTTTCCCAATTAAGGACAAATATCCATGAAGAAATGGAGAAGTTTCTGCTGGTGTGGGTGAAAGAGAAAGAGCTGGCAGGAGATACAGTGATGGAGACTATAATGTGCGAAAGGCACATAGTATTTATGGTGACTTGAAGAAGAAAGAACCATCAACCTCAAGAGAGACAGCAGAAGATACGTTTAAGGCAAGTCATGGCTGGTTTCAAAATTCAAGAAGAGATCTGGCATCTACTCGGTATTGAGGCATGGTGAAGCTGTGAGTGCTGACGTTAAGGCAGCTGAGGAGTACATCGCACATTTTGCTGCACTTATCGCAAAAGAAGGCTACATCCCCCAACGAGTGTTCAACTGTGATGAAATTGGATCATTTTGGAAAAAAAAATGCCCCAGAGGATTTTCATCACCACAGAGAAGAAGAAGCTGCCAGGCCATAAATCCATGAAGGATTTGCATTGTGTGCAAATGCTAGCGGTGACTGTAAAGTAAAGCCACTGCTAGCATATCATTCTGAAAATCCTCA
Organism: Saccopteryx bilineata; assembly: GCF_036850765.1. Classification (NCBI taxonomy): domain Eukaryota; kingdom Metazoa; phylum Chordata; class Mammalia; order Chiroptera; family Emballonuridae; genus Saccopteryx; species Saccopteryx bilineata. The sequence continues at coordinate 67,517,847 of NC_089499.1, read as the reverse complement.
AACCTTTAAGACTCACAAGATTCTTAAAGAAAAACTGCAGATTTATGTGGCGTGCCAATGCTAGGGCATGGTTACGTGGCAGATTTTTATTGAATGGGTAAATCTCGTTTTTGGTCCTGCAGTGAAGAAATATCTTCAAGAAAATAAACTCCCAATGAAAGCATTACTAATCCTTGAAAATGCTCCAGCCCATCCACCTGGTCTTGAAGATGACGTTCTTGATAAGTTCAAATTTGTGAAAGTCCTCTACCTCCCACCCAACATGACTTCAATCTTGCAACCTATGGATCAGCAGGTCATTTCCAACTTTAAAAAGCTTTATATAAAGCACTTGTTCTGCCTCTGTTTTGAGGTGACCGAGAATACAAATCTAACCCTTTGAGAGTTTTGGAAAGATTACTACAACATCATGATATGTTTATGCATTATTGACTTGGCAAGGCAAGAGGTTACAAGAAGAACCTTGAACTTGGCATGGAAAAAGTTGTGGTCTGATATTGTTGCAGACAGGGACTTTGAAGGATTCGAACCAGAGGCTGAGACCGAGGTAGAAGTGTTGGAGGAGATTGTGTCCCTCGGAAAGTTGATGGGTCTGGAGGTAGATGAGGTTGAAGTAAACGAGCTCGTCGAGGAACATGAGGAGGAACTCTCAACTGAGGAGTTGAAGGAGCTAAAGATGGTGCAACATATGGAGCTTCTGCAAGAGATTAGTAGTGAGGAGGAGGTAGAGTCAGAGGAAGTGATTTCTACAAGTGAAATTAAAGACATGCTGGCAATGTGGGAGATGCTTTCAAGTTTCATTGAAAAGAAACACCCAGAAAAAGTTTCAACTGGTCGTGCTTCAGCACTTTTTAATGACACTTTTTTGTCACTTTTCCGTAACATTTTAAAAGGCAGGCAAAAGCAAACCTCTTTGGATAGATTTTTATTCAAAAGTCCTGCTAGTGAAAGTGCTGAAAATGCAGCCGAAAAGGCAAAAACAGGTGATGATTAAATGAAAAATATGTCATGTTAAGCTTAGGTTAAGTTTAAGGTTAAGAAAGTGCATTTTTTTTACAATTAAGTTTTTGTAGTTTCATTTTAAGTAAAGAAAGTACAGTTTTAGTGTTGTTTAAAGTAATGAAAGTGCAGTTTTAGTTTACATTTAGTGTTAAGAAAGTGCAGTTTTAGTTTACGTGTCTACAATGCCTGCATCCCTTCCTCCCTCCCTCCTCTTCCACCATTCACCTCCGTTAGCTGCACTCGTCTGTCTCCAAGGTAAGAATACAGTACTAAATAACACTTTTTTTCTTTTATTTCATATATTTTTTTAGGCATTGGTAAAGTATACATGTGTGCTTCTTAATTAAAAACATGTCTTTTTTCATAATTTAGGATGGTTTGGGGATATTTCCCAGGGCTGGAATGGATTAAATCTATTTCAGTTATTTTAAATGGGAGAAATTTGTTTGATATATGAGTTGACTGACTTACAAGGTTGGTTACAGAATGAATTAAACTCGTATCTCAAGGCACCACTGTATGATGTATATGTTTTCTTGCGTATAGTTTGCATTGGGTGTGGGGGACAGGCTGTAAGCTGGCAAAGTCATTATAGCCTAAGGCTTAGTTTTAAGATTAAGCCTTTCCTGCCCCTTTAATACTATGATCTTTTCAAAACTAAGCTTCTCCCCACACCCTAGACTGTTGCATGATGTGGGGTGGTGCACTCTCATGAGGAATCCCATTTATGCCTCAGGTAAGTGACTTTGTATCAGAGACTTCCTTATTTGTATATTGGTTTAAAGATTTTGATTTCTACACTATAAAGTGGGGCAGACCAGGGACTCTCTTGCTGGGTTCTTGTAATTAGCATTGCAAGGAGAAGCAGCCAAGATGGCGGAGTGCTGAAGGAGAAGCCAGTTTGTGCAGAGTTTTTGCAGAGAGGAGATGGGGAATAAACATGGATAAGGCTGGTGAGATAGAAACCTTTGATTCTAGGAAACTCAGATGAGTCAGCGACTTTGGGAGCTCTGAATGGAAAGGAAAGTGTTTTTCCACTGTGTGTATTTCTCGTTCGCTGGGTGCAAACTAGGATTAAAGCTAATGGCCCACCAGTTCTTGGCTCTGTTGTTTCATTACGGTTTATAGGAATCAAATTCGAACCTGCATGGGCCAGGCGGCTGTGATGGTGGCCATGGCTACTGGCTTTACACCTATCTTTCAGCATTGTTAACCTTTTGCTGTTTTTATAATTGTTTACCCTATTTAAAAAATTTTTAGTCTATGAAAATGATTATGCATATAAAGAATAAAACATCTCTGGCAAAATGAAGAATAGTAAAATGCTAAAGTATCAGTGAAGGAAAACATTGCTTATTTAAATAATGCTAAATGTATGTCTGTTATACCTGGTTATATATCTTAATCCTTAAAACCTCCCTTTGATATTCTGTAATTAATTGTCATTAAAGATCTGAAGCATTTTTGGTGCAATGTCAGATTGCGGTGATATTAATGGGAAAAATTAGCATATTATATATTTTATTATTTTGGGATTGTTTTCAAGCCACTGCAGTAATTGGCCTGTAGCCTGGTCCAATTAATAAGGTTTTCAAATGCATTTCTACAAATCTGATTTTTGGAAGCAAAAATCTTGACTAAAAAACTTGGTGGCAGCTGAGGCTTATTGCTGTGCGTGGATAAATCTTGGGAGCCATTTTTTCTTTAATAATTATTTTCAAAGAAACTGTGAAATCTTCATCAACATTTTAAAAGTAGTCCCTATTAAGGAGAAAAAGTAACTGAGATCTAAACCTGTTTAGCCACCAGAGCAGGTGACAGAGTCTCCTCTCACCTGCTGGGAGGCAGGCCTGGCTGGAAGGCACCACATTAACAAGGAAGGTCTTTGTCACTCTGAAAATTTTTTTACTCCAGGAATCTGCTGTCCTTGAGTTGGGGCTGGAATACAGTGAGAGTTCTATAATATGATTCTCCATGAAAATGCACAGTATGCAAATAACATGTCCTCTACTGGCCCTCAGATGTACATAATTTGATTTCAATAAGGAATTAGGTTGTGAGTCAGCCAGTATAGAAGAGAGAGAGACAACTGATTATTTCTAATAGTGGGGGTTTTTTTTGTTGTTGTTCTTTTGATCTTTCAGTTGGGAACATTTATGGGATTAATTTTATTTCTTATTGAAGAACCTATGTAGTACACTGATTTACATTGCAAATTTCAAAGGCAATTTTAATTTACCAGATAAAGTATGGTCCCTTTGAACTTAAGTATTTCACCATTTAATTCTGTCTTCCCAGACTATTTTTCAAGAATGTTGTTAAAGAATTCAGTGATTCTGATTAAATTTTTCCACAACTAAAGGGTTTATAAGAACCCTTAAATTCAATTTGGTTTAACTCTCTCATCCTGAAACAAAATGGTAGATGCCATCATTTTCAAATGGACTATCTTCTATTGTTTAAAAATAGTTTTTATTTTAGTATTTTTTTAAAATTCTAGAAACAGAGGAAAGAGTGCGTGGGTACATTTCCTGTGAAGTAAAAGTTGGGTTGATATTTTCAAGTGATTGTCTTGAATTAAGAAAGGGGTTAAAGAGACTGAATCCAAATTTTCTCGTAATGTGGCATTTCACTAGATTCTAAAACATCTTGGTATGACATCAGAATGTCTAGATCTCAACTCATTTTATAATCTCTCTCCTGAAGTTATCTTCTAATGAAACTCTTGGATCTTAACATTGATGGCAAAGGAAGGCACAGAGGAAAAGTGGGGAGAAATACAAAATTTAAGAATAGTTGACACCTTAAGTTTTGTTTAGTCAGTTGGGAGAAGAAGTGAGAGCAAGATGGCCTGAAGTCAGTTATGGTCATGACATTTATTGTCCTGTCCTTGGTGAAAGCAGTGAAGAAGGGGCTGGGAAGCCTTGACCTTTCCACAGAGACCACCATGTGGGAGATGCATGTAGGTATGAGGAATATGTTATTTTAAAGTGAAATTGTCTACACTGCATAATATTTGGAGATTGGTGAGCTGAGCATTGTTAAAAAATATGGAGGAAATGGTATCTTGGAATAATTACAGTAGTTTTAGATTAATGCTGAGTTTCTGTGTTTTTTTACTTAACTAGCTAACAATGACCTTAAATTAGAGATCCAATTCTCAGGAAAAACTTAGCAGAGAAAACCGGGAAGGAGACGGGAGCTAACTCCCGATGGAAATGACCAGCAGTGAAAGTTTGCTAATCCATAAAAAGTGAAAAGGGAGAAAATGATTTTGGAAAATTAATCAATGACAAAATGACATGTTCCTTAATTAAATATTTTATTTTGCTTAGGTTCTCTGTTTCATGAAAAAAAAAAATAATGTCATCAGAAAGTGATAGTCAATGCTTTTCTCTGGGCATTGACTATGTTCGCTTCTAACATCTGAGAAAGGGATTTCTGAAGCTAATTAAATATAAGATAATTTCAAGCTCTTCAACTTATTTATTTTATCTATTTTTTTCATTTCTTCCTCCCTTCTGTTTCTCTGACTCCCAGTCTCTCTAACTTGTTTGACTCTTTCTGCCTGTTTCTTTCCCACTGAAATGAAGAATTCCTGATGGTTTAGTAAATTTGGAGCAAATAGCATAGCATTGCCTTGGCAGAATCTAAAAGATGACAGACTGCAGGAGTACTGAAAACATATCAAGTCCCTGATCTCCACAGACAAGTGGTCTAGGTCTAGACTCGGTTGTTGTTTTTTTCCCTCCTTCACAATGTCCTATGGGAGGAACATGGTTTGCTTGTTAAGGTCAGATAATAAGATGATCTTAGAGTATTTTGAGACACACTGAGGGCCCTAAGTCCCTTTTGAGATTCATATTGGTGGACACAGAGGAAAAGGAGCTGGAATCTTCTGAGTTCACCACACTGAGAATCCAAACAGGTTAGCATGTGGACATAGTTGGAGGAAATATAGCCAGTGGATTGTGCATGCATGGAAATTTATTCTCTCATTCTTCCTCATAGCATAAGGAATATTGAGTAAGTCCCGTTTAGCACAGATCATTGGGTAATTGGGTAGGGTAGCAAGTTGGGTTGGGGCATCACTTTAGTACTGACTTCTGGAGGTACTGTGCTTAAAATAGGAAAATAGGGTCAGGTCCTAAAGCGTACTAGGAAATTGGTAAAATGGGCATTCTGACCCATTTTAACAAAAAAAAAATCTACAGGCCTGTAAATTTCTAGTATGTATGAATCAGGTCCCTGAGGCACTTTCTTTTGCCATAATTTTCTTTGACATTGAATGTTCCTAATGATTTACCACATTGGTTAACTAAAATATTTGTGTGCTATTTGGGCAAAGTAATGGAGAGGACATGATTCTGGACTTTGAAGAATGAAAATGGGAGAATTGAACTTCAGAAAAAATGTATCATCAGCCATGTAGAAAGCTAGAATTTGGTATATGCTAATTAATTGTGACTCGATTTTGTTCTAATACCCTTGAAGACTTCAGATGTTAATCTCCTCTCCTTTGGAGAATCTACTGAAAAATTTAAGTGAGCAAGAGGTGGACTAAATTAGAGTTTTTTGAAAGCCAGGATTAAAATTTATCATTAAGCTTGTGCTCGGTTATCTTTCAATACAGCATCCCACTAGTTTTAGAAACCTTCCTTTTTTGTCATGAAAAATCCATTTAATGTCATGAATAATTGTTTTTTATTTTTTAAATAAGGGTATTTTAATGATTGTTATGAGTGTTCATGGGGTTGGTTCAGAACAACAAATATTGGTTTATTTCAGAGTAATGCTGCCAAGGTATATCTATACATTTATTCTCTTACACCAAATCTATTCTTAGACCCATTTGTCCCCAGATGTTTCCATCATTGGGGCCATACATCACCAGAGTGAGCTGCTCTTTTAATGTATTGGACTAATACATTGTGTGAAGGACAGCACTGATGATAAATTTCTTAAATGATCCTGCTGTCTAGGCTAATGACTCTAAGAACAAATGCAAGGTAATGCAGTGATTTCTTTTCAGACCCTAGCAAAGAATTTAAAAGATATCTCAGAACTATTTTCACTTGGGGGAGATATTAAAGTAGGCAGTAGTTCAAGTTCTAGGCAGTAGTGACTTGGGAAGTATCGAACTATCAAGACAACTCATTTAAAACTTTCCCTTATGGGAGTTAACATTTTTTTTTCTTTTTTTCAAATTAATTTTGGGCATCTTCTACCTGCTTTTAAATATGATGTGCCTTGTGCTTCTTTGAATTTCAGTGCTTGCCTTGGGCTCTTCACTCTGAGCAGGAGATGTGTTCCCAAGACTGTTCATCCTCACAGTTGCAGCCAGTGAGGTCGACTAACTGGCAAGGTTTGTGGCTAAAGTTCTTGGTCCTGCCAAGGGTATGTGGGTGGGTGCCAAATTCCTGCATGTGCCACAGAGTTGTGTCACATCCATGTCCTGAATTGCCTGGTTATTCATTCGCTGGAAAAGGAACAACCATAAATTTGAGATGTTGGGAGGCAAAATGAAACATTTAATGGAATATTTTGGTGGAAGTCATTCCCTTGGTTAGTATGCTGAATTCTTTTTGTGCTAAAGACATCAAATTGTTTCTGAATCCTTGAACGTGAAGGTTCTCCAGATATACCACTCCCATTCTTCAGGTGTCTCCAAAATAAGGTGCTGTATTTCCTCATGTATAGGACACTCCCATGTATAAGACACACCTTAATTTGGGGGCCCAAAATTTGAAAAAAAAGTATTACATAAAGTTATTGAAGTCAAGTTCTATTCATTTAGAATTCATGCAACTCCTCATCATCACTGTCAAAACTCCCATCCATTAGCTTGTCCTCATCTTTGTCTGATGACGAATCACTGTCTTCATATATTGCCCCATCCTCTGTTTCATCTATGGCATTTGAAATGCTACACTTCTATAACCGCTGTATAAGATGCACCCAATTTTTAGACCCCAAATTTTTCAAAAAACTGTGTGTCTTATACATGGGGAAATATGTCTAATGTTTTTCCAGGAGAAGAAATATAAGTCCAAACATAATCTACACAGTGGAGTTTCCTCCTTGATAATGATGACAGTCATAATCTCTAACATGTATCGGACACTGCCAGTCACTGCTCCGAGGCCAGCTGCACTGTTCCACTGGTTTGAGGCAAGCATAAATCATTCTTAAGCCCATTGGACAGATGAGCAATTCGGGCCTTGAGGAGTTAAGTCACTGCCTCAAGGTGGCAATAGATCTGGCATTAGACTATCTGACTGCTGAGGCTATGAGCTAAATTTCTAAACTGTATCGTAGTCTCATGTATTGGGCAACATCAGATAGTGAGCATAAAGTCACAGACTGGATTTGGAAATAAGTATTTTATTCTCTAATGAAATTACAGCTGTGTTAGGCTGGCTTGCTTGAACTTTGCTTGATTAGTGTATGAGCATGTGGCAGACTCACGTGTGTGTAGACTATATAAGGCTACAGGTGCTTGTCCTCAGGGTGGTGTTTGGCTGATCACATGCCTGCCACTGTGAGGGGATGTTTTGCTATTTGTTCACCTACTGCCATGAGAAGTGGTTTTCTCCTGTTTGCTCATCCACCATTGCAAGAATCTATTAAACGAGAATGGCCCAACAGTAGTTTTTCTACCATCTGCCCAAATCCAATGTGAACCTGCCTGGCCTCTGCCTATGTCATTACAATATGATGACCAGAAGCACTTGCAACAAAAGAAAACAGGTAAGTTGGACTTCGTCCAAGTGGAAAACTTTTGTGCATCAAAGGATATTACCAAGAAAGTGAAAATACAAACCACATAATAGGAGAAAACATTTGCAAATCACACATCTGATAAGGAATCAGTATATAGAATATATAAAGAACTCCAATAATTCAGCAACAAGAACAACAAATGTAGGAAAGGACTTAAATAGGCACTTCTTCATAAAAGACACACAGATGGCCAACAAGCACAGGCAAAAATTGCTTGACATTATTAGTCATTAGGGAAATGCAAATAAAAACCACAATAAGATACCCCTTTATATCCATGGAGTGGCTAATATAAGAAATGGAAAATACCAATTATTGCCAACGGTGTGGAAAAATTAGAATGCTTGTGCATTCCTGGTGGGAATGTAAAATGGTGCAGCAGCTGCTGTGAAAAATAGTTTGGCAATTTCTCAAAAAATTAAATATAGACTTACCCTATGACTCATCAATTACACTTTAGATATATACCTAAAATTATTGAAATTTAAAACTCAAACAGATGCTGATACACCAATGTTCATAGCAGCATTAACATGGCCAAAAGATAAAAGCAACCCAACTGTCCATAAACAGTTGAGTGAATAAATAAAAAATATGCTATATACCTTTAACAACATATCATTCATCCATAAAAAGAAACAGAATTCTGGCCCTGGCCTGTTGACTCAGTGGTAGAGCATCTGCCTGGCATGTGGATGTCCCAGGTTCAATTCCTAATCAGGACACACAGAAGGAACATCCATCTGCTTCTTGACTCCTTTCCCTATTGCCCCCCCACCCCATCCTACAGCCATGGCTCAATTGGAGCAAGTTGGCCACGGGTGCTGAGGATGGCTCCATGGCCTCTGCCTCAGGTTCTAGGAAGAGCTTCATTGCTGAGCAAAAGAGCAATGCCCCAGATGGGCAGAGCATCGCTCCCTAGTGGACTAGCCAGGTGGATCCTGGTCAGGCCATATGTAGGAGCTTATCTTTGCCTCCCCTCCTCTCACTGAATAAAAAAACAACCAAAACCAGAATCTTGATACATGACACAGTGTAGATTTTACTGAACTGGGATGGGGCCTGGAGCAGGTCTGCTTGGTCTGGCTGGTAGTGTGTGAGTTCTTGACTTCATGGAGGAAAGATTTCACAAAACAAGTTCAGGTGATTTTGAGAGTGCATTTATTACAGCTGGGGATAGTACAATAAAAGAAGGACTTAGGATAGAGGAAGTAACAAGACAGAGCCTGGGTGGGGCTTCTTTGGCTTTCTGGAAAGTCAGAGTAAAAGGGGGTCTTAAAGGCTGGATCAGGGGGTTAGCCCGGGACAAGCTGCCACTGCCCACTGCTCCCCTGGTTGCAAGTCTTGTGGGGACCCTTAGAGCAAGAGAGAAAAATATGGCCGTGCTCTAGAGTGGGCATGCCACTGGATCCTTTGTCTTTAGGCTTTTAATTTTCCTTTGACCACTGGGAATCTTAGGGAAGGTCTTAGAAGGGGGTTTTAATAGAATATTCATTAACTTTCTAGGTGTGTCATTCAATATGTTGATTTATCAAACTGTGCATAAGGAGGTGTCAGGGTTATTTTCTGGTTGGTTTCATTTTATTTATTTATTTTATTATTACAATTTTTTTTTGTATTTTTTCGAAGTGAGAAGTTGCGGGGGAGAGGCAGACAGACAGACTCCCAGTATGTGCCCGACTGGAATCCACCGGGCAAGCCCACTAGGGGGCGATGCTCTGCCTATCTGGGGCATTGCTTCACTGCAATCAAAGCCATTCTAGTGCCTGAGGCAAAGGCCATGGAGCCATCCTCAGTGCCCAGGCCAACTTTGCTCCAATGGAGCCTTGGCTGTGGGAAAGGAAGAGAGAAATAGAGAGGAAGGAGAGGGGGAAGTGTGGAGAAACAGATGGGCGCTTCTCCTGTATGCCCTGGCTGGGAATCAAACCCAGGACCTTCACACACCAGGCTGACGCTCTACCACTGAGCAAACTGGCCAGGGCCTGGTTGGTTTCATTTTTAAAGAAATAAAGAACGTCATCAAAGAGGGACCAGGACCAGGCTGGCCTGTTCCGAGATGGTGTGTAATATGTAAACTGTCTGCTTCTGAGTGTCCTTGTTTAGGGGAGATAAAACTCTGATTCATTAGCTGGTTTTAAATTTCTCAGATTATTTGGCTTTGTTTAATTATTTTGTCTCAGTTTCCCTTATTCAATTTGTCAAAGAATTTCCTTAGCTTCTTACTATCTGGCCTCAGATAAACTTTAAAAACATTACCCTGAGTAAAATAAACCAGACACAAAAGGACAAATATTGTATGATTCCACTCATATGAGTTACATAGAATAAGCAAATTCATGGAGACAGAAATAGAATAGAGGTTACTAGGGCTGAAGGAGAGGAGAATGGATAGTTACTGGTTAATAGGCACAGAGTTTCTGTTTGGGATTATGAAAAAGATCTTGAAATAGTGGTGATGATTGTTCAAATGTTATGAATGAACTTGATGCCACCAAATTGTATACAAATTGTTAAAGTTATAAATTTCTGTTATGCATATTTTACATACATGTACATGTACAGAAGGGAGTAAAATATGACTGGGCAAAAAGAAGACTAGGTAAGAGCTCAAATGGAAAGCTAAGTATAAGCATTGGTTAAAACTAGTGACTATCAGCTTTAACAGATGGTAAACATTTTTGAAGGAAAAATTCCTTATTTTAGGTGTGCACATAACTAACAGAAAATTGGTTAGTTTTGCTAAGTGTAAGGTCGGTGGATAGAGGGATGGTGACGTAGGGACTCAGACCCGCCCACTTTGGCTAGGACCGCCCACAATCAAGCCCACCAAAGAAGCTTCCCAGGAACCATTTGGAAAGAAGCGATTGTCTGCCAGCCAGTGAAATTTCACCACGTCATAGTAGCTCCGCTTCCCTAGAGGGACCCTTTAAATATCTCCCACGCGGTTTAATCCGTGCAACTTCCCTAGCCTCCATCTTTTTTTCCTCGGGGCCAGGGAACCTTGCCGGGCGGGGTGTGCGCTCTGTACTCAATTAAGCCATTTATTATTTCCACACTTTGCGGCTCTGGCCCTCTTCCTTCCTTCTCGGCGGGGAAAAATAGGCGGGGAAAAATACCTTACACTAAGTAGGACCCATTTGACTTTCCAAGAGCATTTGATGACAAGATATTAAGACACTGTGAACTTTTGGGGTTTGAAATACAGGACCAACATGGCACGTGCTCAACAGGTAGCTACTGAAGGCACACTGAACTTTACCAAGCCAATGAGCACACAATCGTTTAACTTTAACTTTTTTGAGTTACGTATTGCACATTTTTGTACACAATGCACATTTCCCCAGCCATAAGTTTTATAAAATGGAAAAATAATGCAAACTGGCACACCCAATCAAATGAAATTCTATTTTAAATTTGTAGGAGTTTGGAAACATGATTATTTTAGGGATAAAAGCCGCCTGTGATTAGGATGAAGACTGTTATTGTGATCAGTCAATTAACATTTCTGGGCTGCCTGTCTGAACAACCACCAATATTTGTATTGAATTTATGTCAGGTTATATCAAGCAAACAGGAGGAGAAGGGTACAGAAAAAAAATCTTTCAAATGAATTTGAATAAGGCTAAAATAGAAAATATATATAGCTACTTGCTTAAATTATTTTAAAGGATAGTTTTTATCGATTGAATTTATGGCAACACAATTTTTAAAAATTTAATAAGGATGTAGTCAATAGTGACATTTTAAATTCCTTTAACCTGGAAGATGCTTCTGTCTCTTTTTAATTATTACATTTAAAATTACAAAGGCCAGGAAAAAAGAAACTTAGTTTTAGCATTTTAAATTGAGTCTAAAGTATTTGGTTATATATTTGACAGCTAGAGCTTCATTTTAATGAATTGGTATCTTATCTTTTTATCTGTGTTAGAAAATGTGCAGTTAGACATCTAGATCATGGAATGACCTGGGAAAATCTTTTTGCACTGATTTATTTAACAAAAATTTGAGGAATTCTAGTATGGACCAACTGCTCCCCAGCAGGGCATGCCCCCTAGGAGCTCAGAGCCTAGTGTGAATGCAAGGCCAGGGGCTGCCACTAAGGGGGCCATTCACATGCAAGTTCTCATTAAATTCAGGCAGGCGGTAAAGAAATGGTAGAGTCTGAGGATGGTGGGGCATTCTGTTTATTGGTATCTCACCAAGACAGGCAAGCCACAAGAAAAGCCAAGGGAAAAGAAGAAAACCTGCTTTTCCCATGGACAGCCAGGGATCAGGGAGGAGAGAAAAAATAAATCTTCCTGCACCTCTAGGTGATGGGGCAGAATCACCCTTCCAGTAAACATTAGCAAGACAATGGCCCCTTCCACTCAGGAAGGCAGCAGGAAACCTCACAGACCACTATACCTGGTGTTGCCCAGCCCCCAATGCAAACTATAAGCGAGCAAACATATACATCATATTTACAAACTTATTTAACCAACAGTGGGCAAGAGCAGGAGACAGATAATGACAAACACTCTAAGTGCTGCAAGAGAAAAGTGTGGAGAGCTTTGGGAGAACTTCTGTCTTTGGACGAGTAGGCAAAACTTTGCAAAAAAAGTGTAGCAGACGCCATGGGGCCTTTTGTCACTTCTGCTTTGCCCATCTCTCTCAGCTAGCCAGCAGTGGCTCCTTCTGACACACTGAGCCGTTTCTTTGGCCAAGGGTTTTCTCTGAAGCCTTAGGACCCGAGAATGGTCAGAACAGCCCAGGTAGTTAATGCCCCCCAGGGCGCAACCTCCCACCAGTGAGGGAAATGGAAGCCACTAGATAAGCACCCCTGTCCTCCTCCCCCCACCTTTAAAGGGACCAGGCTAAGAGGCATTCTGTGTAGTTTTCAGAGGTTCTGGCATGGCCTCCAGCAATGCCCTCAATGCTGCATTTTTATTGACTGTCCCTTCTTCCTCTTCTCAGTGTTTTCACTTTGCGCTCCAGCTCCTGTGATCACTTCCCAAATAAGCACCTGCACTCGAGTCTTTGAGTCAGGCTCTGTCTGCTTTAAGAAGAAACCAGACCTGACCTGTGGTGGCGCAGTGGATAAAGCGTCGACCTGGAAATGCTGAGGTCGCCGGTTCGAAACCTGGGCTTGCCTGGTCAAGGCACATATGGGAGTTGATGCTTCCAGCTCCTCTCCTCTCTCTCTGTCTCTCTCTCTCTCCTCTCTAAAATGAATAAATAAAAATTAAAAAAAAAAATTAAAAAAAAAAAGAAGAAACCAGACAAAGACAGAACGTGGCATTTGAGCTGGGATGTGAATGATGTGAGTCAGAGTTTGTTGAAGGTGTGTGTGGTCCAAAGGGTAAGTTACCTTTCACATGGATGGAGCAGCTGGCATAAAATCATCAAGGACCTGGAGTGTTTCTTGGAGGCCTTAAAGAGGGTGAGAAGGTCAGAGTATGCTGGGCTGGGATGGACTGAGGCTGGAGAGGTGTGCTGGGATCACTCATGAAAATCCTTATGAGCATGGGAAAGATCCAGGACTATCTTCTAAGTGACAGCTGATAATGTACTCAGCCGGGATATCATGCTCAAAGGTGAGGAACAGGAAGCAGAGTACATATAACAGGAATTAATGCTTTGCAATACTGTTTGACTTATGCTAAATAGAATTCTAGAGGTGTTGAGACTGGGTTACCCCTCAGAAGCATAAGATCCTGCTCCGGGGGTCTGAAATTAGAGGCCACTGCTGTGGTGCATATGGCCCTTGGCAATGCTGCAGCAGGGTGATGAGGGTGGGGACAGCAAGGACTTCAGCCACTGCCATCCCATCTTGAATCCAACATGTCCATGGCCTACCTCCAATGTGCCTTGTGCTATTCCCACCACCTGCCAGTCATCTCGAATTGCATGGTGCTTTAGGCAGGTGGGTAAATGGAATTCAGAGCAGAAGGGCATTCCTACATTGGGTGTGTCATCATTAGGATGCAGATCAATGTCTCTAGGGTTGGAAAGGTCCTGCGTACCTCCAAGGTTCCAAAGATTTTACTCACTTGGCCGGAACTCAGAAAGTGTCTTGTGACAATGAAAAAGCTGCTGCGTGGTAACTGAGGGGGACGGCTACACCCTCAGTAAACTCCTCCAATGGAACCAGAGGCATTTAATTTTCATGGCCATGCAATAAATTTAAAGGCAAATTATAAAAGTAAGGCTCAGTTTTGGTAAGGCTCCAATCTATGCACTTTGGGCCTTTTTTAACTAGCCTGTGTGGGCAGCCAACTAAGAAAGTTAGGATTTAAAGACATTAGCCAAAGTGTTCTGCATGAATGTTTCCAGCGTTTCATGGTATTTTCAAAGATGACTTGTTGTATAGACCTACGCCTCCGATTAGCCACAGGTTTGGAAAGTGGGCTATGGCTGCTGGAAGGGAGTATTTTAAAGGGCACCTGCTAAAGTTAAGATCCAAATAAATCACTTTGTGTACTTAAGAAAATTAGTATCTGTTTCAGTGTTACAACTTAATTATTGCTTTAGTTTCACAATTTGCCTTTCAAGGAAAAGTGAGGACCGCAAGGGAAGTGAATAGAACCTTTGATCTACAGTTTCTTTACCTGCAACATGTGAATATTAATAACTATCTCATGGTGATGTTGAGATGCAATAAATTCCAAAATGATTGCGAAGCCATTAGTGAAGTTGCTGGTATAAATTAAGTACTAATATAGTAACCATTAACAGGAAAAGATAGCAGTTATTATAACGTGAACAAAAATTATTTTTAATGCTTAAGATTGAGAAATATCGAAATCTGTAGGCCGACCTAGACAACAGCTGGGCTCTGGTGTCTGGACAGAAAGCCTTCTGAAGGAGAAGAGAGGGAGCTCCTGTCCCCGCTGAGCTTTAGGTGACACTGCCAAGGTGGAAGGCCAATGCTGAGGTGCACAGACGGCAGTTTAGGAGAGAAAATGAATGTCTGTATTCCTGAAGGCCAATTTGGGGGTGCCAACCTAGAACTCGAGTCACCATGGAAAGTCTGTGTTTCTTAAATATCTAAAATGAGCCCTTCTAATATGAGCTCAAGCTGCTGCACAGACCTGCTGTGGATAGTAGCTCTGACTCCTTCCAACGGAGCCGACTGAAGATTAAAGTGTTGTTTTCTCATGAATGGTGGGATTGTCAGGAAGGTAGCAAATCGCTTGACTTTTGTTGGTGAAACAGAATTCAAGCTTGTTTCAATTTCAAGAAAGCTCTTAACTAAACACCTTTGAGAGACTGCTGGGTGAGCATACTAGGCAGTTGCCAGAGGTGACACCAGGCCTGTGCACAAGGCTGGGGCCGCCTGCTTCCTCTCCACCCAGCCACCGGCTTGAGCGGATGGAGCAGGTTGAAGAGATGGCCTTGCAGATCCCATTTCTCCTGTTTGGCTGCTTGTGAAGACTGCCAACAGAATCCACCTTGACAAAGTCAAGGGCTGTGCACTGAATGTTGATCTGAGTGAATAAATTATGCATGAAATTGTGCAGGAGTCTCTAGTGTGCAGAATTGCTCCTTTTGATATGAAATGTTAATTCAGAAAGGAGTCCAAAATAGCTGGAAATTGTGGGGATAAGTGGATAGTATTCACTGTTGTGAACTGTTATTACTAGAAATTGCATTCCCTCTCTGGCTTCCCTGGAGATTTCGCTTTGCCAGTAAATACTGTACTCAATAGAATAGCATTTAGGAGTAACAGGAGTGTATGTCCACACACAATAAAATATTCTAATGGCATTTTAAAAAGAAGTTGTACTTTTTCATGTATATCGTGTACCCCACGGAAGAATTTCTATTGCCTTTGGTCAAGAACAAGGCCTATCAGAAGTAATGAGTTCGGAGCACGTGCGCACGGGGGCTGCTTGGGACCGCGTTTCGGGTTTCCGAGGCTGCACCGCTCTGCTGATTAGCATGCAAGCCTGGTTTCTGAGAAAGCCCTGCCCACCCTCGCTTAAAGAAGAAACCGCCCCAAATTGTTTTCTCACTGCGTTCTGCATTTCCAGTTTTAATTTTATCTTTGGTAAATTTATGACCCCTTCACCCTCTGTCACTTCTGTGTCTTTTTTACACGCATCTTGTATCATTTTTATGTTAGCTCATTATTTCCCACAGAAAACGTCGTTGTCTAGAAATCTGTATTTTACTTAAAATACATATACTTATATTTTTGGAGCTTGTTAGAGACTCATTTCTGTGTTTCCAACACAAGGGAACAGAATTGTGCCACTAGACTGTAGAAGTTGTTTATTTTTGTGGCCCTTATGTACATTTTCAGAAACCATCTCCTCCTTAATCTCCACTGGGGACCACCAGGTTCTTCCTCTAATTTTGAAGTGGTCTCATTTCTGACCCGAGGGAGTTTTCAGTTTCAATTCCAAGCTTGTGTTTATAAACTGTTTGATGACATTATATTTTTGGGAACATTAAGAGAAAGGTTTTAGTCCTTTGTATTGGTTTTAACAATTAGTTATTCATTGAGTGTCTTAAAATGTTTTTGAGGGCGATCAACAATGCATTTTTTATGTCAATTTTTTCCCTTCAGTTTCATTTATATATATAGTTCACATTAGCAATAAAGATTTTATACTATGTATGGGTGATGGTGAATATGTAGTTGTAGTATCAAAAATCCTGAAGGAGTGAACAAATGTATACTATAATTTCTTTAGATTTTTTTTTTTTTTTTTTGGTTTCAAATGCTTATGTGGAAAAAGATGTAGAAATCTTGGCAGAACTTTTGGTGGATGTTGGGTTAAAATAAAATAATTATTCAAACATCAAGGTGCTGGGGTTTTTTTAAGTGTTATTTTGTTACTTTATGACATTACCCAGGAACGCTTATGACTAATCCTTACCCTAATCATTACTGTCAAGAGTGTTAAATTTCTTTATTCTCATGTCTGTGACTCATTAGTCTGAATTCTGGACAGCAAATTGGCAAAATGGCCCCTTGTCACTAGAAATTGTTCCTCTGCACAGTGAGAATATGTTGTGCCTGACAGGCTGCAAAATTTTTTAAATTTACTAATATCTTCTATTTATTTTTTAAAAATAGTTATTCTTTATTAAATCATTCTTTTATTTTTCAATTACAGTTGACATACAATATTATTATAACTTTAGGTGCACATTCCAGTAATTAGACATTATATAACTTCCTTAGTGATCATCCCCATAAATCTCATAGTGATCTGACACCACACATAGTTATTAGAATACCCTATGCTGTATTTTGCATCCCCGCAACTGTTCTGTAACTACCAATTTGTATTTCTTAATCCCTTCACTTTTTTACCCATCCTCTCAATCCGCCTCCCATCTGGCAACTGTCAAATGTTCTCTGTATGTATGAGTCTGTTTCTATTCTGCTTATTCATTTATTTTGTTTTTTAAATGAATTTGTTGATAGACATGTATTTATTATAATTTTATTGTTCATATTTTTTGTCTCTTTTTTTTTTTTCTCCTTAAAACAGACCCTTTAATGTTTCATGTGATACTAGTTTGGTGGTGATGAACTCCTTCATCTTTTTCTTCTCTGGGAAGCTTTTTAACTGTTCTTTGATTCTAAATGATAGCTTGGCTGGGTAGAATAATCTTGGCTGTAGGTCCTTGTTTTTCATCACTTGGAGTATTTCATGCCAGCTTTTACAGCCTGCAAAGTTTCTGTTGAGAAATCAGCTGACAGTCTTGTGGGAGCTCCCTTGTAGGTAACCACTTTCCTCTTGCTGCTTTTAAGATTCACTCTTGGTCTTTAACCTTTGTATTTTATTATGATATGTCTTAGTGTGGGCCTCTTTGGGTTCATCTTATTTGGGACTCACTGTGTTTCCTGGACTTATATGTCTGTTTCCTTCACCAGGATAAGGAAGTTTTCTGTCATTATTTTTTCAAATAGCTTTTCAATTTCTTGCTCTCTCTCTCTTCTCCTTCCTGTACCCCCATGATGTGAATGTTGGTATGCCTGGAGTTGTCCTAGAATCTTTTAAAGTTATTCTCACTTCTTTGGATTCTTTGTTCTTTTTTGCTGTTCTGATTGTTGTTTTCTGCTCCCTTATATTCCAACTTGCTGATTTAATTCTCTGTTTCATAAGCTTTACTGTTAATTTCTTGTAACTTATTCTTCATTTCAGTTAGTGTAGCCTTCATTTCTGACTGGTTCTTTTTTATGGTCTCAAATACCTATTTTATGCTATTAAAGTTGTCACTAAGTTCATTGAGCATCCTTATAACCAGTGTTTTGAATCCTGCATGTAGTAGATTGTTGTATCCATTTTGTTTAATTCTTTTTCTGGAGTTTTCTTCTGTTCTTTCATTTGTAACATGCTTCTTTGTGTCCTCATTTTGGCAGGCTCCCTGTGTTTGTGTCTATTAATTAGGCAGAGCTGCTATGTTTTTTGGGTTTTGTAGAGTGGCCTTATGAAGCAGGTATTTGGTAGGGTCCAGTGGTACATCTTCCCTGATCACCCAAGCTGGGCACTCCAGATGCATCCCCTGCCCCACCAATGTGGGCTGTGTACACCCTCCTATTATATAGTTGAGCCTTGATTGCTATTGGCACAACAATGGAATGGACTTAATCCACAAGCCTATCAGCTGCAAAGACTTGCTGCAACTACTGACCACTATGGAAGATTATCTCGCAGGAGCCCATGCCTCTGAGCAAGACTTACTTCAGGGGGGCTCTAGTGCCTGCTGAGTTCACCCCTTGAATGTGTGGCTCATAGGGGTTGTTGGTGGTGCTAAGTCATGATATGAGGCTGTCTACTTAGGTGCATTGGGTCTGGGGCCTCCTGGGAGGTGCAGACTGGAGTCAACTGCTGCCTGTGTCGTAACTGGGGTCACCTGGTTGAACTACAAAGTGATATGCAGATGGCTGGTTACTTGTGGTGGGCTTGGAAGTGGCCAGGAGTTGCTGAGCTACAAACTAAGGCTGGTTGCTGCTAATGCCAGACCTGTGGCTACTTAGCAAGAGGTACCAGGCATGCTGAGGTCAGATACTGTTTGTTTCAAGGATTTTAGGGAAGTCTGAAGCTTGAGCCAAGACAGGCCATTGTATGGAAAAGCCACTGGAAACAGCTTGGGAGGGCTTGCAAGTTGGATGGGCAAGGTCTCAGGGAATCATCAGGGTGGGGTGAACAGCATGAGGCAGATCGATAGAGACTCACATAAGGCGCCTGCCTGCCAGCTTTGTTGAGGGAAGTCTCAGAAAAGGAACAAAGCACTTTTGTCTGGCAGAAAGCTGCTCCCCTATGCCCAGCTTTTAGTATGATGCTAGATAATTCAGTTCCTGATTCTTTTCAAGCTGCACCCCCAGTGCTGGAGCTCAGAGATAGAGTAAGTCAGAGTAAATTCATGCACAGGCCCTTTAAGAGGAACTTTCTGGGACTCTAGTAGCGATGTGTCTCATTCAGCCATCATCCACACTGGTTTGTACAGCTGGAGGTTATGAGGACTTTTCTTCCTGGCTCGGGAACCCTGGGCTGGGAGGCCTTGTGTGGGGCTGGAACCCCTTGCTCTTCAAGGGGAACCTCGAAGCCAAGATATCCCTCCAATTTTATCTGCTACGTATGGGGGTGGGACCAAACCATTCTGGGTCTCCGCCTCTCCTACCAGCCCCAATGTAGCTTCTCTTTTAAATCCCTAGTTATAGGACTTCCATACAGCTAGGCATATGGCAATTCTGAAGGATGGTTATTCTTTCATTTAGTTGTGGCTTTGATGTGCTTGTGGGAGGATGTTAGTACTGTGGTTACCTACTTGTCATCTTGACCAGAAGTTCCCACAACAAAATATTTTTTATGTGAACCTGAGGCCACAGGCTGATAAAACTCAACAAGTAAATCACAAGGTGGTATGGAATTGTGCTTAACTCTCTGGTGACTTGATTATAGTGGTGTCTAACTCTGCAATACTAAACTTCATATACAAAAAATACTTTATGCCAATAAAAGATGTATTTTTGATGCAAATTCAAATACCTTTAGCAGATCAAACTGAAGAATCACTGAATAAATAACATTGTAGCACTGGAGACAGGTATGGAAGGTATTAAGACATACATTAGTGTCTGATTGTAACTTATACAATGCTGCAAGATAAAGAAAGTAGTAAAATTACGTGGAAAAAAATCATGTAATATATATACACACAAATAAAATAGAAATTGAAATCTTTTAAGGGACAGTCAATGTAGCATATTATAAGTATAGTATATATCATAAATACATGTAATTATTTTGCATATAAGTATATAATTTAACAGGTAAAACAAATTTCAAATATTTTGTACAATTTTAAATGTTACATAATTTTAATTAAATTTAAATATTTTTATATAATTTTAAATATAATATTTAAATGTATTATTTTAAATTACGGTAACAGAATGTTCATCTTTACCCCAGACATATTTGTGGGTAAAAACTCACTGTAAGAAACAATTTAGAAGCAAATGGATAATCTTTTCCATGAGTAATTAATAACTTTAAAAGCATATTTGAAATTATTAGCTAAGCAAAAGAATCAATCTCTTTTATTTAAAAGCTTCCAATTCACTAGAGGCCCATTCAGCAGCACACACCTGCTCACCAATAGTCAAACATCCTGACATCATCACATTTTTTTTAACCAAACCCTCCTTTTTCTTGAGGAAAAGTAGATACACATTTTCTTAAATTTATACATTCCCCACCCCCTCAACATCCAAAAGTGTGATGTACTCAATTTTCACTGTGAAGTGATTTGTGAATATTTACAAGCTCAGATTTAAAATTGCATGTATTAAATGTACATCAAGTGACTATATTGTTTGCAAAATATTGAACACATTTTTTTTTCTAGTTGATAAGCCCAAATATTGGCCTGCCACACACGTGTGTTATCTTGGGAAAATCCAGGACTTTGTAAACTCTTTTTTACATCATACAAATTATTCCTTTTAACTGTCAATGAGCTTGTCTTTTGGTAAGTCTCATTGACTAAAGATAAATTCATAAAAGGATATACAGTGTGTCCGTAAAGTCATCATGGTGCACTTTGGACCAGTCATAGGAGAGCAACAAAAGAGGATAGAAATGTGAAATCTGTACCAAATAAAAGGAAAATTCTCCCAGTTTCAGACCTACTCAGTGTAGTTCCATGTGAGCTCATGCACAGATTTGTTAGGGCTCCTTAGGTAGCTATCCCGTATAGCAGGGGTCCCCAAACATTTTACACAGGGGGCCAGTTCACTGTCCCTCAGACTGTTGGAGGGCCGAACTATAAAAAAAACCTATGAACAAATCCCTATGCACACTGCACATATCTTATTTTAAAGTAAAAAAAAAAAAAGGGAACAAATACAATATTTAAAATAAAGAATAAGTATATTTCAATCAACAAACTGACCAGTATTTCAATGGGAACTATGCTCCTCTCACTGACCACCAATGAAAGAGGTGCCCCTTCCGGAAGTGTGGCAGGGGCCGGATAAATGGCCTCAGGGGGCCGCATGTGGCCCGCAGGCCGTAGTTTGGGGACCCCTGCCATATAGCCTCTACAGACCTGTCACTGACTGATGGCCTACCAGAACGAGGTTTCTCCACCAAACTGCCGGTTTCCTTCAACTGCTTATCCCACTGAGTAAAGTTATTCCTGTGTGGTGGTGCTTCGTTATAAACGCGCTGATATTCACGTTGCACTTTGGTCACGGATTCGAATTTAGTGAGCCACAGAACACACTGAACTTTCCTCTGTACCGTCCACATCTCGACTGGCATGGCCGTGGGCTGTTCCGCTGTATACACAGTGTTACGTCATCATCTGCACATGCGCACATGCTGCCACATCATCCTACAGAAACTGAGAAGGTTTTCCTTTCATTTGGTGCAGATTTCACATTTCTATCATCTTTTGTCGCTTTCCTGTGACCGGTCAAAAGTGCACCATGACTTTATGGGCACACTGTACAAATTCACCAGAAATTCAAGAAAAAAGTAACTTGTTCAGCAGTGATGTATCTTTGTAAGCATCACTTAGTGGTGATATAAAAGGCAATTTTTAAAATGCAAGTAATCTTTAAGAAAAATATTATGAAAAGACTTTATTAGTATTCTGTTGTGTTCTGTTATTATCCATTTCATGGGAAAGATGTTTCATTATAACAAAATCTACTACAAAAAAATTTTTCTTTTTGGCACTACTCCATTCCCTTTTTCTTTTCTTTTTCTTCCAGTATATTAAATGATCTGAATGTAAAACATGTGTTGTTGTTTTTTTTTGAAAGAATAACTTTACAGGTGAATGTGATAAATAAAAATACTTGAAGTTTAAAAATAAAACCCAAGTGATGGACACAGATGTTGGTGAACAGCTTGGAGTCCTGCTGCCTCGTTATGAGGAAAGACCGTCCGCCCTGACTAGTGAGGGAGATCAGTTTTTTACCCACTATGCTGCAAACTGTTTTCGGGAGATTTGCAATGTGATATGAGCAATAGGTATTTCTGCAGCTGGTACCAAGTGTATCCAATACTAATATTTATTTTATTACTCATTATATTGTTGTACTTTCCAAGTCTTGGGCATAAAAATTGTCACTTATCCTTGTAATACTTGTAAAGTATCAGTTTTCCTACTATTTGGACACAGGAGAGTACTGTGTCTTTTTTGGTTTTAGTGTGCATTGGTTTCCTATTTCTGTTATAAGAATTACCACAAATAAACAATATAAACTTATTATCTTACATTTTTAATACTCTCTGTGCTAAAATCAGAAAGGAACAGACCTGCATTCATTTCTGGAGTCTCTAGCAGGTCATTTGTCTTCTTGTCCTTCCCAGTTTGTAAAGGCTGCCCACATTTCTTGACTCATGTCCCCTTCCTCCATTATCAAAGCCAGCCATGTTGCTTTCCTCATCTCTTGTCCACAGTCATATCTTTCTCTGCCTGTCACCTCTGTAGGAAAAGGCTCTGTTCAGGAGTCACATGACTAGATTGGGCTCATCCAGATAACCCAGTTTATCCCCCATCTCAAGGTCTTAAATATCTCCAAATTCCTTTTTTCCAGAAAAGATAACATAGTCAGAGGTTTTGAGGGTTTGGATGTAGACATCTTTGGGGGATCATCAATCTGCCTATCGGCACAAAGAGATTAAGAATGTCAACAGCAATAGCAGTTACTACTATGAATTTTATTTGGTGCCCTCCTTTGTGTCCTTTACAAAAGTGACCATAAATGATACATAGTAGGCTCTCAATAAGTATTTGTTAAGTGACTGAATGAATTAATCTAGGAGTGTCTGACTCTTGTCTTTATTCATCAGAAGGCATTATTTGGAGCATTTAGCAGAAGTGGGAAGACATGTCAGGATTGGATAGTAGTGAAGAAGTGGAGAGGTTTTACAGGACTTTACTAATATTTACACACAAATCCATGGCTTGGAGTAACAATAATTTGCCAGAGGAATGAGGATACAGTAACTTAAAAGTAAATGCAGGTATTAGAGTTCTCAAAGGTCAAAATGCAAAGCTGTATACCTGTTCCCTAAAGGAAATAGGCAGCAGAAGGCAGATGACTCTGAGTACTCCATCAACCCTGTGAAATATAGGGGGGAGAGGGTTGGGTGAATGGAACAAAGCTCTGCATACACGTGGCATCTAGAGTCATCAGGCTTCATGGGTACTAAAATATACCCAGTTCTTCTTGGCCACAATCAACATCTTCCCAGAGCCTCTTCCTCTTCTTCCTTTTTTTTTTTTAGGTTAGAGGAGGGGACACAGTGAGGCAGACGCCTGCATGCAAAGTCCACCCAGCAACCCTATCTGAGGCCAATGCTTGAGTAATGAGCTATTTTTAGCACCTGAGGCTGATGCACTCCAACAGAGTTATACTCAGCACCCAGGGCCATGCTTGAAGCATTTGAGCCACTGGCTATAGGAGGAGGAAAGGGACAGAAGAAGGAGATGGAGGGGGAGAAAGGGGGGCAAAGCAGGTTGTTGCTTCTTCTGTGTGCCCTGACTGGAAATCAAACCCAGGACATTCACATGCTGGACTGATGCTCTATCCATGAGCCACCAGCAAGGGCCCCCAGAGCTTCTTAAAACTCCTGGGATTGGTTGGCATGAACCTTATGTGTCTGTTTCAGAATAAACAGAGCATGTACCTGCCTTTGTTCCTATTTCAGAGCTGGTGTCCTGAAGTGGAAAAGGTTCAACTGAAAGACTTGTGTTCACGTCCTGCATAACTGGGTGACATAATGGATCTGTAAAATAGAGGTAATAGTATCTATCAATGAATTTATTTAAGTATTAGAGCTATCTCTATAAGGCTTTTAGCACTGAAACAATGAATATAGCAGGCACTCAATAAATAGCATATATTATTGTTATTAATTATTATTATATGAAATGTTTCACTCAGCTTCTAATTTTGCCAGTGATGTGCTATACAAAAATATTATTCATCTCATATAATTAAGAGATCCACTTTGATTAAGATTTTAGGCTTTAGATTTAGTCATCTCTTTTTTTTAAAATTTATTCATTTTTATTAGAAAGGAGGGGGGCAGAGAGAGAGAGGAGAGAGAGAGAAGGGGGGAGGAGCTGGAAGCATCAACTCCCATATGTGCCTTGACCAGGCAAGCCCAGGGTTTCGAACCATTTCCAGGTCGATGCTTTATCCACTGCGCCACCACAGGTCAGGTGCCTAGTCATCTCTTTATTAATTCATTTTTAAATACATTCCAAGATTCCCTATTGCTGATTATACACTATGCAGGCTGTGAATACAATAATAAACAGAATGCATGTGATCTCTTGCCTCAGTAGTCTAGTGGAAGGGACAGGCTATTAAATAAACAAATTAAGGTCAATAACCTGGTGCTGTAACTTGCCAGCTGTGTGACTCTAAGCAGTTGACTATACCTCTCTGCATTTCTACTTCCTCCTCTGTAATTGAGGTTAATTGGACTTATCTTGAAAGGATGTTGTGAAGTTTTAACTACATAATGCATGTAAATGTTTGGCATACTCCTTGGCTCATAAAAAATGATTTTGTAACTTTTTTGTTACTAGGTACTTAAAGAATAAGCAATTCTGTTTTTGCTGAAGAAGTATATCCCTTACATGAACAGCACCAAATAGCATATCGACTGTGAAGAAGTGAACTGTGTCCTAACCTGCCCTCCGAGTACTCATGCTCCATTGGTTCTGGGACACTATTACTATTAATACTATTGCTCCTGAACCAACAATTATTAATACTATTTCTGCCACTACAAGACTTCACTTTTACTAACTTCTTGCTCTGTGACAGTCACTGGTCTAGTCACAGTGTTTGCTTTATGATATTTAATTCATGCCCCAGCCCTAATGTAGATTAGATGCTATTATAAAACCCATGAACATATAACATAATGGTTAAGAGTACAGGCTTTGGAATTAAAACTGGCTACTTTCAAACCCTGATTCTGCTGTTTCCTAAGTTTCTGATCTTTTCCCCACTAAGTCCTCAGAGTCCTCATCTGAAGGATAGGGACAATAAAGGTACATACCTCTTTCTTTGGATTGTAGTGAAGACTGCAGGTAATGTTGTTGGCACAGTGCCTGGTATATGGTAAATGTCATTGTCCTTGTTATCATCCTTTCTTTATCATTTTTGAAGAAATAAGTCCCAAACATCATGATAGGCAACAAGGGAATCTTTTTGGTTGTTGTTGCTGAATTATTAAGGAACAGTGCACTGGTCTTAATTTTTAAAGCTGGAAGAATTTCAGACAGTTTATAAGTCCCTGTGATCTCGTACAAACATATATTACTGGAATTGCTTTGTAGAAATAGCATAGTTTTTCTGCCCCAGTTGAAAATGTGCAATGACATAATGTAACCCTTTAAGATAACAGAAGCCAGCTGCCCCATTCATATTTAAATATGAGTCACCTTCAAGGGAGATTTGCAAGGTTCTATGTGCCAAGCTGGAAAAGTAAAAATTGCTAGCAAGGTGGGAAAGAATAAATTCACACTTGGCAGCAGGTATTATAGGCTAGAGACACCTTCTAGCAAATTCCCTTTTGGAGCAGAAAATGGCCCCTAGTGGCCGTAGAGGAGAGCTAAGCAGCGTGGTCTCACTGTCCCATTACATGGAACCCTCTTCACTTTTGGTGAACCGTTTCCACATGATTAGAAATGTGTGTAAATGGCACACATGCCCAAGCACAAACAGAGTCTGGTGTAAAGACTTTTAAAGATATAGTAAATTTATTCTGAATTTACCCCCATGACCTTGGGTTTGGGTTGGCAGAGCAGGTCTCAGATGAAAAATAAATTCTTGATAATAGGGATTAAAAAAAATAAATAAGACCTGACATTTCAAATAATGTCTCTCTTCGTTAGTGTTTACTGAGAACACATCAGGAAGATGAAGCTGAGTAGGGCTTGGGAAAAACAATTAAAAATTAATTACATATGTAAATTGTTGACACTTAGACAATTGGATGAAGTTAGAAGGCTAGTTTGAAAGAATGACAAACCACTAATTAGGGTTCCCCTAATGGCTAATTCAGATTTGCTATGGGTCTGTCTCTGTGAACTTCTACCTGAAGGATAATTCAGTGATCAGTAAACAGTTGGTTGAATCAAAACCTGGAGGTCACTTTAATTCCAGCAGCTTTGGACAGACTGTGGCATTATCTCCTATTGCAATGAGTAATTATGTCATTGAAAACAATTATGCTCACCAGGAATGACAGTGGGCATTCTTTCAGGAATAGTCAGATTGTTCGAAGGTAAAACAACAAGTTATAAAGGTTAACTTTAATTTTGCCTTCTAATACCATCCTTTGGAGAATAATGTGGCTATCTGAATCTAATACTTTGACTCCTAATTCAACTTCTACCAACTTAACAATATAGTTCAAGATGTACTTAAGTATTTAACAATGAAGATGTTCAGAGTAACATTGTTTTTTTTTTTAGTTATTTTTATTTATTTATTTATTTTTATTAATTTTACTAGGGTGACATCAATAAATCAGGGTACATATGTTCAAAGAAAACATGTCCAGTTTATCTTGTCAATCAATTATGTTGCATACCCATCACCCAAAGTCAGATTGTCCTCCGTCTCCTTCTATCTAGTTTTCTTTGTGCCCCTCCCCCTCCCCTTTTTCCTCTCCCTCCCCTCCCTATAACCACCACACTCTTATCAATGTCTCTTAGTCTCGTTTTTATGTTCCACCTACGTATGGAATAATGCAGTTCTTGTTTTTTTCTGATTTACTTATCTCACTTCGTATAATGTTATCAAGATCCCACCATTTTGTTGTAAATGATCCGATGTCATCATTTCTTTTTTTTTTTTTTAATTTTATTTATTCATTTTTTTTTTAGAGAGGAGAGAGAGAGAGAGAAACAGAGAGAGAGAAGGGGGGGAGAAACAGGAAGCATCAACTCCCATATGTGCCTTGACCAGGCAAGCCCAGGGTTTCGAACTGGCGACCTCAGCATTTCCAGGTCGACGCTTTATCCACTGTGCCACCACAGGTCAGGCAACATATTTCAGTAGACTTTTTTTTTTAAAATTCATTTTAGAGAGGAGAAAGAAAGGGAGAGAAAGAGACAGAGAAGGAGAGAGAGAGGAGAGAGAGAGAGAAAGAGAAAGTGGGGAGGAGCTGGAAGCATCAACTCCCATATGTGCCTTGACCAGGCAAGCCCAGGGTTTCGAACCGGCAACCTCAGCATTTCCAGGTCGATGCTTTATCTACTGCGCCACCACAGGTCAGGCCGATGTCATCATTTCTTATGGCTGAGTAGTATTCCATAGTGCATGTGTACCACATCTTCTTTATCCAGTCTTCTATTGAAGGGCTTTTTGATTGTTTCCATGTCTTGGCCACTGTGAACAATGCTACAATGAACATGGGGCTGCATGTGTCTTTACGTATCAGTGTTTCTGAGTTTTTGGGGTATATACTGAGTAGAGGGATTGCTGGGTCATAAGGTAGTTCTATTTTCAGTTTTTTGAGGAACCACCATACTTTCTTCCATAATGGTTGTACTACTTTACATTCCCATCAACAGTGAATGAGGTTCCTTTTTCTCCACAGCCTCTCCAGCATTTGCTATTACCTGTCTTGTTAATAATAGCTAATCTAACAGGTGTGAGGTGGTATCTCATTGTAGTTTTGATTTGCATTTCTCTAATAACTAAAGAAGATGAGCATCTTTTCATATATCTGTTGGCCATTTGTATTTCTTCCTGGGAGAAGTGTCTGTTCATGTCCTCTTCCCATTTTTTATTGGATTGTTTGTGTTTGTTGTTGAGTTTTATGAGTTCTTTGTATATTTTGGATATTAGGCCCTTATCTGAGTTGTTGTTTGAAAATATCATTTCCCATTTAGTTGGCTGTCTGTTTATTTTGTTGTCAGTTTCTCTTGCTGAGCAAAAACTTCTTAGTCTGATGTAGTCTCATTCATTTATTTTTGCCTTCACTTCCCTTGCCTTTGGAGTCAAATTCATAAAATGCTCTTTAAAACCAAGGTCCATGAGTTTAGAACCTATGTCTTCTTCTATGTACTTTATTGTCTCAGGTCTTATATCAGAGTAACATTGTTTAACAAGAAACTAAAAATAGCCTGACCAGGTAGTAGCACAGTGGAAAGAACATTGGCCTGGGACAAGAGGACCCAGGTTCAAAACCCTAAGGTCACCAGTTTGAGCGCGATGTCACTGGCTTCAGCGTGGGATCATAGACATGACCCTATGGTTGCTGGCTTGAACCCAAAGGTCACTGGCTTGAAGTCCAGGGTCACTGGCTTAAAACCAAGGTTGCTGGCTTGAGCAAAGGGTCACTGGCTTGGCAGGAAACCCCTGGTCAAGACAAATATGCGAAAGCAATCCATGAACAACTAAGCTGCCGCAACTATGAACTGATGCTTCTCATCTCTCTCTGTTCCTGTCTGTCTGCCCCTGTCTGTCCCTTTCTCTCTCTCTTTCTCTCCCTTACCTCTCTCACTAAAAAAAAAAGATCAAATTGAAAATAGTGTAAATATTTATAGTAGATTGATAAGTAAATGATAAATTCCCATGCAATGAAATATTTTTGTTCTGTTAAAGATGTTTAAAGTTATATATGTAGATGTATTAAGATGTACACTCTAGGCCAGGGGTCCAGAAACGTTTTACACATGGGGCCAGTTCACTGTCCCTCAGACCACTGGAGGGCCGGACCATAAAAAAAACTATGAGCAAATCCCTATGCACACTGCACATATCTTATTTTAAAGTAAAAAAACAAAATGGGAACAAATACAATATTTAAAATAAAGAACAAGTACATTTAAATCAACAAACTGACCAGTGTTTCAATGGGAATTATGCTCCTCTCACTGACCACCAATGAAAGAGGTGCCCCTTCCAGAAGTGTGGCGGGGGCCGGATAAATGGCCTCAGAGGGCCGCATGCAGCCCACGGGCCGTAGTTTGGGGGCCCCTGCTCTAGGCCCTGGGTGGGCAAGTCAGTACCGTTAGAGTGTTGTCTGACATGCTGAGGTTATAGGTTCAATCCCTGGTCAAGGCACATACAAGAGTCAATCACTGACAGTGTGAATAAGTGGAACAATGGATGGATGTTTCTCTCTCTTTCTGTTTCTCTCCCTTCCTCTCTTTCTAAAAATAAATTTAAAAAAGATTTGCAAAGGCCTGAACAGTTGGCTCAGTGGTAGAGCATTGGCCTGGCATGTGGATGTCCCGGGTTTGATTCCTGGTCAAGAGACACAGGAGAAGTGACCATCTGCTTCTCCACCCCTCCCCCACCCCTTCTCTCTCTCACTCTTCCCCTCACACAACCATGACTCCATTGATTCAAGCGCATTGGCTCCAGGTGATAAGGATGGCTCCATGGAACCTCTGCCTCAGGTGCTAAAAATAGCTGGTTTGCGAGCATGGCTCCAGATGGGCAGAGCTTTGGTTCTAGATGGGGGTTGCCAGGTGAATCCTAGTTGGGGCACAAGTGGGAGTTTGTCTATCTCACCTCCTCCCACTTGGAAAAGAAGAAAGAGAAAAAGATGTGCACTATATATTATTAAATGAAAAATAAGATGGTAGATCTGATTTTGATTGTGATGATAACATTTCACTGGTATCTTTTTGTATAATGTTCGTTAGATTAAAAAAATTATGGAGCCTGGGCTAGTTGGCTCCCTGTTAGAGTGTTGGCCCGGTGTGTGGATCTCCCAGGTTCGATTCCTGATCAGGGCACACAGGAGAAGCACCTGACTGCTTCTTCACCTCTACCCCTCTCATTTCTCTCTCTCTCTTTCTCCCTCCTCCCTCTCCTTCCCTCATGCAGCCAAGGCTCAATTGCAGCAAGTTAGCCCCAGGCGCTAAGGATGGTTCCATGGCCTCTGCCTCAGTCACTAAAATGGCTCTGGTTGCATCAGAGCAAGGACCCCAGATGGGCAGAGCTTCACTGCCTAGTGGGCTTGCCAGGTAAATCACAGTCAGGCACATGCAGGAATCTGTCTCTGCTTTCCCTTCTCTCACTAAAATAAGAAAAAAATTTTTTTTTAAATTTAAAAAATTATGAAATGTCTTTTCTATTTGACCTCTTTCTATATATATTAATTATTAAATTTATTTTGGTAAAATGCTAATGTTTAATTTCTTAGTTGTATAAAAAGTAATATTTACTTTTATAAAAAATAATTCAAAAAATTATTACCCACAATATTTCCACTTTAGTAATATCTCCATAATAATATGAGTTTTTGTGTATGCTCTATTGTATATAAAGAAGCGTTTTGTAATTTTAGTATTAAATTTAACTTGTACATTGCCTGTATGTTGTTGTAATATTAGTAGACAAAGGTTACATATAAAAGTCTGGGAATGCCCTGCCACCTGCATAATTTGGTAAAAGACATCTTAGAATGGCTTTCTGGCATTGATGTTAGATGCGATGGTACATACACATAATGTATATCTATTGGATCAGGATTTCTCATTCTTGTCACTGTTGACATTTATCTTGCACAACTGTAGGGTGTTTAGCAACATCCCTGGCTTCTCGCTAGATAGAAGTTGCTCTCCTGTCCCTCCTCCGAATGGATACTGATGAAGATAAACCTTATTTAAATTTTTGGAGATTACCAAAAATGTTTTCAGAAATTATCAAATGTCATGGAAAGGGGGACAAAATTGCCCCCTCTTGAAGAAACTCTGGTTTAGATTGATATATATGTACAATGTTAATGGGTGTAATTTTGGGGTGGTGAGAACATGAATGATATCCCTTCTTCTATCTGCTTATCTTGTTATAATTTGTATATATTGATATGTATTACTCTTATATTAGTAAAAAAGCTCAAAAGACAAGACAATCTATAGTAAATGAATCAAAGCTTTGGAAAGCAGGACACACAGTGCTTGGTTACTAAGGTCCTTTTCTAGTGTTTGCAATTTGCAGTTACCTTCACACATGTATCATTCTTCTGCAGTCTTCCAATTTTGTGAAGTAAGTGCACGGGGGTTATTATTTGCTTCTTTGCAGATATAAATGCTGAGGTTTAGTTCGAGGTCATCCAACTGGTGAAATAACAGAGGTCCTACTAGAGCTCTGGCCTCTTGAGTCCTCCATTGCATTCATCACTGCTAGGGGCCCATAGCCTTTTACATGTGTGACCTGTAGGCATGGCTCTAAGTTGTGTTTGTCCAAGGGATTGGTGTGCATATCCCTGTGGTCATGTAGATTCTTTAATGAGGAATTAGAATTAATGAATAAAAAAGCAAGCAGACAGGCAAGCCATCTCTCCATTAAAATGTGAGCAATGGTGGAGTCTCAGATGAATGACTAATTTCCTTGAATGAGCTCCTACTGTGTCCCAAGCTCTCTTGTCATTTTTAGTATAGAAAGGGACTGACAAGTGTCAGCCTTGTGTTATTTTCTATGAAATCATTTGTGTGCTCAGCTTTTCTGTCCCGGGTACATATATATTTTGAGAAATCTTAATGGAATTAATTCACTTACTTCCAACAGAAACAGACCCTTCCAGGTTTTCCATTATATTGAGTTTCTGGGTGATATTTTTTTCTCCATCGGTGCATTTCCTCTGGTTTATGAACATAATGGGAATTAAGCACGTATATCAACTGCTGTATATATCCATATTCTGTGAATTGAATTTCTCAGTCCAGGTGTGGCTTGTGTAAGGCACAGTGATTACTGTTACCACTAATGTCAGAGTGTACAAAAATACTTTGAGAAATAAATATTTAATATTTCACACTCATTGCCTTTTTTAAAAAAAGATTTTAATTTACTGGGTGCTTAACAAGCAAATTGTATGTCTTCTTTTCTGCCAGTCTTAAAATTAAGCGTTTTTAATTTTGAACAGCATCTGGTTGTCAAACACATACCATTTTATTTTCTTATATTGAATACTGAGCATTCCAGCATATCTGTAAAGGAGTTAACATATACATATAGGTGAATGTAAGAAATCTTATTTTAGATTTTAATTTCAGTTTCAATTTTAAGAGCATTAATACCTCACCCCAGTGACTACACTTTTAATTTACCCTACTGTGCTTGCATTCTCACATTTCAAAACTGACAAATGAATGGGGAAGGAATGGAGGCTTTATGTAGTGTTGGACTTGGCATAACTCCTTTAAAAGCAACATTACCCATCTCTGGATCTTGGAATGCATTTCTGAGAAGAGAGCCCGACACATAATTTGGTTCTCCAAATAGTTCTTGAACTAATCAAACCACTCTGTGCCTCAAAACTCCTCCTGTTGGCTCTCTTGTCTGTTGACTTCTCTTATTTCACCCTTGGTTTGACCTTCACATTTGACCATTTGTCTTCAAGGGTGTGACTTTCTGTTTTATCTGTGACTTACTCAAATCTTTAAAAAGGCTAAACCATGACTGTGGTTACCATTTATTAAATTATTAACCTCCAATGCTAAAGGATGGGCTTCAATCACCCCAAATTTCTGTTAACTTAGATTTAAAATTGTAGACTCAGTTGTGTCCAAGGGCCAGACAGGTAATGTTGATGTGTGCAATGCATGATGGGCAGGATGATACAGCATGCTGAAGACTGTGGTGAGCTGGAAGGTGTAAACCTGCATAAGAGGGGAAGAGGCTATTCCATTTCTAGTTAATGTTGCTGTTCATGATTGTGTAACAGTCCAGACTTGTCAGACTTTTTTAAGAGAGAAGTCAGAAATCTAGAACTTTTTGTTGAAATATATCTATTTATAAATGTGACTATAAATTTTTAGTTTTTAAAAACACTATTGCATATCAGGGAATTAAAAAATTGACTTGGTATTTAAGGATGTTAAGGAATTATTATTAACTCTTATTAACTTTTTTGGTGTGATATTTGGTACTATAATTATGTTTATATTTTTTAATTTTGGAAATATTAACTGAAAAGTTTATAGATGAATGATGTAGTGTTTGAGATTTGCTTCAAAATGATCCATGGGTTAGTGTAGGGAACTTAGTATAAGTGAAACAAAGGATATAAGTGAAACAACATTGACCATGGATTGATAATTATGGCAGCTGGATGATAGATGCATATATGCATATTTAAATTTGTATATATTTGAAGTTTCCATATTAAAGACTTTTAAAAAATGGCCATAGGCCAGATTTTGCCTGAAGTTACAAGGGTTATTTCTCGTCCATGGATTTTTCTATATCCAATATATACATATTTTAATCTGTGCTATATTTAGCTATAGCATTTAAAAGTTTATCATAAATGTTCCATGTAATGCTATGTGAGCTGACCCTCATTCTACAACTTTTAAATTTTTTGAAAAATTGCATGGCAAACCCATGCAATTTTGTAAAGTTTTAAGCCTACAATCTTATTTCCAGAATATGTTGACCTTTTTAGTCTTCCAGGAGCTGTTTAGTTCTTTGTATTCTTTCTCGTATAAAAGTTCTCAAATTTATCAGCGTGGATTTCAGAGACTTTTCTTTGAATCTAGTGTTTGTGACTAGTGTTGTCTCTTCTAAGGCAGTTGAGATTTTGCACAAATTTCATGAGTTGGAAAAAGGAAGGATGAATTTCCCTTTTAATTTTGTCACCTTCTGTACCTACTTCTTTTTTCATTTCTATCAGGATTGGAATCTGCCTCTTCATTTCTCTGTTGTGGACTGTGAACTTTTTGAGGACTATTGTGGTTTGCCCTTTCAGCTGGGCCAGTGTTGAGTGAGCAGACAGCTTTTCATTTATTCAGAGATATTTTTTGAGCCCCTTAGACACTGGCAATTGTTTTATCTTCTTTTCATTACTTCAATTCCATGTCTTTCTTGCAAAATGGGAGGTAGTCTACTCTTGTGAAAGAAAAGAATGATATACCAATTTACCATTGGGCAATTTCTGTTTTCTTACTCTGAAGATTCTATACAGACTGATCCAGACCCCTATTTATTTTGATCTTTCTTCTTTCTTCTTCTCCTTCTTAGCAAACCTCAAAGTGACACAGGGTTCTGTGGCATCCCTATTGCTTTCTAGCCAATTTTACATTTTATAGTCTGCCTCCAGGAGCTCTCTTCATTGTTTCTTTATTCAACAAATGCTTATTGAGCACCTACTGTATGCAAGGCATGTTCCAGATGATGAGGATGTGGTAGTAAGCAAAACAGATAAAATCCCTGCTTAAGCCCTGGCCAGTTGCCTCAGTGGTAGAGTGTCGGCCTGGCGTGCAGGAGTCCAGGGTTCGATTCCTGGCCAGGGCACACAGGAGAAGCGCCCATCTGCTTCTCCACCCCTCCCCCTCTCCTTCTTCTCTGTCTCTCTTTTCCCCTCCCGCAGCCAAGGCTCCACTGGAGCAAAGTTTGCCCGGGCGCTGAGGATGGCTCTGTGGCCTCTGCCTCAGGTGCTAGATTGGTTCTGGATGCAACAGAGTGACGTCCCATAGGGGCAGAGCATCGCCCCCTGGTGGGCATGCCGGGTGGATCCCGGTCGGGCGCATGCGGGAGTCTGTCTGACTGCCTCCCCGTTTCCAGCTTCGGAAAAATGAAAAAAAAAAAAAATCCCTGCTTAAGTTAATGAGAAGGATGATTAAAACTGGATTTCAAAATGGAAAGAAGGATTTAGTAATTTCTTGAAAGCTATATGTGTTCATCAACAATTTTGCTACTTTTCACATTTTATTATTTAAAACTGTTTATTTATTTTAGAGATAGAAGAAGGGAGAGAGACAAGAACATAAGTCTGTTCCTGCATGTGTCCTGACCAGGGATTGAACCGGCAACCTCTGCACTTCAGGATGATGTTCCAACCAACTGAGCTATTTGGCCAGGGCACCTTTCACATTTTCTTTTTAATATGTCAATTTTGTGAGAACTCTTCTCCTTTTCCTCTTTTTAAGACTCATTTTATATTTTCTATATGACCTCTCTCTCTTCATGAAAAATGTTAATAGAAATATACTGTCTAGGTAGGAAATTATTTAATAAATTAAGTTAAGCAATATTAAAATTCACAGTGTGTATCTATAAAAAAAGGTTATATTTCACATCTAACACTTTATTTAGGTGTTAGTGTTAGAAAGTGTTATCAAATTAACAAAAGATTCTCATTCACGCCAGAAGATACACAGCCCTGCTCCATATAGTCTCTCTCTGTGTTAGTTAGGTCATGTTCAATCCTTGTCAGTTGTATATACTTTTCCTATGACAGGAGGCCACACTTTGATGCCAATGTAACTGGTGCTACATTGAATAAAAGCCTTAACTATGTAAGTAAACTAGTTTGAAAATACTATGGCATTTAATCAACTAACCAGCTATGAAAATAGCTATATCCTGAGAAAATATTCACCTGCAAAAAATATCTAATCTGTTTGTGTCCCAAAAAGTTCAGGTAGGAGTTTATGTATATGATAGCCAAAGATACCTTTGCAAAAAGAAAAAGAAATAGTTTTTTTAATATTCCTAGTAAATTATACCAGAGCTCTTCCTTTCTGTTATTTTGTTGCAAAAAGAACTTAGATTTTAGTCAAGCAAGAATGCAGAATAAATTTTATGAGTATTTTTATTTTATTTATTTTAATTTTATGGGTTATTTTATTAGGAGGTAATGACAATGAATTCTTTAAATATGCCCTTCTTTTCTATCTTTTTTCTTTTCTTTTTTGAATGTTGATTTATCTTCTTTTAAAGGTTATGTGATCCTAAAAGGGTGGAATATTTTTAATTCATTTTAAAAGAATATTTCCATGGACACTTTAAAAATTTTTTGGATTATTCTTGTAGGACTTTAACGCAACACTGAAAATTTGGCGTCTGCAAACATAATTCAACGAAGAATTGTCTTTGCTTTGTTTGGGGACATTTAGTTTTGAAATAACAGCATCAGAGCCTTTTGAAAATAACAGAACATGAACAGAAAATTTTTTCCCTTGGAAAAAAACTGTAGCTAATTTTTTCTTTGGCTGATTTGCTGCTGAAATCACACATTCATGTAAATGCCAAGCTATACATATGCATATACATATGTATATAGATGAGCATGTGTGTGTGTGTGTGTGTGTGTGTGTGTAAAATTCTACTCTACAATCATGCTATAAATTGGAAATTTTGTCTTTTAAATTAACACATTCATACACAGGTCAGGAGGTGATACACAATATTAGTGTTGCTAGCACCTTTCACTGAGATTTTATTTAATCAAATTTTACAATTTCCCCATGCAGAGGGCACATACTGTCATTACCTTTGCTTTTTTGATGAGACTTTGAGGATAAAATCTCAAGGTCAAACATAATCCAGGTCTTTAGAGCCAAAGTGAGACATTTATTTTACATATCAGTTGAAGATTAAGTATTTGTTGAGTGAGTGAAATATACATTAAAAAAGATTTTGAATCAGAATTAGTCAAAATACCTTCTAATTTCTTTCTCCTTTTGAGAGGAAGTTCACCTAAACTATGAATTTAGGTGAACTTCCTTCAGTCTCAAGAGAGCCAAGAGAGCCGATGAAGAGGAGGCAGCTCCTCAATGCTAATTGGAGGGCCTGGAGGCTGTACAGCGCGGGGGCAGCGGGCCACACTCGGGCGGGCGGGTGGGCGGCGAGTGAGTGTCCAGCCTCCGAGGGGTCGAGCGGGCACTGACCTCCACCTAGTGAAGCTGCCTTTTGCCTGACTCCACTCTGAACCAACGCTTTCCCTTTTTCTCAGATTGGGTACAGTAAAACTTAAGCTAAGAACAGGTTTGGATATTTCCAGTCACTAGAGTAACAAAAAGGTCTCCTAAAAATTCAGAGCACTATGGGGAAAATTACAGGTTTAGACACTTTGAAGTATAATGCAGATCCTGGGCCCAGTTCTAGTCTCAGTCCATAAAAATCCAGGGCTCACCTTGTGGCCACAAGACCGGGAAGTAAGAATTTTGTTTAAACGGATATTGGAAAATTGATTCAGGTACCAGGTAGCTTTCCAGTCATCACAAAAGGCTCTCATCCCTAGGACGCATTCTCATCCAAAATTATTTTCTAATGACATGGTCTCATTTGCTTGCCTGTGAGAGTAGAGGAACTGCAGTCACCGAGCACTTTTACTTACCCATGACTGCGTCCACCCTGGGACAAGTCCCCCAGTAGGTAGGTTCCGTATCAGGTCTCACTTCACGTTTAGAGAAGCTAAGCAGAAAGACAAAGAACACAGCTGCAGTAAGGTAGGACATAGATATGACTCTGGTTTGAATCTAGTCTCCAAACCCAAGCCCGTAGGGGTTACTACCTCTCTTACCAGCACTCAGATATTAATGTACCCATTTTATGAACTGAAGAAACCAGGGAGATTAATTGACATGCTTAAGTTTTCTGTTCTTTGTTTTTTTCCGACAAATAATTTGTTTCATCAGACCACAAGTTTGTGGAATGATATGAATGTCTGATTTGTAAAGTGCCCTGCTTATTATACAAATAAATAATAATTAAACCTAAGTCAACAGAAGTTTAATTTCCAAGTCCAGGAAGAGAACATTAGGTAACCATTTTAGATATAGGTTATATTTTCAAAATTTGGTTTCCAAGGTTCAGTTTGGTTATGGAGGGCTTTTCAGTCATTTTAGAGAAAGATAACCATTAATCATTTCTCCTGAAAATATTTAAAAATGTCTACTGTATATTCATTGTAAAGGCTGATAATAAAAAAGTAGAAGATACAGACTCTCTTCAAGATCTTGAATTTCACTGGTCCTAAAGATTTGCTACATTGAAAATTGTAACACAGTTCTGAAATGCTGTAGAGTTATAGGGAGAGAGAGCCCCTTGTCAGTTGGTGTTAGTCAGAGGTGTTTTCAAAGAAACTGTTGATCTTGAGCTGTGTCTGAAAGGATAAGAGAATTGGGATTTGCTGAGGATTAGATGGAAAATGGATTACTTTGGTATTGCAAGCTTTCTCATTCTTTGCAGGAGTATGAAGTGCCCTCTCAATGCCAGGCATCGTGTTGGGAGCTGGAAGTGCAGCGGAGATGACACACAAAGTTTGTGCCCTCATGAATTGCACAGCCTAGAGCAGAAGCCAACATGAAACAAGCAAGCATTACCAAGTCTGTGCTGGGAGAGCCCAGAGCAAGGGAACTCACCCAGATGTGGGAGCATAGCCAGCACAATGTGCTGGAGGAGGTGCTGTGCGGAGATAAGGTATGGAACACTCTGGAGGGGCTGCGACTCTGGCTATCAGCTGTGTCATTTACATGGGTAACTGTTCATCAGTGACCAGTTCCACTGTCCCTC
Organism: Saccopteryx bilineata; assembly: GCF_036850765.1. Taxonomy (NCBI): domain Eukaryota; kingdom Metazoa; phylum Chordata; class Mammalia; order Chiroptera; family Emballonuridae; genus Saccopteryx; species Saccopteryx bilineata. The sequence continues at coordinate 67,479,308 of NC_089499.1, read as the reverse complement.
AAGCTACTGCTGAGCAAACTTTTCGGCTGCCTATTGAGGATTATCTTGAGCATTCACATTAATTAGGAAGTTATCCTGGGAAACATATTGTAAGGGCTGCATTGTCTCTATCATTTGGTGGAGGTATTCCTGACATCTAGTGAGTAGGAGCCAGGGGTGCTACTAAACGCCTACAGAGCCCAGGACAGTGCCCTCCCCCCACCCCTAAAAAGATTATTTGTACCCAAATGTCAATAGTGCTGAGGCTGCCAAGCTCTGATTTAGGTGCATGAAAACTTGGGCTGAATTTGGGGAATTGGGTGGTTTATATCGGCAAAGCTTAGGATATATATAGAGATAGAGGGTATTTTGTTTGGGAAGAGATGCTGGGTTAGAAACATTATGAAGAGTCATGGAGATAGGTCAGCTTAAGTTGTTTGAACGTATTTTAAGAAGCAGTGGGAAACATCTTTGGAAGTTTCAGGGCTAAGGTGGAAGCAGGTGGCAAAAAAAGAAACGTTTTAAAAAGATGAGTCCAACAACATGTAGCATGAGATGAATAGGCAGCAAGTGGAGGTGGGCAATCCTCGCCTCGTCTGGATGGGAAGTCATGACCATGGAGACGGAGAAGAAGGACAGGTATCAAGACGCCGCCGAGGCCGCGGCTTCAGGATGACTGGCACCAGCATACATGAGGAATAGGCCCGGCAGGAAGAGGTGTTTTGGGTAAAGAAGATGCACTTGGTTGGGTTTGAGGCATGTTGTGATTGAGGTGACGGCAAGACCTCCAGTTAGTACTGTCTCACCAGTGAGCTCAGGAGCGCAGAGCCATGACCGAGTCAGGGGACCATGCTGACATCTTTCTTTAAGCCAGAGGTCCTAAACGGCATTCTGCAGACCCCATCTGGACCACAGATGTGTTTTGTTTGGCCTGCATAAGGTTTTAAAATTCTTTAAAATTTCTAACGACATACACATCTAGAGACTGCACATAGAAACCCATCTTTTTAGCTCGAAATATCAAAGCATCTGGCAATCCTGGACTCTCGCTGCGTGGCAGCAGTGAGCTGAGGCGCAGCTGCCCCTTTAGACAGGTCAGGCTGCCTCGGTCGCCACCGCTCCTTGCGAACTTCACCTGGCGGCCCATCGCCCACATTCATTTTACTTGTCTCAAATCTGAGTTTGCAATCTCTGTTTTAAGCTCTGACTGCATCACTTCCACGTCTTTGAAGGGAATCTTTCTGGAGCCTGGCTCCCCTCTGCTTATTCCCATACTTGCTACTCTCAGCTGTACTTCCTCAGTCGTCCCTCACTTTCCGTCTCCCATCCATCGCTCTCTCCCGACTATCTGCTGCTGTGGATATGCACACATGTCCCCGAACTTGCAAGAGCTTCGGTTAATCCCACCACTTTTCCCAAGAGTGTTGCTCTTTAGCTCATTCATTTCGTTGAACAAATGAATGAATGAGTACATGAGTGAATTCACCTACTGCTTACTAGTTTCTTTAGAACCCTATGTTCTTGTTAACTTTCTGAATACATTTGTCTCTTACTAACCTTCTTTTCAAATGTTGTTTCCTATGATTGCTCTATGAACCATTTAGCTATCAACCCCACTGGTTTCCTTGAGAACAGATCATATTCTCAGTGGCAGCAGCTGTGGGTATTTTGAAATGTTGTTAGTTCTTTCCGTGATTCCATTTACTCCTGGTCCTAGGCAGAGTTCTCTGCAGATAGCTTCAAACAAGTAAGCCCCCAGGTCTCTATTACTCCAGAGTTGTATCCTAAGTCTCTCCTTCAGGTAACTCTAGAGCTGCCACTGCACAACCCTGTCTCCCTCCTTTTCCTAAACTTCATCTCACTTTTCCAGAACCCGCCATGCCATTCTCTGTGGGGATCTAATCCTTATCCTGGGGTACAGCACAGCGGGCTGGTTCAGAGTATGAATTGTGGAGTGGGGCTAACAGTTCCATTCTTAACCTGTCCACTCCATTGCTGGGGCACTCATTGGCAAGATGAGGTTGTTTGGAGGATTAATTAAGGTAATATTTGTAAAGGGCTTAGCGCAGTGCCTGGCTGATTTTAAGCATCATTAATATCAACATTGTCATTCTTCATCACAGTTCAAGCCCAGTGTCTATAATAGATCTTTTCCCACAAGGTCAGTTCTCAGATGTCTCCTCTAATCCTCACTGCACTTCTTACCTGAGCTATTCAGAATTTACCCATTTTAAGCGCATCATTATATGATGAGGTTGTGAGCTCTCAGAAAGCCAGAAGTACATTTGACAGTGCTTTAGGCTCCAGTCACCATATTCTAAGTGCCAAGTATATATACCACTTTCCACGAATATTATGCTGTGAAGCACAAAGCTGTCTTAAAACAGAATTTCACCATCTCTTTATGTACTCAGAAGGAAAATGTTTTGTGAGTCTTATATATTTTATTGTCTTTAAACAGTAATAAGCTGCAAATACTAAGCCAACAGAAAATGGAATTGACACTTTATTAAGACCTGTAGTTAAGCATTTGGCCAGAAGATGGTGCAGTGTTCAAGGAATCATTCCCTCTGAAAGAACTGATTTTTAAAGTAATGAAGTTGTAATCCTACCACGTCTAAAAAAAAAAGAATCCCCTGTTGCTAGTTCAGCATCGACACCAGCGTAGGGCTTCGCGAGTGTCAGGCTTCGTCCAGTTTTTTGCTTCGTACATACAGTCCAGCATGACCAGTGGGAGCAGCGAGTCCTGTGATTAGTGGGTGTGATTATACATCAGAGCAGGGCCACGCTATCTGTACTTTCTTATGTGTGTTTTGTCAGTGGAGAAGAAAGCTGTTGAGAGGCTCAGAACATGCCAAGAGTCATGGTGCATCAGCTATTAGATGAGTCATTTTACTTTGCATGTTTTTATTCTGATATTAGTGTGAATCCTGCAAGACAGGACATCTGACTGGAAAAATCTCAGTTCATGTATGTCAAAGTTTTATCTGACCCTGAAAAAGTCACACGAGAAGGCTTTTATTGAAAAAATATGCAACTTAAATTGCAAACTGACATAATTTCTCATTATTTTCAGCAATGCAGTTCTCCAGGTAAATAACATTGTAGTTTGTTTAAATCACAGTTTACATTGATTGGAAACTAATTAAAAAAAAAGACTCAAAGCTATACTCAGATCCATCTCTTCTCCAGATTGTATATCATGTCCTTGTCCCCCCCTTTTTTTTTATCATGTAAAGTCCTCTGAAAATTGAGACTAATTTATTATCATGTAGTTATTAGCACAATCACAAGGGAGGTCACTGGTCTCTCCTTTAATTTCTGTCACTGGCTGCAGGCTGTATGATGCTAAATCAAGGATACAGGGAAATAATTAACACGGCAATGGTGGCAAGGTAATAGGTGAGTGATGAGCATTTAGAGTTAGGTTTCAAAATCCAAGTCCTAATTACCACCCAGCCGAGCAGTGGCCAAGCCCAGGCAGCCCAGTCCTCCGTCAGCACACGTGCCTGGCAGTCCCCTGCAGCACAGTCATTAGACTGTGAGACTTCAAGGCATGGGGAAGTGTCTTGTGCTTTGTTCACTGAAACCTATGTACTCTTATTGATAAATGTCACACCATTAAATTTAATTTCTAAGCAAAAGAATAACACATGAGATTGCATAGTATATATAATCTTATACAATATATCAATTATATATCAATAAAGCTGGAAAAAAAGACACGAGAAATTTTAAGCCATTCCAATGTGTGGCTCTTCCAAAAGCATCTCCTCTGTTGCAACAGTGCTCACCTGGGATGATAATGTCTCCCGGGATGTTTGGCATTGTTTAGAGATAGTTTTGTTGTCACAAATGAGGTTTGGGGAAGGGCGGTCCTGGCATGTAGTGGGTGAAGGCCAGGGGTTCTGCTCACCATTGTACAGTGCACAGGACGGCGCCCACGGCACAGAATTGGCCCAAAACATCAACAGCACTGAGGCTGAGGAACTGCCCCAGACCATTGTGCTCAGTTGTTGTTTTTTGACACTGCTTGCCAACAGGTGTCACCACTGACCCTGCTCTCTCTGTCCAAAAGAGAGAGTCCATAAACCTGGTAACATATGGAATGAAATCCCAACTGTAAAGCTTTTGTGGAAGGCAGTTACATGCTAGTGAGCTGAGGCCTATGTAACCAAAATTGATCAATTACACAAATTAAGCATAGCCCTTAAGGAATTTATTTTATTGGTCTGGACATCTGTTGCAGTATTGTCCAAATCCAAAACTCAAATGGCGCCTCGGGTTGCCAAGTTAAGCAAGAAAATCTAGTAGCTATAAAAGTACAACTGAAAGCCATATATTAATATCACGTCCATCTGCTGAATGTTACATAAATATGCAGACTTTTTATTTTCCTTGGGAATAACATTTATTTTTACTGTGCCCAGTTTGACATTCTTATGACATTCTGTTCAGTTTATTACATTGTAACTTTAAATGTTTCTTCAAAAATGCATTTATAATGTTTGTTAATCTTTTTTCAAGGGTCTGTACCACCTGTTTAACTTATAGTTAAATAGAGCAGTCCTGTTTCTTATAGGAAGAATGGGAAATCTTTGGACAAAGAGGCTCAGAAAAGATTTGGAGTCACACTTGTGTAGTGTAAAGGGAAATTATATAACAACCATGAATGCTAATATTCCACCCTGCTCTTTTACAAGTTGAAATGTAATCTCCATTTTAAACTAAATTAGCATCATTTCCAAACAAAGTATCATATTTATATCAGATTTATACAACCACATCAGATTACTATTAACATGTAAAATAGTCTTTTTTATGCAGTGGGTAAAAAATAGATTGAAGAGAATGATTTGATTTCCGCTGTAATGTCAGGGACTTAAATTACCCTGAGTGGACATGTTTGGGTTGACAGTGGCTCCAGCGTGGAAGCGACAGTGGATGGGGCAGCTTCACCCTGAGGACCTGTTGTGATCTTGGCGCGGAGAGAACCTTGCAGTTATAAGAGTACATCTGAAAATCATGATGTTCCTATCATGTCCATCTGCCGAATGTTAAATAAATATGTTAGCTGGTTATTTAAATATGTTGAGTAGTTAAGCCAACTGGAAAGTTATAGGATATGTGAAGGAAAACTTAGAGGACATTTTTTGTTCAGGTCCCCCCCCCTCTTTCTCATTTTACATATTCAGTAAAACTTTTTTAGTAGTCAGTTATTGAATGGATTGTAGACTAATAATAAGACTACAGGATAGTTAAGAAAACTGTAAATGCAAACATCGCCTGCTTCCAAAAAAAAAGGAAGAAAGAAAAGAAAAAGCACAGAAAGCAAACAAAACTTGGCACAGGGTTCCGGGAGACTCTTGTAAAAGAAGTGGATGCTTACATTTAGATAATAACTAAAAAGAGTATTAAAAACAGATTTAAATTTCTTTATTTTATGTTAGCATATATTGACCCTAAATCACAAGGATACGAGAATTAAGTGAAGGGTAACAATGAGTATGGTTTGTTTCTTTGCTAGGAAGTCACAATTCACTGACTGTCATTTGTAACAGAATTCTTATGTCTCCTCACACTTTTGAACTAAAGGGAGGGTTATCTGGATAATTTCCAAGTAAATTAACTTTTAGGAAAACACATCTTCAATGTTAAAGAAGATAAACTTTTATCAAATGAAGATATCTCAGGGTCTGAACTGGCCACACAGGTAAGAAGGACCAGTTACTTGCAAGTTATGTGTTGGTGGACTAATCATCTTCAAAATAAACTGAGATCATTGTTACAGTTATGCTTGCACTAGAAGGGGAGCATCATGGAAAAGACAGGGTCACCTGCACAGAACTGTCATGTCTGCCTTACATCAGTGTGGGGTGGGTAACTTGTTGAGGTAGAATGGCAGAGAGCAGCCCTTGGGCAAATAAGTCACTTCATTGGTGAAGTAACCAATATGGAAACTGTGTCACAAAACAATTGTGGTGGGGCAGTTTATTAAAGTTATCCTGAACTCAAAATTAAGCACTATACCAATCTCTAGGGAGTCTAGTGATCAATATTCATGCACCCAGTTAAGGAGCTAGATGGTAGAGGAAACAAGGAAGCTTCTTTGGAGAGTTTGACTCTAATTGACCCAAATAAGAATAGCCCTTTGATCCCCAATAGTCTTAAAACCAACAGGCATTTTCTTTTCCTGTTATAGAACGGCTGCATTTATTGAAGTCATAGCCTGTAGTCTATCTTTAGATTCTTGATGTCATTTCTGAATCACCAACCAAATATTGACTGAGACTCCCTGAAGATGCAGGGAGAAGGAAGATGCCCCACAGACACTGACAGTGGAGTTTCTCTCTGCAGCTTGTGCATACTGAAAACGACACGATCCATCCCATGGAAGAACTGAACAGCTCCCAGTGACTTAGCATCAGTGTGCTTATTTGGAAGGTTTAGCAGTAACTACTTATAGGAGGTGATGGGATTAACTATCAAAATTGTGAGTAATTTGGATCATGTGTATAGCAGTTAATCAAGAAATTATATTCTTGACTTATTAAAAACCCACACAGAGTAATACATCTGTGGGGGGGGGGGGAGAGAGAGAGAGAGAGATTTGAAATATTTCTTCTAGTAAAATGCTAATGGTTTTGTTTTGGAGAAAAACTATTGAATTATTGTGGTGTTAAATTAATCTGTATGAAAGTTTCTCAAGTTACAATAAGTACTATGATTAAAAAACTCAACTGGCCTGACCTGTGGTGGTGCAGTGGATAAAGCGTTGACCTGGAAATGCTGAGGTTGCTGGTTCAAAACCCTGGGCTTGCCCGGTCAAGGCACATATGGGAGTTGATGCTTCCAGCTCCTCCCCTCTTCTCTCTCTCTGTCTCTCCTCTCTCTCTCTGTCTCTCCCTCTCCTCTCTAAAATGAATAAATAAAACAAAACAAAACAAAAAAATGAAAAGACTCTAAAGCAGAGTTCCTTTAAAAAAAACAACAAAAAACTCAACTATTTCTTGAATATGATATCCCAGTCCTCCAGCGACATCAGGATTAGGGCAAGGCCCCCGATGACGCTGGGGGGAGCACAGGAACAGACGCTGGAGAGAACTGTCACATTCAAGACTATGACTGTGGGCATGTGTTACATTTTCAAGAGAATTATTTAACCAACTGCCCATTGGAATGTGTTGATAGACAGGGGAGGCATTTCCATTTATTAGTGGTGTCCTCACCAGCATCACCTGCTTCTAATTAGAAGGAGTGTTGGAGAATGCCCGCTGTGGTTAGGAACCTAGAACTTAGAATTCTTCTCGAGGTTTACTTTTACAAATTCAATTTCTGAAAACTTAAAAGAAGTATAACAATCATCAAAAGGAAAAATTTCAATCCCAGAGTGATTGTGTAATGTGTTTTTCACGCCTATAATCCTTTGTGATATGGTTCAAAATGTTAGTGTTGATGTTATATTTTTCAATTATTAGTTTTGTAAAAATGATAATTTAACAAATATTAATGGAGCATCTCATTTGTGCTGACATGAGGCAGGAAACAGAAAGATGGAATTCCTGACTTCTGCCTTTCAGGATCTTCCAGTGCAGCAAAAGAGACAGAATTATAACAAATAATTAGAATGTGGCCAACAACATTAACACAGTAGCCAGGCACTGCGTCATCACTCCTCCACAGACAAGGGACCTGAGGCTTGGGAGAGGTCAGATCATGTAGTTCACAAGAAGAGGGGCCAACATAAAAGAAGTGCTGTGTGCTCTGGCCCTCGTCCTCCTTACACCTCACTGCAGTAGGGGCATTCATGAAGCAGTACTCTGGGTCATGGCTGACACTGATGTATTGTTTGCCACATGCCAACCACTTTGTACCATTGCTTAACTTATTCTTCACAACAACCCAAGATGCTGTTATTGCCCATATTACAGATGAGCAAACTCAGGCTCTGGGAGCTAAGCACCTTGACTAAAGTCATGCACTTAGTGTCAGAGCAGTAATATAAATATAGGCTCTTAACAACTAAATTTTACTTCTCTGACATATGAGGGAGACATTACTTTGACCTGCAGAGGTGAGTAGTTGTAGAGCTTGGGGCAAAGAAAGTATAAGGCAATCAGAGAAAGTTAGAGGCATGGTCTTGTTTAGGCCTTTGAAGATGGTAATGCTGTCAGATTTCATCTGATCTGCTCCATTAAAAGATGCATTTCTAAACCTTTCATAAATTTCTCTGAAAGCTGTAGATCTGAATTTTAGTGAGAATCTATTTGATTTCTTGTGGTGAGAACATCCACCACAATGACTGGGAATTCAGACTTATAAGACTTGTGTAGAAGTATTTTTTATTTCATTTTGAAATTATAGTAGAGGTATAAAATGTTGTAAAAGCAGTAGAAAGGTATCATATACCATTAATCCAGCTTCCCACAATGGTAACATTTTACATAACCATAGTACACAGCAAGTCAGGAATTGACTTGCACAAAATGCTATTAACTAGACTATAGTCCTTACATGAATTTTGTTTTTAGATGTTCACTATTGTTTTGAATAGTTCTATGAAATTTTATCATAGGTATAGATTTGTATATCCATCAAGAAATAATCTCTTTTAATACTGGGATAAAAAAAGGGGGAAAAATAAAGTATTTTGACCAATTGTTTTGTTGTATGACATTGTTAGGTTTAGGGGTTACTATGCTGAATATTTTACTCTTTTAAATTAATTCATGTTTTAATGGAGTATTACCAGGATGCTAGAATAATTTTTCATAGTACAAAAAGGTTACACTTTATAGAAAATTATTCTCTTAAGAATATATAAAATGATTTCATTAAGAATAATTTCCCACACACGTATGACTTAAAGCTCACTGTTCGAGTGAATTTCCAGCCATCTGCAGATGGGAGTGACAGGCTCTTGAGTTTTTGTGTATTTCGAACTGCAGCCAATGCTGCCTTGAGGCGGAGACTGAAGGACATGGTCTTGTATTAGACTAAATGCTTTATTGTCATTTTGGGCTTTTTTATTTTATATTTCTCTTTTCTCGGGACACGGAGGTAAAAGCCCAAGTTTTCAGTGTGTTCCTCAAATCCCCAATGCATAGCTTAAAAAGGGGTTAAATTTTAATGAAAACATACCTTCTAGTCAATGCGCCTTAAATTGTAATTTTAAAAGCCAATCATTTTCTCTTTTGACTGACATGTGGCATTTGCAGAAATTTTAAAGTCTTCAAAGTCTGTAAGAGATGAATTTGGGGGGCTTGTCGGTACTGTATTTAGAACAGGAAAAAAAAAGGATAGCTCATAGTGGAGGGGTTGAATTAAATAATTTGTAATTATGCATCACAAAGAGACACAATCACAGAACACCCATTTATACATACGTCTGTGCATCTGCCTCTGACCTCAGCTTTCTGGTTTCTGCCTCCTTTCTTTACGAACTCTTCAGTTATGCATAGATGCACACATTAGAGAGAAAATTGAGGCTAATGATTTAGGAATGTGCTAATTAATTCTCATTATGTCCTATGAACTGAGAGAAATAAGTGAAAGGTTGTGTGCATATGCATACACACTATGTGTATTTTTCCACACTGTTTTCTTCTGAAGGAGAAAGTTAGGCTGTTTTTCCCTCCTCCTTAGGTTCTCACTCACAGTGACAGCTAGCAGCATCCCAAGTGCTGACAGTATGACTTAGCCATGTGACAAACAGAAACATGGACGCATTTTCTGTAAGTAAATGTGTTCCAGTGTTGGAAGAATATACGTAATCAGATACCTGTTCTCCCCGAGTTTCTTAATGTAAGCATTGGGATTCCTAATTAGCAGTTAGAATGCCCCATTGTTATTTTGTCTTTGGTTATCAATGATGAGCCACCTTTGCTAAACAAAGATAATGTAATCAGGCTAAGGACACTCATGGATTATTTTTAAGGGTTTTAACATTTGATAATAGGTTTTCCAATAGCTTGAAGTGTAGCTTTTAACACTTCTTTTCCAGCTGACGTCTTTCCTGAGGTCTGTCCAGCCCTCTATAGTTAAAGCAAAGGCTTTTGGACACTTAATAGACAATGTTGTGGCTTTTTTTCATCAGACAAATGTATAGGCATTCAAACAGCCACATTGTACAATTATAATTGAGATACCTTGCGAAATGGCAATTATAGGCTGACTTGTGTCAAAAATACTAAGAACAAATTACATTTTACCTAGTTTAAAACACTTTCAAAGATATACCTCTCTCTCCTTCTTATTCTTTCTTTTAAACAATATGCAAAGTCTTAGCATTTTCACATTTTATTCAGGATGTCCCAGGTTTTCACTGGGTTTAGCACAACTCCAAATGTAACCCCCAGAAGATCAACGCCGTCTGTGCTGACTCAGGCACTCTTGACGGGGGCGGAAAGCAGAGCGGACACCAGGACGCACTCTGACTGCCGGCTTGGCTACGTGCTCTGGGAGTATTTCCTTTCAAGTCAGTTCCAGCTCTGTTTACTCTGCCCTGAGCTCAGGGAACTTCCCAAGTCATCCTCTGCAAACATGTGTTTTTTGTTTGTTTGTTTGTTTGTTTGATTGTTTTTCTGAGCTGGAGTTTATTTCATGTTTAATCATCATTCAGTGGATTCTGTGAATAATTCTAACACACACACAAAAAACTCTTCTGACCACTGAGAGAAGGGAGAATCCAAGAATAAAAATCAAAATCGCAGCTTTGATCTAAAAAGCAAAGGGCTTAGGAAAATAGAGAATGGAAAAAAAAAAAAAAGAACAGCAAAAGGAAATATAGAAAACAAGCATAACCTTAGAAAGAGAGATCTTATAAAACAGGTGTCTGATGAAGTGTAAGTAAAGTATTCAATAAATAGCCAGAAACATTGCCTATTTTAATTGGTAGTTTGTTTGAATTTATGAAATAAATATGTATTTTTTACAAATTTGAATGGGGAACAAATATTTAAATATCTTGAAAACTCTGATTTTTTTATTGGTAGTATGAACTGGGGCAATAACCCTATTAAAAGTCATTCTTAAGTGGGGTAAGTGTAAACTATTACGGTTACAGAAAAATGGTTAAAATCATCTTTGAGCTCTGTGGAATGTTGAGAACCATGAAGTTTCTGGTTTCGATGGTTTCCTCAGCTTCCTTACAGGGAATTTCATTTAAAAAAGTTAAATTTGCCCAGTGTACAGTCGGAGAGGAGCACAGATGAGGATAGACTCAGAGTCTGCGACTCCAGTGGCCAGGCTATGAGGCCACACAAATAGCTACAGCACAATGGCCATTGTTCGGACCTCAGACAGGTGACTGCAAATGCACAGGTCCAGTGTGATGGAATCGTCCTATCCTTGTAGTCCCAGACAGGGACATATTCTTTATGAAGCTGTAGAGAACATGAAAACAACTAGTTTAAAGTGAAATATTCAAGCCATGACAGGAAAGAAAATACAATTGTATTTCATTGACTCATTCATTGAGTGCACACTCTTTGCGGGTCCTGTGCTGGCCTTAGGGGATACAACTGTGAAGACAGATGTAATTCCTGCCCTCATGGAGACCACAGTCTGTCCGGAAGAAACCAGACAAAAAAGTAGTAGGAAAGTGAAGACGGGGGCTATGAGTATTCCAGGAGCAGTGGCCAGGACGCGGGGCTTCCCCTTTCTTCTCTCCTTCCTCCCTCCCTCTCCTCTCTTCCTATCTTCTTTTTCCTCCATTTCTTTCCTTGTTGTTCTTAAACTTCCCTATGAGGCTTTCATTTCCAAACAAAATTCAGCAAAGCTCATTGTTAAAAAGTGAAACAGTGTAATGTTATTTAGAAAGAGGTGAACTACTATAGTGGTTACAGCTCTCGCTTTGGTAGGGTGACACAGATTGGACTTCTGGCTCTGCTCTTAACCAGTGTACAACCTTGACCTAGAGAAATTACCTCAGTTTATTCTCTTATTAAAAAGCAGGGCTAAAAATATTTCACAGGAACGCTGCCTGGATTAGTAGACAGCATACTTCAAGTAACAGCTCGGGCTCAGTTCCTGGCAATGAGCATCTATCAATAACATTCGTAGCTGCTACTATATTGTTATCATTATTATTATTATTTTGCCTTTTACGTTCTAACAGCAATGTCTAAATTATAAAACAGCTAGGAAATAGTGATTATTGTAATAATCAATCGAAAATTTTTCTATGAAAATAACTGACTGGTTTTGATATTATGTAACTCCTAATTTTTGATGAAGTTTTTTTTTTTAGCAAGTTTTTTAAATGTTAAATTCAAAAACAATTTGCAACAAACTCAGTTTTTAGATAAAACTTCAAAGGCTCTGCCACCTAGGTTACAATTCCTGTCCTTTTCTCCTATGTTCTGAGGACTAAAGATTTAGACAAATTTCAAATAGCCCTTACAGAAGAAAGGGTAATTTATTAATATGTACTTTGATTCGAGAGTGATGAGACACATTCTTCAGTACGTCCTCAGAGTGATGTGCTAAACTGTCTCACTGCATGATAGAGGAACCCTCTCCAGGTGCTGTGTGACTATGTGCTCATCAAAATCTCTCCTCCACAGCGGTCCATTCACTCTCCTGCTGTTTTGTGGTTCAGTGTGCCTGACATGCCCTTCCCGGGTGGACTGAGATGTTACTGATGCTTTAAGATCTGATTCCTGTGTTACTGACTGTGTGACTCTTCCCAGTGTCCCCCTCCCCCCGGCAGAATAAACCTGTCTCTTCTTTGGATCCATAGCTCTTTGTTCCTCTTTCTGGTTCAAGGTAGCCTGTCCCTGCCTCCCTATCCACCACAAACTCCTTTTTGGTGGGTTTATGTCTTATTCCTCTTCCAGAAAACTGATCCTGTCTTCAATGAGTTCCCAGTCCCGGCAGGAAAACAGATATATAAACACGCATTTACATTTTGATTCAGAAAGTGATGTAAAACAATTGTCTAAATTAGTCCACACAGATGAGCACTAATTTACTAAAGAACCCTGCTTTTCCATGGGAGAAATGAGCAGTCGGCATGTAGGTGTAGTGTGCTTCTTAAAATAGCACTGTTTTCCCAGTGTTTGTATCAATATTTATGCTGTTGCTTATGCTCTGTAAAACAATCTCAAAAACTCTCAGATGACATTGTTTATCTAACGGTGGTGATGAGGAATTTAGGAGTCTGTAGAAATGGCGACATAGAGAAGGAATGATATTCAGAACTCCAAAACAAACAAAGTATTGTTGAACCTCAGCTGTAAGCTAAAACATTAAATGCTTCTTATTGGTTGGGTTTTGCCACTCTAAATTGCTTATTTTGGCATAAGACCTTCATAAGTATTTATAGTTTAATTGGTATGTGGTTTATTTTAAATTATATTAAAATGACGTGCTTATATTAAAATAACATGCCTTTCAAAACCTAATATTGCATTAAAAACATTGTTGTGGTTGCTAGATTTCAAAGTGTTATTCTACAAACAAGGGAGAGAAATTCAGACGAGCACAGAGCCCACATGTTCGCATGGAGCTCTCAGAACACAGTTATATAATCATTTTCTCTTTTATATACGCCCAGTGTTTGGAAAATGTCTTTCTTTTAATTATTGTACTTTTTTGGTACTTGTCTTTTTTTATACTCGCTCCGGGTTAGTCAAATTACAGCAGGCTCAGAACAGCATAACCTTTATCCATATATAGCCAGGCACAGCTTTCTGCTGCTAAGTAGAACTTGGGATACTTTAGAGAAGGAGAGAATAGCTATTCTTGAGCAAACTTGAGAGTTTAGAAACATTATTTTGAAAAGTGCTTCCTTAAAGTCAGAAGAACTTAATTAAGTTCCCAGGGTTAATTGTATCTGGAGTGTTAACATGTCATTTGTCTATTCAAATTCCAAAGCAAGTCTAATACAGGATTTAATAACCTGTTTAGGTGAACAGAGACTTGGGGTGGGGGTGGCGTAGGAAAGGAGGGAAGAGCTAACAGGCTTTTACCTGGTTGGTGGGTTTAAGGAAGACTTTTTTTCTGTCTTCATCTGAAACAAAAGGTAATCTCTATGTTCAAAACTCCTATTTGGGAGTATAAATCAGGATGACAGGGAAGTTTCAGAACAAAACAGTATTTTTATACTTTGTTCATTTCATATTTATCACTAGCTTGTTTGCTAATTTTCATTTGCAAGAGGCAATTCTTCCAGCTAACTGGGTGCCTCAATGGGCCACTGATTTCTTTGAAGTGACAGTCTGTAAATATGCATAAAAAAGGGATGCAATTAGCGTGTGTGTGGTTCAGTGCAGCCTGATTCCATTGGCAAGTTTACCCACAGTGTTGATAAGCTACATTATCTAGAAAATTGGCCGCTGAAAAACAGCACCTCTGATTGCCAGCAAAGGTTCCAGATAACAGGGTGCTGAAGAGAAATATAATTGAGGTTGAATATATTAACCAAGGTGTCACATGCTCCTTAGAAGCTCTAATTTATCAGCATGTTGGAATTTTTATTAACATTTGGAATGCATTTCTACCACACTAATGAAGTGGAATTGGCAGTTCAGGTTTTAGTTATTGTCATTTCTGAGAAGTTAAATGCAATTTCTCATTAGACACAGTTATGTAAATATATTTGTTCAAGGGCTAAAAAAAATTTTACATTTTGAAAAATACAAATATGTTGTTAAGAGGCAGTGTAACAAATCAGGGATGGCTCAAGTCCTGCAAACCCGCTCGCGTCTATGCTGGGTCCCTACATTCCAGCTGTGCTTTGGGGGGGGGGATTTGAGAGAGATGAAGGAAGCTTAATTTCATCAACACTGCAACTGGCTCACCATTGTGAAAACCAGTGAAAATCAGCCACTGTTTTAGTAGCCTAGCATATATAAAAGGATTTTAGGATTAAACTTTTTTTTCCTTTTAGCTAAAAATTTGCTTAAATTATAAAGTCAATTAAGAATTCATGAAAGATATCTGCTTTTCTTTTTTTGCTTCATTTTTTTAAACTTAAGACTTCTATTCTTTTAAAAATCTTAATAGATTTTGAAAAACATTGGTTAGCAATAATAATAATTACTATCAATTAGAAATACATTGAGGTGTGTAAACTTGAAATAATTTTCAGGTTGCATCATGTGATAGAACTATGTATTTATTAATGCCAGGAAATAAAATTCATAAATTTTCAGATAATGAAAGAGGAAGAGTCAGAAATATCATGGGAAATACATTCAGGCAGCTTTAGTTACATGGTGCAGCCAAGAGTCTTTCATTATTATAATTCATAATCACATATATGTAACATATTTATATATCATAGTGCAAAATGTTTCTGAAAGAAAATAATTCAATTTTTATTGATTCATTAAGTTTTTTTATGAAAATGATATAAATTGCAGTCTACAAAGCACTGTGTAATTTTACATGCTTACTATCACACACTGGCACACATCTCTGATCTCAGGGAATGATGCCAGTGTTGTTCCTTCATTAGTAAATCTATTGTATCACTAATACACTGCTCACAAAAATTAGGGGATATTTTATAGCTTCATATTCATTTTTAAATATCCCCTAATTTTTGTGAGCAGTAGATTTGCTAATGTCGGTTGCAAAACAATGGTTCCCTTAACACAAATGACCCATGTAAGACATTTCCTTAGCTTTTCTTTTGCATTTCCTCCTTAGCAACTGCCAGCCTTCTATTTTCCAATAGGGCTCCTAATTATATTCCTTCTTCTTCCACCAGCCATGACCATTCCTAGTGTTTCTTGACCAAATTCTTTATCCCTGTTGGAATTCTTCCCCTACATCTTATACTTTCCTCCTCCAGCCCTCAGTTATAAACTTGGGATCCCTACCACCAATCCCATCACACATTCTAGGTGTGGTCCAGGTGTGTGTGTGGGGGAGGGAAGGGGTTAGAAAGAATTGGTGTTTCTTTTAGAGGCAGGAACTTCTTTTTTTTTTTTTTTTTTTAAATATCTCTTAATTTATTATAGATTATTGTAGATACACTTAATACACATTTAAACCCCTGTGAAGAATACTTTTTAAAAAAACTCAAATGAGCCTGACCAGGTGGAGGCGCAGTGGATAGAGCAATGGCCTGGGGCACAGAGGATCCAGGTTCGAAACCCCGAGGTTGCTGGCTTGAGTGCAGGGTTGCTGGCTTGAGCATGGAGTCACCAGCTTGAGTGTGGGATCATAGACATGACCCTATTGTTTCTGGCTTGAGCCCAAAGGTCGCTGGCTTGAAGCCCAAGGTCGCTGGCTTGAGCAAGGAGTCACTGGCTCAGCTGGAGCCCCTGAGTCAAGGCACATATGAGAAAACAATCAATGAACAACTAAGGTGCCACAATAAAGAATTGATGTTTCTCATCTCTCTTTTTCCTGCCTGTCTGTCCCTCTCTCTCTCTAGCTAAAAAATAATAATAATAAATAAAATTTTAAAATTAAAATAAAATCTTAAATGAGATTATACAGGACAGAGTACCGAAATCTACTCTTTTCATTTTACAAGCCCTCATAGCATGTAAAGCTTGCTTTCTCATCCCTTCTAGGGGCTACATGGTATTCCATTGTATGAGTGTAATTTAAGGACCGCTCCCACCACTTGAGAGCTATTCTGGTTGCTTCCAATTCAGTTATTCCCTATTATCAACAACTGTAGCAGTAATATCTACATACATGTACTTTGGCCCAATGTTGGGGTCTGGATTAAACATTTTTCATTTTGACTTATATTGCTGACTGCACTCTAGAAAGTTAGACCAATTTACATTCCCATTCTAATGCTTGGATGTGCTCATTTATTCTCAAGGAAGCTGTACTTTTAACTCTTCCTCTTTCTTTCTCTCCCCTTAGATGAGTCTTCTTTATACCTGCAAACTCTCCCCAAGGCAGTTCAGAGCATCCAATTCTAATTTCTTCTTCCTGTTGGTGTTGTTGATTGGCCTGTGTTTGGCAGTAATACCACTGACAATCAGCATGGCACAGTAAGTACCACTTTGTTTTCTAAAACATTTCCCCACTTCTTCACATGGTCCTCATTTATGTTAAAGGGACCGTTGCATTTTCTATGGGCTTTCCTCACAGTGCACCACCTTCAGGGGTCAGGTTATTAAGTTGCTCCTGGCTGAGCCCAGCCCACCCTTGTTTTGGAAGCTCTCTCTGGTTGCTGGAATGTCTTGGTCTATTTCTAGAACTTGGGCTTGCTGGGTGGCCATTATTTTCAAGAGTGCCAGTTGGGTCTGTCTTATCCAGCTCCTTTTTCCTGAAACTTCTCTTCTCATCCCCTCTTGGATTATTTCTGATTATGAAAATAATACATGGTCATTGTAGAAAACTTGGAGCATAGGAAAAAATAAAAAGAAAAAAGTAAGAAGTCACCCATAGTCCCTTCACGTTGGTTGAGGCATTGCACTTAGCAAGCATTTATTTAACGCCTTCTGTGTACCAAGCACTGTGCTAGATGCTAGGGGTGTAAAGACATTTACCGTATGACATAGGAATGCAGGGTCTGGTGTGGAATTTGGGAAGAGCAGAAACGCTCAAGACTAAGGATCAGAGTTCAGGTTTCAAGCCCCAGTGGTGCCACTTCCTAGGTGTATAGTTGTTTATACCAGAAGGCAACAGAGTAAATAATTTAGACTTTGTGGGCTATAAAATGTCTATAAGCAGCCACAGACAATATAGAAACTAATGAATATGACTGTGTTCCAAATGAACCTGGGACTTCCACACACCGGGCTGATGCTCTCCTGCTGACCCAAACGGCCAGGGCCTACACAGAACGTTGTGATGTGAATGTAGGCAACTCTTTGTGGGGCTTAATTTAATTTCCTTCCATCATAATTTTATTTTTTCCCTACTTTGTACTTTGAAAATTTCCAAATCTATGGAAAAGTTGAAGAAATAGCCACAGTGAAAACATATACCCTTCAACTGGATGTCCCAGTTGTTGACATCTTGTTACATTTGTTTTCTTTCTCTCTATGCATACATTGTTGTGTGTATGATGAACCAATTGAAATTAAGTTGTATAGGCACCAGGACATTCACCCCTAAATCCTTGAGCATGCATCCCCTAAAAATAAAGACATTCTCCTACCTATGCATCCACAATAACATTGTCACATCTGAGAGAATTAATACTAATGTCATATCCTACCATTTTCAAATTTCTCCAGTCGTCCCCAAATAGTCTTTCCTAGCTTTATTTTAAAATGAAGATCTTTCAAGTTTTACCCATTGCCCGTAGTTATGTGTTTTTAGTCTCTTTTAATCTTTGATTCTTTTTGAAGAGTCCAGGCCAGTTTCCTCACCCCCTAAATGAAAGACTAGAAAATAAAATTGCCACATCCTGAACTTGTCTATTTTCTCGTGGTGTCCTTTAACTTGTTCTGTCCTGGATTTCCTGTAAATCGAAAGTCAGGGCTAGAGACTTGATAACATTTTAAGATATGCGTTTTTGACCAGAATATTCCAAGAAGGCCATGAGGTCAGGCCGCTCCTCACTTCTCGCTGTTTACTGTTTTTTTTTTTTTTAATAAATTTTTATTAATGGTAATGGGATGACATTAATAAATCAGGGTACATATATTCAAAGAAAACATGTCTAGGTTATTTTGTCATCAAATTATGTTGCAAACCCCTCGCCCAAAGTCAGATTGTCCTCCGTCACCCTCTATCTAGTTCTCTGTGCCCCTCCCCCTCCCCCTAACTCTCTCCCTCCCTCCCTCCCATGTCCTCCCTCCCCCCCCACCCTTGGTAACCACCACACTCTTGTCCATGTCTCTTAGTCTCATTTTTATGTTCCACCAATGTATGGAATCATGTAGTTCTCGTTTTTTTCTGATTTGCTTATTTCACTCCTTATAATGTTATCAAGATCCCACCATTTTGCTGTAAATGATCTGATGTCATCATTTCTTATGGCTGAGTAGTATTCCATAGTGTATATGTGCCACATCTTCTTTATCCAGTCTTCTATTGAAGGGCTTTTTGGTTGTTTCCATGTCTTGGCCACTGTGAACAGTGCTGCAATGAACATGGGGCTACATGTGTCTTCACGTATCAATGTTTCTGAGGTTTTGGGGTATATACCCAGTAGAGGGATTGCTGGGTCATAAGGTAGTTCTATTTGCAGTTTTTTGAGGAACCACCATACTTTCCTCCATAATGGTTGTACTACTTTACAGTCCCACCAACAGTGAATGAGGGTTCCTTTTTCTCCACAGCCTCTCCAACATTTGCTATTACCCGTCTTGTTGATAATAGCTAATCTAACAGGAGTGAGGTGGTATCTCATTGTAGTTTTGATTTGCATTTCTCTAATAACTAATGAAGCTGAGCATCTTTTCATATATCTGTTGGCCATTTGTATCTCTTCCTGGGAGAAGTGTCTGTTCATGTCCTCTTCCCATTTTTTTATTGGATTGTTTGTTTGTTTGTTGTTGAGTTTTATGAGTTCTTTGTAAATTTTGGATATTAGGCCCTTATCTGTGCTGTCGTTTGAAAATATCAGTTCCCATATAGTTGGCTGTCTGTTTATTTTGATATCAGTTTCTCTTGCTGAGCAAAAACTTTTAATTCTGATGTAGTCCCATTCATTTATCTTTGCCTTCACTTCTCTTGCCATTGGAGTCAAGTTCATAAAATGTTCTTTAAAACCCAGGTCCATGATTTTAGTACCTATGTCTTCTTCTATGTACTTTATTGTTTTAGGTCTTATATTTAGGTCTTTGATCCATTTTGAATTAATTTTAGTACACGGGGACAGGCTGTAGTCGAGTTTCATTCTTTTGCATGTGGCTTTCCAGTTTTCCCAACACCATTTGTTGAAGAGGCTTTCTTTTCTCCATTGTGTGTTGTTGGCCCCTTTATCAAAGATTATTTGACCATATATATGTGGTTTTATTTCTGGGCTTTCTATTCTGTTCCATTGGTCTGAGTGTCTATTTTTTTGCCAATACCATGCTGTTTTGATTATCGTGGCCCTATAATATAGTTTAAAGTCAGGTATTGTAATGCCCCCAGCTTCATTCTTTTTCCTTAGGATTGTTTTGGCTATTCGGGGTTTTTTATAGTTCCATATAAATCTGATGATTTTTTGTTCCATTTCTTTAAAAAATCTCATAGGGATTTTGATGGGAATTGCATTAAATTTGTATATTGCTTTGGGTAATATGGCCATTTTGATTATATTTATTCTTCCTATCCAAGAACAAGGAATATTTTTCCATCTCATTGTATCTTTTTCGATTTCCCTTAACAATGCTTTGTAATTTTCATTATATAGGTCCTTTACGTTCTTTGTTATGTTTATTCCTAGGTATTTTATTTTTTTTGTTGCAATCGTGAAGGGGATTATTTTTTTGAGTTCGTTTTCTAATATTTCATTGTTGGCATATAGAAAGGCTATGGACTTTTGTATGTTAATTTTGTATCCGAGGCAGGAACTTCTGATTGGAACCAGATTTCTCACAGGGAAGTTGTATGTCTGTTGGACAAGTAGTCTTAAGCTCTCATCAAATAAGTGATTTCCTAGGGTGCCCATTATGGCAAATGCAGTCAACTGTCTCTTAGCAGGTAGGTATTTCATCCTTTTTCTAGTGTCATTGCTTGAGTAGCTAAAAATATGAAATTCCCAGACTCCCTTGCAGCTAGAGTTCTAGATGAAAATTAGGTTCAGACAGGTGCATGCAGGAGCTATTTGGAAGGTGGAAGCAAGGCAGGACTGTTTTCCTGTGGCTCCAGCTGTGCCGCTGATAGACTTGGGCCTGAGGTGTTGGGTTTGTTTGCTGCAGAGCTCTAGTGCTGTTCGCTACCTTTCTGGGGGTCAAGTGGTAGTGGTGGTGGCCTTGACCCTGGATCATGTGTATGTCACTGTATTTTAACACACCAGTCCTGTCTTGAGGAGGCAGATGTAAATGCTTCCCAAATCCCCACTGTATTGAGTGAGGCAGATGTAAATGCTTCCCCAGTAGGTTGATTGCCCTGCCTCACCTGCTTCTTGAGCCTTTCCAACAATTTTGCAAGCTCTCAATTCCATGTATTCAATCTCTTTCTGCTCAAGTGGTTCAGATTTGAAACACTGATCAATGCATCCATAAATCTGATTAAGGTGACTCAGTAACGGGGCAAGGCCTAGGGTGAATGCCCAAAAAAGGGCACAAATGTGCCTCCTCAAATTTTTGCATGTAGGCACTTTTCTTGCTGAATCCTAGGGGGTTCCTGTTCAATAATTAGATAACAGATGTTATGTATTATAAAAATAATTAAATAACATCAGTACCAGATGTTGGTTAAATATAATCTATGAGCTCAATCTAACCTACTGCCTGTTTTTGTAAATAAAACTTTTATTAAAACAGTCATATCTTTCTTTTATGAATTGTCTATAGCTGTTGTCATGTGACAACAGCAAAATTGAATTGTTGAAATAGAAACCACAGAGCAAAACAGGTTTGCTATCTGGCCCTTTTTCTGTGATTACCCTTGGTATAAAAGGTGTGGTATCTTTCACATTTTCCAGAGGAGCTACCCTAAGCCAGGGCACAGAGCAGTAGGTAGAGAGCATCTCTACATAAATGACATGTAAACTGAGAAGTGGAGGATAAAAGGAGCTGGGCTACAAGTTGGTGTGGAAGATGGTTGGGGAAGAACCATTGCTGGTAAATTCTCAGCCTATCTTCTTAAAAAAATGGGCCTTTGAACCATCTTTGTTTCTGGTCCTTGTCTTGCCTTCACCCACACTTGCAAAGGCTTTTGGGGAAAATAGTCAGTGGAGAAAACATGGAGCAATACAAACCCATGTTTGAATTCCAGCTCTGCCCCAAACTTAACTGGGCATTCTGGGCAGAGTTATTTTCGCTAAACTTTATTTGTAAAACAAGAACCTCTGTGGGGTGTGGAGGATTGACACATCACCCCCTAGTGGTAACCTCTGTTTTCCCATTGCTGGTTTGATGGATATCATTTGACCTCTTTAACATCCTTATAAGGGAGCCTCTGTTGCTGACTATTTCTCAGGAAAACTGAGGCTAAGAGGTTAGATACCTTGCACAAAATCACATTAGCTGTCAAGTGCAGGAGCTCAGATTCAAATTTAGACAGTCTGACTCTAGGGCCTGTGTGTTTAGTTACAAACTCTTGATTTATAAAGAAGCTGGCCAAGTGAGTGCCCACTAAAGGGAGTTGAAATAATCTTCTTGCAATCCTATAAATTATGGGCAACTCTAGGACCCCAAGGCCTTTGTTGATCTATGGAACTATTCAGGAACACACAACTTATTGGAAGAAGAAGCATTCACTTTTTCAAAGAGCTCAAGATTGCAATTATTTGCCAAATTATGTGCAATTATTTGTCAGAATTTGTTGTCTCAAAGCGTTTTTACTGTTAGCCATTTGATTTTCATTCTGAAGTCACATGTGACTATAGCATAAATACTTTGGAAGGTTATCATTACTCTGAAGCTTCAAGTTTACACGTCAACTCCCTGTCTTTACAGCTAGCACTGTGGGTCATCTCTCTTCTTTAAGCTAAGACTAGAGCTCTGGACAGTCATTCTCATTCTCAGATTTGGTGCTGCCTATAGCCACTGCTTCCAGCAGCTGAGGGAAGAGCTGCAGTTGTCCTGTCCCACCTAGTCCCGCTGTCTAGATACCAAACGTTGCTGTGCCCACCTCTAAGACAGGGTCAGGACCTTCAATTGTGAGCTGTCCTCCCACAGCTGCCGGGTTTCCTTGACTGCTTTTTAGTGTTGAGGGTATCGAGACAAACATCTGCTTCAATGCAATGGAGACATACTCTTCTTGCTGCCTTCGTCCCCTAAACCTTTCCCTGGCTAACTGTTACATACCCCTCAGATCTGTCATTTTAGAAAAGAACCCCTCTTCCCTGAGTAAATCAGTCCCCATTATGAAATGTCATCTCATATTTATTTAACCTTCTCATATTCATTACCCAGTTATCTATCTATCTATCTATCTATCTATCTATCTATCTATCTATCTATCATCTATCTATCTATCTATCATCTATCTATCTATCATCTGTCATATATCTATCATCTATCTATCTATCTACCTATTCTTTTGTATGACTCATTTGGGTGTCTGTCTTTTCAGTGACACTAACTGTATGTTATATCCCAAGTAGGAGCTCTATAACTATGATTTGAATGAATTAATAAGTGGAAATGAGTGATGGGTGTCATTCTTACTGTTAGCCATTTCAGTAACCCAGGCATAACTGAAGTCTCAACCACAGACCTTGCTGTTTGCTGAGAGACATGCCAACATGTGCACTTTAAACACATTTCTGCTCTTCATCACACCATTCCATCTTAACACTTTTGCATTAGATTGTTCATTATATGCCAATGTCTCATATTTTTGTGTTGTTCTTCAGTATGAGGGTAATAAACAAACCTCCCTGAGTCCCCAGCAGTTCATCCAAACCATTTTGCCTAGAGGGGATTTATTAGGGGTTACCTCTGGCTTGCTGTAGCCTTTCCCAGAATCATGGAAAAATAAAGTTGTGAATAAGAATGAATTTGAAACAGAAACCGCCATTGCAATTGACACTAATTAACAGACCTGAGAAAATCTTTCACTAGGAGCATTTAAATCATGCAGCCTGGGCTACTTAGAGGGGAAAAAAATGGCCTGTGAACCACTTAGTGAAATTTGAAGAGATTATTTTCCTCCCCCCTTTCTCAGAGGATACAGGGGGATTGGAGAAGATACATTCATTCAGAAGTAGAGTGACAGAGAAAGGTCTCCAGACCCCCGCGTTCCTGTGCCCACTTCCTCTGGCTCCTTCCCCTCGCTGTGTTGCTCAGGTAGACGGCTTCCGTAGTACAGAACTTTCCCTCCTTGTTAATTTGTATTTTTCCATTTTACAGTCATGCCCATGAGACTTTTAGCTTATCACTTACAAACAATAATAGCAACTGCAAAACTAACCCACCTCAACTGAGTGCTTACTGAGTTCCAGACATATTGCATGTATTATTTTATTTACTTCACAAAAATTCTATGAAGTACAATTATTATCTTTCAGTTTACAGATAAAAAAATTGCACCATAGCAGAGTTAACCAACTAATTAAAATGATAAATTAATGAATCTGTAGCAATAAGTTACAAATTAATCCCTCCTGGACAAAATGTGTGCATTATAATAGTATGTGCTTGAAAATAAGACGTCTTACCACAAGAACAAATGGGAGGTGGTGTCTGGGGAAGCATGGATGGAGATGGAGGGGAAGGTTGGTTACCGTACCTGAAAAATGGTGTCAGGATGTCATATCTTGGAGGTGTCACAGCTTCAAATGCCCCCCAATCAAATCATGGAGTACCCATCCTTTGCAATATGCACTGGTCTGAACTTACCCATATTCAAAGTGAATTTGCAAATTTTCACTAGCCATTCTAATTAAAAAATTTTTGACTGCAAGAAACAGCTAATAGTTTACTTTGTAACCTTCTTGCTGTTAAGGGCTAACTACTGAAAAGCCACCCAGTACTTCTTGTTCGGGTCCTCCTTGTCTGTCATTCCTTTAATGACTTGATTGATAACCAAGCTATTTTACTGCTACTCGGAGGACGAGACAAACTAGAAGAAACAGACTCTGAGGCTTGAGCATTTGTGAATGTCAATCCCTCCGTTAGGGACAGCATTGCTGCTTCGGTTTGGGTTGGCTTCCTACCTCGACTGTGTTCTCTGTTATATGTTCACGTTCAATTGCTTGTTGGGAAACTCTTCCTGATGTACTGAATGAAGTCAATCATCTCTCCCCATCCTAATTCCTACCTCTTTCAAATTTTATAGTAAATTTCATATTTATTCTTAATTAGGAAGAGTAAAATGATAATTTTTAATATTTTAACAAGCATAATATCATAATCCTTGTTAATGGACTTAATTTTAGCCTAAAGAATTATGTCCCTTTCTCATCCTCCAAAGTCATGATGCAGTCACTTTTCGTTTCCCAGTCCAGTTTCCCCCAGTAAGGGAAGGAGCAGGATGAGAGGCACAGCCATTGGGCAAGTTCTTTTACACTGAACTGAGACAGTCCTTTAAGGAGGCAATAAACCAAGCACTTGTGAGACCACAAACACAGTTCATGGCTCTAGGCCTTCTGTTTAAACTTTAAGGAAGAAAACAATATTAAGAGCTTTAGTTTGTTGATGAATGTCAAAAATTGACTCTTGCCCTGGCCAATCGGCTCCGCAGTAGAACACCAGCCTGGTTTGTGGAAGTCTTGGGTTTGATTCCCAGCCAGGATGCACAGGAGAAGTGTGCATCTGCTTCTCCACCCTTCTCTCTCTCTCCTTTCTCTCTTTCATTCCCCTCCTGCAGCCAAGGCTCTGCTGGAGGAAAGTTGGCCTGGGAACTGAGGATGGCTCCACGGCCTCTGCCTCAGGTGCTAGAATGGCTCCAGCTGCAGCGAAGCAACACCCCAGAGGGGCCGAACATCGCCCCCTGGTGGGCATGCTGGGTGGATCCTGGTCTAGCACATGTGAGAGTCTGTCTGCCTCCCCCCACCACTTTGGGGGAGGGATGGACTCTAGGCTTCTTAAAAGCATCCCTTTTTTATTTTTATTTTTTATTAATTTTAATGGGGTGACATTAATCAATCAGGGTATATAGGTTCAGAGAAAACATCTCTGGGTTATTTTGATATTTGATTATGTTGCATTCCCATCACCCAAAGTCATATAGTCTTCTGTCACCTTCTATCTGGTTTTCTTTGTGCCCCTCCTCTCCCCCAACCCCCTCTCTTTCCCACCCCACCTCCAGTAACCACCACACTTTTGTCCATGTCCCTGAGTCTCATTTTTTATGTCCCACCTATGTATGGAATCATATAGTTCTTAGTTTTTTCTGATTTACTTGTTTCACTCAGTATAATGTTATCAAGGTCCATCCATGTTGCTGTAAATGATCCGATGTCATCATTTCTTATGGCTAAGTAGTATTCCATAGTGTATATGTACCACATCTTCTTTATCCAGTCAGCTATTGAAGGATTTTTTGGTTGCTTCCATGTCTTGGCCACTGTGAACAATGCTGTGATGAACATGGGGCTGCATGTGTCTTTACATAACAGTGTTTTTGAGTTATGTGGGTATACTCCCAGTAGAGGGATTGCTGGGTCATATTGTAGCTCTATTTTTAATTTTTTGAGGAACCACCATACACTTTCTTTCATAATGGTTGTACTACTTTACATTCCCACCAACAGTGGATGAGGGTTCCTTTTTCTCTGCAGCCTCTCCAACACTTGTTATTACCTGTCTTGTTGATTATAGCTAATCTAACAGGTGTGAGGTGGTATCTCATTGTAGTTTTGATTTGCATTTCTCTAATAGCTAGTGAAGATGAGCATCTTTTCATATATCTGTTGGCCATTTGTATTTCTTCCTGGGAGAAGTGTCTGTTCATGTCCTCTTCCCATTTTTTTATTGGATTGTTTGAAAAGCATCCCTTTTTAAGTAATAGTTTATCACACCAGCTGTCTTATTTCCAAAAACCTTCAAGAAATTCTTATGGGATGTGACAGGTCATTCCAACTAACGGTCCCTTTGTTATCTCTATGAAAAACATTGAAGGAAGCAAACTTTGGTGCTGACAAAGCAAATGCCCTGTGAGACTGGCTCAAGGAGTGTGGCTTTCCTTCCCCGTCTCCTTACATCTCCGTATGGTGCAGTTACACTTCACAACTCTGTGTTTTGGACATACAGGTTTCCTCTGTGGCTGTAACAATCCCTTTATCATAGGCCTCAAATGTGTAAATTCTTTTGCCTTATTTAAACCAAGACAAATTTGAGTGTTTTCAAAAAGATCTATTTACTCAGAAACAAAAGTGAAAGAAACAAATACAAAGACAGAGACTGAGCTTCCCCTGCCCAGAGTCATACCCTAATATAGCTGAGGTCCTGCTACCTATTGGCCTTGCTGGCAAAGCTTACTAGCCATGCAGCCCTGGGTTCTCTTGCTACATTCATCCCTTTCTGGGTTGGATGCTGAAGCAAGTTGCCCAGACTTACAGCCTGTCCTGATGAGATTTTCTGTTCCATCTAGAAAGAGCTCGTTACAATTGTGTAAATTCAGGCCTCCAAGTCCTGGCTATGTTGTTCTAGAATTTTAAGGAATGTTCTTTGGTTTTTGTGATGATTATGATTAGTTCTGATAGTAGAGCTCACAGTTACTCAGTGTTTCCCATGGACAAAGCAATGCCTCCAGTGTTTCACATGTATATAGGGGCTCACCCTTTTAATCCCCATGACAATCTCACAAGTCATTATTAGTCCCATTTAGTTGAAGGGGAAAAGTGAGGCTTAGAAAAGGAAAAGCAGCTTACCTAAGGTTAGAGAGCTCATTGCTCAGGTCCTGTTTAAGCTCACCACTATCTCATGTGGAAGAGGTACCATACAGCTGCACTGTCTCTGAGCCTGAAAGAGTCCATCTCTGAGCTTCAGGCTATTTTTAATTGGCCTTTGTCTTCCAGAAGGAGGACTCTGTAGGTTCACCACATTGAAGTTCTCTTATTGCCTCAATATCCGCCATATTCTTTCTTAGGAATGTTCACAGTGGTCACTGGTGGAAAGGTAGTCCCTCGTTTGGCCGAGTTGATCAAGCCCGACCTCCTAGCCCCTGATCGTGGTGTCCTAGCTTTGGGCCATAAGTTGTCTTCCAGGGTTACCGATTCTCAGACCAGAATCTTATCTGAAAATAAACATTAGTTTATTTAATTTGTTGGAAAATGATCTTAGAAAGTTTCCCAATAGATGCAAATGTATGTTATAGTAGAATCTGCCAGTGCTATGCAATTTGGAAATGTATTTGCCATCCTAGGGGTCTCAGCCTAAAACCTTTTTCTCTATTTGTACACATAGGCATAAAATAGGCTCTGAATTTGAAATGAAGTAGCTTTATTGACTTAATAGTCTGTGGATCCCTTCTGACATGGAGCCTACTGACATCTAAATGTGGCAGCCAAGCATATTCTAATTAGCAGCAATGGCACCTGAGTTTCCTTCCTAGTCAGTTGAATGGAGGAAAGAAGAGGAAGGAGAGTTTCCTATTTAAGAAATGAAGTGGGCTGAGGAATACAATATCTTTGTTGTTTATCATTGAAACTGCCAAAGGACACAGAAAAATGTGCCAGGCATGATCAAAAGAGAAACATAGGTCCTTCATTTCTCCAAACTCTCACTGTCTACAACAGACTCTCACTGAGGCAGGTCACAGCTCGGAAAGAGGACAATATGTTCATAGGTGCAGGAACGTGTTGAGGGAGACGTCCAACTATTAGGGAGAAGGCCAACTACCACAGCCCATTCAAATGGGTGTATTTTTATTTATGGGTTTGTCTAACTGAAAAGTCTAGGTGATGCATTGCTTTAAGCATGGCTGAATCTGGGACTCAAATGTTTATAGAAAAATTTACTTTCATCTCTATTTTGGGTCTGCTTTACTCTGTGTTGGCTTTATTTGAAGGTAGATTCTCTTCACTTGGGGTCTCCAAATGCTTTAGGCTTTTGGTCTAGAAGTCTAAGATTATGACAGACTCTCTTTTCTAGTGCTTCCAATGAACATAGAACAATGGTCAGCTGGGGGTTGCATGGCATTCCCTGGATTAGTATCTTTGCCAGTATATATGTCTGCTATTTGACCATCTGGTGCCCATGCCAAATCTTGGAGCTGGGAAGTTAGTCCCAGTAAGTAACATGGACTAAGAATGGATAAAGAGTAGTTTCAAAGTAAAATTGGGATGATATTACAAAGAAGGAGGAGGAAGACAAATATAATAGATGTTCTTCATCATGGTCTATCCGTAATGGAAGTGAGACAGTAACTAGAGGTGGAAGGCAAGACTTTTGGTTAAAATCAAAATGAGAGTAAACCTCACATATATATTGGCTAGGCTTTTCTCTTAAATTTGGATTGGTTTGTGGAGAATGTGAGAGAGCAGCTGTGATCTGTACTTTGTACAGGGGCCATTGTGGTTCATTTACTGAGCCTCAGTTTTCTCTTTTTGAAACTGTGTGTGATTATATCTTTATAATAGTTTTTTTTATTATTAATTTTTTTTCTTTTCCGAGTGAATGGAAGGGCGATAGAAAGACTCCTTCATGCACCTTGACTGGGATCAACCCGGCAACCCTCATCTGAGGCTGATACTCTGCCCATTTGAGACCAAGCTCAACTGAGCTATTATTTAGCACCTGAGGCAGAGGCTCCACATAGTCATCCTCAGGCCTCAGCAGATGCACTTAAACCAATTGAGCCCTTGCTGCAGGAGGGGGTAAGGGGGGGAGGGAGAGAGAGAGAGAGAGAGAGAGAGAGAGAGAGAGAGAGAGAGAGAGAGAGAGAAGTGGGGGAGAAGCAGATGGTTGCTTCTCCTGTATGCTTTGACCAGGAACTGAACCCGGGACATCCATATGCCAAGCAAATCCTCTACCACTGAGCCAATGGGCCAGAACTTCTATAAGTTTTTTTGTGAATATTAAGAGGGATATTCATGGGATAGATGTCAACAATTGTAAGGTATTATAATAGTCCTTTGTATTCACAAATCTGAAGACATCATCATGGCACATGACTTTGTCCTTATACAGTGAAGTAGAGATGGTCAGGAAAATCACGTGATTCCCTGAAGATGTCAGATGTGAATTCCCATTGATAAGGACGACCGGTGCTGGGTAGCTAACTGGGCACCTTTACTAACAGACTTGTTCTCATACACAAAGCTCCTGATGCAATCCAAGTTTGAGCCTCAGCAAAATGTCGGGCAACCCTCAGGGTCACTGAGAAAGAGTCAAAATAGAAGTTGCTAAATTTAAAAATAGGTCTTCTCTGCACTGAACCGGAGCAATAAAAGAGGCTGCTGGAAAAAAACCCAAACTTTTGGTATTGGGGATTCTTTGAAAATGTATTCTGCTTGTATCTGAATTATATTCTAACCTCATTCTAAAAAGAGTCATTTATTTGGGGGGGGAGCCCTCTCAAAATGCCCAGTTAAGAATAGAAAACCTTCTTTACCAAAGCCAGATAAATAGGTCTATGCTGAAAAGCAACAGGATATGCCAATTAGCATTTATTAATGAATGTACTTTAATATGCATCCACACATACAATCTT
Source organism: Saccopteryx bilineata (assembly GCF_036850765.1). NCBI lineage: Eukaryota > Metazoa > Chordata > Mammalia > Chiroptera > Emballonuridae > Saccopteryx > Saccopteryx bilineata. The sequence continues at coordinate 67,449,200 of NC_089499.1, read as the reverse complement.
CACAACTTTATGAAATAGGTACTTTAAGAAATTATCTCCAATTTATGAATAGGGAAACTGAGTCCAACAGAGGAGAAGTGGGTTAGCTGAAGTTATTGAGCTTGAAAGGCTGAAGTTAAGACTCAAATGCTGACAGCATGCTGCTGTGTCCCTGGTGTGAGGCAGGCGCTGGGAGGCAGGCAGGCTGGCGTGGCATGGCTGCCACTCTCGGGGACCCTGGCTCATTCACGTGGGAAATGCCTGTAAAGAGAGCACCTGCCCCATTGGGTTATTTTGACCATAAGGTGATACTTTTAAAGTATTTAAGTCAGGGCTAAGGGCATGGATATTGTCAAGAAATTTAATTTACAGAGGATTAAAAAAAAAAATTTGTCCAGTTGCAACTTTGGCTCCCATGGGTCCATCTCCATAGGCAGAGCGTCAGACTTTGCTTCTCCTCCCACTTCCCCAGCCCTGTGTCTCTCCTGGGGCCCTCCAGGGGCCTCCTTTGATAGATTAAATGTTCTATTAAGGAGATGGCTGGGTGAGTGTCCCTGTCTTTGCTGGCCTTACTTTTCTTGAGTGATTTCTTATTATAGGAAGGGAGTATCCCATAATAATGAAAAATTGACAGAGCTATTGATTAAATTCTTTTCTACCCGTTTTTCCTTGACTTTTCCTCGTTAGTTAAATATGGACACTTCAGAGATGAATGTAAAAGGTGAAAGGAAGTGAGCTGGCATAGGGCTGCCTTCTGCTTTTTAAAGAACAATATGTTATTTTATTGTGTTTTGTTAAAGTCCTATCTTCCTAAAAAAAAAACAAAGAAAGAGAAAATGTTCAGATTACACAATTACTGGCAATAAATGATTGTCTTTTTTTTAAGACAGAAGAAAGCCGGAGGTGGCAAACACCATCGGAGAGACACTCTTTTTAGTTTGGTGGCACAGCAGCTCCAGAAAACAGGTTAACCAGTTCCGAGACTCGCTCTTCCTGCTAACGGCATTTAGCTTGTGAATTTGAACAACTGCATCTCAAGACAGAATGTTCATAAAATCGATATTCTGGTAGCTAAGTGTGTGTTTTTAAGATATAGTTTGAATTAATTTATTCAAAGCCAGCTGGTGCTGTTCCCAATATAACCTCTAGGAGGAAACCTCAACCCATGTTGTGCCTAAAATAATTGGATTTTCTGTTCTCTTTCTATTCAATTTTCATATTGTATCTGTTAGTATTTTTGATATTTCTAAGTTTTTAAAAAAACATTTATGTAGAACACCACATAATTGCAGAAAAGATAATAGTCACATACCCTAGGGCCTACTATACACTTATATTAAAAGTATGGCTTTTATTGGCAACTGAAGTAATAACCTTTCCATGTCAAATTGCTTTAAATTAAACTTAAAAAAAAAAAAAGAAAACCACTGGCTGATACCCCACACTTAATAATCATCAAACATTAGCATAATGTGAAATGCTTAAGCTGCCTAAATCTTAGATCTTAGGTTAAAAATAATTGTTTACTTAGGTAAATTTTGTATGCAACAGCATGTGATTAGAACCCCCTCCCCCCACTTTTCTAAAAAGGCAGGATCAATGTATATGTTAATATTATACTTAGGCTTGACATGTAAATGGCACTGTAACTTATGTTAGCCTCTGAAGAAGGAGTCTCATTTAATTTCTGCTCATCCATCCATCAGAGACCATGTACAAATGGGGTGAATCGATGCTTTGGATGGCTTTGCATATTGTTCCTTGTGTTGGGTGACCTAACACATGACCTCGAGGGAAAAATGTACAAGTCTGTTTTTGATTAGGCTGCAGCTTGGCCCAGCCATCTGAAGGCACTTGGGAGATGCGGACCCTGAATGACTGTGTGTGAAGCCCTCCAGCACAGGTCACAACTACCTTTCACACTAATGCATCTGTGTTTCCCGGGGAGCTTGGCTCAGCCACAGAGCTTCCAATTAAAACACACCCACAGTGATTGTTAAGGAGTGGGATTCATTTAGTTTGCAAGCTCTGTCTAGAGGCTGGGAACCACCTGGGCACATCTGCCAGCTAAAGCCAGAACAATTTTTGGCAACTCTTATGGCAAATTGCTAATTTGAAGTAGAATTAGATCGAGAGAAATTGAGTCCCCATGGTTCACTAATTTCACAAGATTTCGCTCAGTCACCTTGAGCAACTACCTTCCAAGTTTTTTGATCAAGCATTTTGAAAGTAAGCACTTTTGATATTGAAGAATGACATGTGTACAGTGGAAAGGTCTGGCAACACCATCAACCAGGAGTGATATGCAATTATTTGGTGATGTCACAAAAAAAAATAGAGAACATAAGGACAAGCACACAATAGATGCCAGAGCATCCCTGAACACTGTGAACTGTCTTCTAAAACTTGGAAGATGTGAACTCAGAGAGAGCGATGAGAATGCACATGCAGGGTTATCTGGCAAATGACATTTTCTCGATAATGTAGCAGAGATGAAATCTTCAATTGAATCCCGTTGCCTACATTCTGGCTGCCTTCTTTTAGTTCATGGAGGCAGTAAAAGAGATTAGTGTTTTTCACTTTTTCCTCACTGAGCCTGAAACTGTAACATCTAAGATGAGTCTAGAAATAAAATGAAGATCTGGACTCTATACCTGGGCCTCTACTCTGCTGGTTGGCTTTGTTCTGGAAATAAAGCTCTCTTGGTCTCAGTGTGCCCATATGCAAAATAACACCTGCTCTGAAATTAAGTACCATGTTTCCCCATGTATAAAACACACCCTTTTTCAAAAAATTTGGAGTTTAAAAACTGGATGCATCTTATACAGTGGTTGTAGATTTTTTTACTTTTATTTCCCGCCTTTTTGCATTTTTTTTTGTACTCATTGTTGAAGACAGTGGTTTGTCGTAAGACACAGATAAGGACAAGCTAATGAATGGGAGTTTTGACAGTGATGAGGAGTGGTATGAATTTTATGATGAATAAAACTTGAGTTCAATAACTTTATGTAATACATTTTTTTTCAAATTTTGGACCCCAAAATTAAGATGTATCTTATACATGGAAGCATCTTATACATGGAGAAATATGGTAATACAACAAAAGTATGATTGGATGATGTTTTCAAAGATTATGCTTATTCAGAGATATATGTGCATTTCAAATATGTATAAGGGACACTTTCCTCCAAACATTCTTTCACATCCCCACCTTTGCATCATCAGATGGGTTTTTTTTTTTTGCCCGGAATAGCCTCTGTTTTCCATTCGATCATCTTTCTTGACCCAGCTCATATCTCTGTCATTTATAAAGCTTCCTTCTTCTTGTTCTCTCATTGCTCTAAAATCCTGAAACATGATTACCTTTACTACATCATTTATCATTTCATTATATTCTGCTTTGTACTGTTAAGCTTTAAAATTGCTGTTTGTTGTCCCACCCATGGAAGATTCATTCTTTTTTGCTCCTAAGCTGAGACCTTGCATGAACTAGTCCTGCATTCTGTTTAGCTGGTCACATCGCTGAGCCTATAGTAGGTGCTTAATGTACACTGCATTAATTGCTTTTATTTTTCAGTGGCCTATCCATTTAGCATCTCCTCTTATCCTCAACTATGGGCAAGTATGCTTTTGTGTGTAGATGAGATTGTGACTCCTTTCATTTGTGGAGGGAGGCCTGAGACAGATAAGTTTAATGATTTATTTTACAAAATTCTTAGGCAAAGGTCTCTGGATGTGTGGTCAAGTGTTTCTTTCCCAACAGATTGGTATTCTCCAAATTCTCTTCTGCAGAGTTCTGCCAGGGTTCCCGGGGGTTCCCCTGGGACTGAGCAGTGGGGCCCTGGGTGTAGCAAGGTCGTTGAGTGGTCAAGCAGGTCAGGGTTGCTTTGCTGACCTTCCTCATGTGAACCTTCATTTCTTTCCCGCCCTCTCTGAAATGTGAAACCCTTCTTTTCTGAACAACACGGGGCACTCATAATCCTAGGAAGGAATATTTACAAAAGACACACTCTATGTCAAGAAATGTGTCAAATATTCATGGATTATTTCATTTAATTCTCATACCAGCTTTATAGGTAACAATTATTATACCCATTGTAGAGATAATAAAATTGATGCCAACAAAAATAAATAGGAGCTGAAGAAATGCTCTGGCTTGACCATAACACTCTAGGCCTTGGCTGGGTAGCTCAGGTGGTTAATATGTCTTCCCAATATGTCAAGGTTGTGGGTTTGACTCCAAGTCAGGACACATAGAAGAACCAACCGATGAATACATAAATAAATGGGCCAACTAATCAATATTTATCTCTCTCTCTCTCTCTCTCTGTTCCTCTCTTTCTAAAATCAGTAATAAAAAAAGAAAACTCTAAAGCTTGTGCTACCTAAGTTTGCTGGATGGCTTACTTATTTGGAGACAAGATAACCTGTTCTGTGTTAGACCTGTGCTATAACCATCTTCTGAATGAAGTAAACTCCTTCTAAATTCATTTCTTATTTACAGGGTAAACACTGGGCTCCTCTCTGAATGACATTCAGGAATGTCCTGCCCACTGGATGCAGGGTGGGGTTAGGTGTGGTGCAAAGAGGAGCACCAGCTCCTCTGTGGGAGGACTAAGTTGGCTTTGTAAAGTTCCTGGCAGCTGTGTGGCAGGGTGGAGTGGGCAGGTCTTTCTGGTTCCTTAGTTTACAGATGCAAACTGAGACTCAGAAATATTCTGCAGAGAGTGTTTGAAATGACACCTGAAACAAAACCATATTAACCCTTTCATTTGAAAAGTTTATTTTCTGAAACCAAAGCTATTTGATTTTTAAACAGGTGATTAAAGTCCTCAATTAAAGCCATTAGGTGCCTTTGGGGGATATTTTGCAACTCCTACCCTTCTGCAGTAAGTTTTCTATGCTTTATGTTATGGTATATGGAAAATCACAAACCTGACTCCAGGGGCCATCTTTCCTGAGGCAATACCTTTGACATTGGAAATCATGTAACCACCAGCCTGCACATTATATTGGTGCATATTATATAAAATTCAAGCTATGCATACTAAAACATGGGAGAGATCATTTCTGATCCCTTCTTCACTTCCCCTTATTTTATCTCTGTTGAGTTTTTTCTCCTATATTAAATTTTTATAATTAAATTTATTGGGGTGACATTGGTTAATAAGACCATATAAGCTTCAAGTGTACATTTTCTATGATACATGATCTGTATATTGCATTGTGAACCCACCACCTAAAGTCAAATCATCTTCTCTGTTTCCATCCCCACACCACTGCCTTTGCTCAGGGCACCAACATTATCTTTTGCCTGAACTAATCTAATAGCCTCAGGCATCTATTCTTGACTCCTATTAATCTGTTATACACTAGAGCAGTGGTTCTCAAACTTTTTGAAGTTGGGGCACATTTAAAATCATACAACTAATTGTAGGCACATTATATACAAACTTCTGAGAAATATGTTATAATAATTAAATCACATATTAAAGAAAAACATATAAAGTCCAAGCGTGCTTTTATGGTAATTAAATAAAATAAATATGACAAAATTAAATTTATTCTGACATTAAAAAACAATTTTATGTTACATTTTCTGAGTTATGCTTTTTAGAATTCGTAAAAAAATAAAAAAATGACAAAAAACTCATCTTTTATATATAGATACATTCTTAGTAAGATTTAGTAAATTTGGCAGGTCCTGGTGCGAATGTGTTAAGTTTTTTATTCTTGTGTTTATGAGAAACATGAGCCTGATGTGTCCTAGCAATTTCTTCCATGTTTGGGCATATATTTGAAAGGCAAACTCTCATTTTTTCATCAATACATTGAAGAATTCCTCTCTTTTTACTCTTAAATGTGTTGAAGGTAGAAAATCCTAATTCATATAAATAGGATGTTGAAAACTGTAGTAAAATGTTCAAAGCTTTTTTAGATACTGCCACATATTCTTTTATAGAAATCCAAAAGGTTTCAAGAGAAAATTTTTTATGTTTAATCATCAATCCATGATCAGTGGATATAGCTGCCAGTTCTTCTTCTTCTGTTAATGTTAAACCAAAATCACTTGAAGCTTCCATAAATGGGTTTCTAATTTAATTGTATTGTTCAGTGTTAAGTGATAAAAAATGCTATAAATTAAATTCTGCCCATCAGCCTTCAAGTCCTGTTTTATTTACACTGAACTTTTGCTCACTTCCAGAATTAGATTCTTCAATATCACACTTCTTTTTGAGAAATCTATCCATTTTATTTGGGTGTATTTATCTAAAAATAATATAATGATGTGTTAATAATAAATGTAATAATGATGTGTTAACAAAAAAGAGCAGTATTTTCGTAATGAAATGGTATAATAGAGTAACTATATTTATTTTTATATCTGGGCACATGCTGCGAACCAGCACAGCTAGTAATTCCAGGTCCTGAGTGGGAACTGTGTGGAATTAAGAAAATATGGGGTTTGGAGGGCCTTGTAATTGCTGCTGGCAAGAACAAAGTGTGCCCCCAAGCCGCATCTTGCTTTATTTATAGGACAAAGTGAGACCATTAGCAAATCTTAACTTTACACCAAACAAAGGATAGAAGAAACTTGCCTCCAGTCTTTCTGGGGAACATGGGGGATAGTGTAAACAATCCAGCACCACAGCTTAACAGCCTTTTGCAACCTAATCAGGCAAGTGAGGTGGGGGTTTGGGCAGACTGTCAGTTTACAGCTAATTCCCCACACCTCTGTCTCCCAAAAATCTAAACTCTAAAAGTCCTGTTGGTTTTTTGGTTCCCAACAGGCACATATTTCTCTGGAATACCATAGGGCTCACCTGGAAATCTTCTAGGGTGCACCAGTGCACCCTGGACACACTTTGAGAACCACTGCAGTACAGTATAGCCTCAAAATATAAATATGATCATCTGAGCCTTCTGCCCCCTCTCATCCCCATTAGACATCTCCAGTGGCAGTCCATCTATTGTCTTTAAGATAAAGACAGAGCTCCTTAATATGGCTCACAATGCTCTGTGCTATTTTGGGCCTCTGATCTCTCTAATCTCTCAAGGTTTCAACCCACCTATAATGGTCTTATTTCATCTGTCTGCCTTAAATTCTTCCTTCCTGCCACAGAGACTTGACATTTGTTATTCTTGCTTCTTGGAATGACTATCTCTTTCTAATAAACTCATATTCATCTTTCTGATTTCAATTCAAGTGTCTCTTACTACACGGCTTGGGTTAAATACCTTGTTTTAGACACTTTTAGGTTCACATACCTTTCCTTCATAGAACTCATCACAGTGTATGTCTTGCATGTATTAGTCTGATTATAACATTGTGGTTAAAAAGTAGATTCAACACCCAGCTCTACTCATTACTGAGATTGAGATCCTGGGCAATCACTCAATTTCTCTTTGTCTCAGTTTCCTCACCTATAAAATGTGGATAATAATCGTTCATAGGAGTTGTTGTGGGATTAAATGAGAAAATATACACTGAAGTCTTAGGATATTCAGTTGCTACCCCAAACACTTGTTTTAATGCAGTTTAAAAAAAAGGGGTGAAAAGCATAACTCTGTTACATAATTGTGGGATGAAATCCGAAGTCATCACAAAATGGTCAGAATTGTTGGTTCAAGTAGGGAAATAACAAAGCTAAGGTCAGAAGAGATGTGAACCTTTGTTTCCAGGCTATGAGTTCTAGTCGCCTGAACGTGAGCTTTTTCTGAAAGGAAGTTAGGTGGGGAATGCAGAGGAAGCTGTCTAAACCATTGCCTACTTCTAGGGAAACTGCTCAAAGAAACTGCTTTAATTCTCTTTATAAAGGAAATAGTCTATATATTTCCATTTAATTTTATGACTTGATTTGCTGCTTTCCAGCCAAAACCCTACCTTGTTCCTAACAGACCCCAAATCAGATGCCTTTGTATTGGCTGATGTTGGATGCTAAGGCCAAAGTTACTTACTCTAAAGTGTTCAGAATGATTGTGACAAATTGAAACTCCAAATACAATTTGTATTATTAACATATTAGAGATTATATTTTTGACTTTCTCCTATATGACATATATCTGGTCACATATTCATTGTGAATCAGTGCTTAAAATACACAATTCTTAAAGGTTACTAGCAACCGTTTAAAAGACCCCATATTCATCTCCAAACCCAGAATTGAGAGATAAGGTTTAAAGAGTGACTGAATGGGACACTGCAATAAACAAACAATTTCATAGTTCTTAAAATAAAATACTTATGGAGCACATTTTTTATCTGCAAAGCTTGAGAAATGAATTTATTAATCCTCACAACATCCTCTATATTATTATCTCCACATAATAAATATGGAGTAAGGGGTTGAAAGGTTATATTAGCATTTTTTCCCCCTGCAGGGAACTATTACTTTTGAATTAGAATGCAGTTGTCTGTGTTCTCCAGCTTTAAGTTTGTGTCCCTTTTGCCCAAGTTTACTATTTTTTTAAAAATAGAATTCTTGCAAAGTCAATTTGGAGATTAAAATCCAGGTGAAGTCACGCACTTGTCCAGTCTTTGTTGGAAAAGGTAGGGTTGGTATGTCACCTCTTTAATGACAGGAATGTGCACATTAAAGTCAGTTTCACCACCTCCTGCCTCTCCTTTCCTCTCTCACTCTGTTCCATGTCCTTACTGCTAAATTCTTTTTTTTACTTTAAAAATTTTATGTTGAAGTATTTTTGACATATAAAAATGAACAAAGATATGATAATGAGTTCCCATATCCCTACAACCCTGCTTTAGAAGGAAATTATTACCAGCATGAGCAGGAACTCCTAGCGTCATTGCCCCTTCCGGATCAAACACCCTCCTCTCAAGTGTGACGATGATCATTCACATTTCCAAGGTCTTTCTTCACATTTTGCTATACATACATGTGTCTCCAAGCAATATGGACTGTTATATTGACTGTTGTACAACTTTATATGACTGGCATAATAAGGTTTATATTTTTCAAAAACTTATTTTCTATTTAGGAGATACACCCTTGATATGTGTGACTCTAGTTCATTTTCAGTGCCATTTAATGTTGCAATCATGAATATACCACACATTTTGGGGTTATTTCTTGTTGACAGTCATTTTTTAATGTTTTGTTTTCAAATATAGGTTCTACTACCATAAACATTCTCACACACAAAAAACTTTACATATACATGTGGAAAATCTAAGATATATTATAAGGAGCAGAATTGTTGACTCAAAGAGGATTGGTATCTTAAACTTTTATTGATATTTCCAAATTTTTCTCTAGAGTGGTTGCACCTGCTTACTCTTGAACAGTGTGGGAGACTCCTGGCTCTAGCATATTCTCATCACAGCTGGAATTCTCAGATTTTTATATCTGACAGGTTTTAAATAGTACCTTGTTGTGTTTTAATAGCATTTTTCCTGATTATAACCAAACCTAAATATATTTGAAAATGTTCTTCTTGTCTTTTAAGCTTGTCTTCTGGAATATGTATTGCCTGTACATATTTTTTGTCCATTTTTCAGCTGGGCTGTCTTTTTATTGGTTTTTAAGGTTCTTTATATATTCAGAATACCAATCATTTGTCAGTTACTATTTTGCCAGTATTACTCAGGTTTTCTTCATTATTGCCTTCAGGTGAAGATCTAAGATTTGTAGTACAGCAAGTACAGAATGGGTAATTTGGCCTCAGTTTCTCCCACAGTCTAGTTTCTAAATTGCTGTGCCTCCTTTCTGTGTTTTGACACATATGCCGTCATGTCCATGTTCACGCTTGTGTCGTTCCACTGCGTGGACTGTGCTTACCTGGTGCCTGCCTGGTGAACATTCATCACTTTCACAACCCAAACTCTTGGAAAACTTTTGCTGCCTCCCTCCATTCCTTGTGCCTCTTCCCTGTGCTTGCATCCCTCCTGTAAAGACCTGGAAAGACTTTTCAGCTTTTCTCCTCCTCCCAGAAATAACTATCCTGAAGAAGAAAGTGGTTTCTGGCAGGTACTGCCACCTACATGTTTGCTTCCGATACAGTTTTCCTGAATGGCCTACCGGGAATGGGTGGTGAGATGATCTTTGGAAGGAATTTTCAGTTACGGCTCAAGTACAGAATCAGGTAGGTCCTATGTAAACATTCTGATTAATATAGTCCTGCCAGTGTTTCCATTGAGTTTCATAGCATCAGAGTCACTGAGACCAGCAGCACATTATATTCCCAATTTTCAAAGTCAGTTATCCACTTGATATAAAAAAGGCCCCAAGTGGAGTTTATGGCAGTCTAGAAAAAAAAATCTAGTGGCTATTTCTTTCCCTTCTTTTCTAAGTTTCTATTCCAAACAAAGCTCATCAAAGAACTTTCTATCATATTTCCTGCCCACTGTGAACCTGCATCTGAGACACATGTCTGTGTTCTCTGTTCTCTTTACTGAATGAATGATCAGGACAAGAACTGGAACACTTAGATGACGTCAGAGTAATGGCGGGGTAGGAAGCGATACCGATAAATCTCCCCCCAAAACTCAACAAGATCTTCAATCAGAAACAGAAAAACCTATACTTGGAGCCTCCAGATTCTTCGCAATACACCCAAAGGTATGATTGAGTGAAAAATTGGCTAAATATATAACCAAACCCCGAAGGAAATAGGGAGTAAGAAATGATCCGCCTTCCTCACTAACCTAAACAGGGCGGCTTTCTCTGGTAACTGTGAATATACAAACTGAGGCGGGCAAAGGGGGTGAATAGATCCAGGCCGCCGCAGCACAAACGGCCGAACCAGGCTGTGGCTCGGAGATCCAAGCCGAGGAAAATCTGATCCTGTGGCAACCTGGGCAATACAAGCTAACATTCGCGCCAAACTCAAACAAAGAAAGACAAGCGGAGCGGCCATTTTACCCGGTCTCCTGGTCGGTGCGCAGTTAGTGGGAGAGAGATTTCTTCCTAAGCCCCGGAAGTGGGTGCCCGTGTTGCCCCACGGAGAGGCAGGGTCAGAGGCCTTTCTGTGGGCTGAGGGCAGAGTCTCTGGGCAGCCCTAGCGCCCTGGGAAAGCCACGCACGGGAGGGAGTGAGAACTAATTCCAAAGGTGGAGATTTTCCGTGCTGGAGGGTGTTTCACTCAGAGGGAACCGCGGCCGGCCTCATATCCTGGTTTGCGCGCGCAGATAAGGAGTGAGCAATTCCTCCGAGTGCCTCCGCAGTGCGCGCCCGTGTTATCGCACAGAGGGGCAGAGTCAGGGGCCTTTGTGTGGGCCAAAGCGGAATCTCGGGCCGCCCCAGCGCCTTGCAAAAGCCGCGCACGGGGACGGAGCGAGACTCAATTCCAACGCTGCAACTTTTCCCTGCGGTTGGGGGTTTCACTCAGAGCGTGAGACTGCTGGCCGGATATCCTGGTCGCAGACAGTGAGTGAGAGTTTCCTCCAAGCGCCCCAAAAGTGGGCGCCCGCTTGTGTTACCGGATAGAGTGGCAGAGCCAGAGGTCTTCGAGTGGGCGGAAAGCCCGCCTGATTATGCTAGCAGCTCTGACTGACTGAGCCTTACCCAGAGCCCTGTGCTGAGTGGAAATAGAGTGGGGAGTTGCCAGCTCTTTGAGCCTCTTACTATCCAGGCAGAGACAGCAGCAACCCCATAGCTGGATTATCAGGCTACTAATTGAGGAAGGAAAGACTAGGAGAAGGGCTCCAGGAACACGGACTCTCTCACTGTCGGAGCCTATAAATGCTAATGAGTCTCGACTCCCAACAAGACTAAAGCACAATACATGACATTGCCATAGAGACTTATCAACTGCAAACCTCTACCTGAGCGTGCCAAAGGGGCAGAACCCGGAGTACAGAGTCACCGACCAGGAAGAGGGAGAGAAAAGAAAAAGCAAGAAGATAACCTCTCAAAATCAAGAATAATCTGCAGACTTTATAACCTATCCCATTTTATTATATTTATTCGTTTGTTTCTCTTATCTTCATTCTTGATACTTTTTTTTCCTCCTCCAATTTGGCCGATTAACTCTCTACCGGTCTTACTCTCTCCTCTCCTTGAACTACACTACCCATAAGTGTTACATCTCCCATTATCATTTCTCTTCTCTTCCTTTCTCTCTATGAGGGTTGCACTCCAAAACCCTTAACTCTCTCTCTCTCTCTCCTTTCTTTTTTCTTCTTTTAGTGGTTCCCTCTTTTTTTCTCTCTCTCTCTTTCTTTTCTCCCTCTATATTAGTTTCTTCCTTTCTCCTTTACATCTCCTCTCATTCAAACCTCAATAACAAACAAATTATCTTATCTGGGACTCAAACCTATGTTTGTGGCATTTTGGGGGTTTTTTACTTCACCTTTTTAACTCACTAGCAGTGCTCCCATCTCTGGCTCTCCATATTATCTAGTTCTTGTTCCACTAAATACAATAGTAAGTTTTTAATTTGTCCCCCCATTTTTCCGTTTTCCTCTTATTCCTCTCATCATAACTCTTAGAAAACCAACACCTAAAAGCAAATCATTTTATTCTTGACCCAAATTTTTTCCTTATTTGCTTTTTGTGGGTCCATACGCTCTTTTTTTTTCTTTTTTATTTTTTTTTTCCTTTTTTTTTTTTTTTCTTTCTCTCTTTTTTGCCCCTTTATTACTTTTCCCCAATTCAGGCCCTCCATCACAGGCATTGTTTGTTATAACTCACAGTCCACCACAAGATTTTCTCAAGAAAGAGGGGAGAGGAGAGGAGAGGAAAAAAGGAGGGGGGGGGAATAATTTCCTTTTTTTTAAAATTTTTATTTTATTTTATTTTTCTTTATTTCATTATTAATTTTTTTTTAAAAAAACAACTCTTTTCGATTTTTTATTTTTTTATTTTTTTTAAACTTTTTATTCTTTATTAAATCTCATTAATACTATCAACAAAACCACCCTCAGATGCCATTAAGGAAGAGAAAATCGAATATCATGGATACAAAAGAAAGAGAGGTAACACAGCTAGATGAGGAAAAATCTATGGAGAAAAAATTTAATATATTGGAAACCTTGGAGCTAAATGACAGAGAATTCAAGATAGAAATCCTAAAAATCCTCCGAGATATACAAGAAAACACAGAAAGGCAATATAGGGAGCTCAGAAAACAACTCCATGAACACAAAGAATATATGTCCAAGGAAATTGAAACTATAAAAACAAATCAAACAGAGATGAAAAACTCAATTCACGAGCTGAAAAACGAAGTAACAAGCTTAGCTAATAGAACAGGTCAGATAGAAGAGAGGATTAGTGAAATAGAAGACAAGCAACTTGAGGCACAACAGAGAGAAGAAGAAAGAGACTCAAAAATTAAAAAAAATGAGATAGCCCTACAAGAATTATCTGACTCCATCAAAAAGAATAACATAAGAATAATAGGTATATCAGAGGGAGAAGAGAGAGAAAATGGAATGGAGAACATACTTAAACAAATAATTGATGAGAAATTCCCAAGCCTGTGGAAAGAACTAAAGCCTAAAGTTCAAGAAGCAAACAGAACTCCAAGTTTTCTTAACCCCAACAAACCTACTCCAAGGCATATCATAATGAAATTGACACAAACCAACAGCAAAGAAAAAATTCTCAAGGCAGCCAGGGAAAAGAAGAATACAACATATAAAGGAAGGCCCATTAGATTATCATCAGATTTCTCAGCAGAAACTCTACAAGCTAGAAGAGAGTGGACCCCAATATTTAAAGTCCTGAAAGAGAGGAACTTTAAGCCACGAATACTATACCCATCAAAGCTATCCTTCAAATATGAAGGAGAAATAAAAACATTCACAGATACAGAAAAGATGAGGGAATTTATCATCAGAAAACCCCCACTCCAGGAATTACTAAAGGGGGTTCTCCAATCAGATACAAAGAACAAAAAAAAACAGAGCCACAAGTAAAAGCTCCAAGAAGAACACAATAAAACAAAATTTAAACTGTGACAACAACAAAAAGAAAGAGGGGGAGAAGACGGAGATTAACAGTAGCAAAGGACGATGGAGTGCAAAAGTACTCACAAAATAGTTCACTACAATGAACAGGGTAGGGACCCTTTTCATTACTCAAAGGTAACCACCATTGAAAAAACCACCACAGAAGCACATGAGATAAAAAAGATAGCAACAGAGGAAAGATGTATGGAATACAACCAAATAAAAACAAAAGATAGAAAAACGAAGAGAAGGATCAAACAAGACACGAAACTAACAGAAAGCAAGATATAAAATGGCAATAGGGAACTCACAAGTATCAATAATTACACTAAATGTAAACGGATTAAACTCACCAATAAAAAGGCACAGAGTAGCAGAATGGATTAAAAAAGAAAATCCAACTGTATGCTGCCTACAGGAAACTCATCTAAGTAACAAGGATAAAAACAAATTCAAAGTGAAAGGCTGGAAAACAATACTCCAAGCAAATAACATCCAAAACAAAGCAGGTGTAGCAATACTCATATCGGATAATGCTGACTACAAGACAGGAAAAGTACTCAGAGACAAAAATGGCCATTTCATAATGGCTAAGGGGACACTGAATCAAGAAGACATAACAATTCTTAATATATATGCACCAAACCAAGGAGCACCAAAATATATAAGACAGCTACTTATTGATCTTAAAACAAATACTGACAAAAATACAATCATACTTGGAGACCTCAATACACCGCTGACGGCTCTAGATCGGTCATCCAAACAGAGAATCAACAAAGACATAGTGCCCTTAAACAAAACACTAGAGCACCTGGATATGATAGACATCTACAGGACATTTCATCCCAAAGTGACTGAGTATACATTTTTCTCCAGTGTACATGGATCATTCTCAAGAATTGACCATATGTTGGGCCACAAAAACAACATCAGCAAATTCAGAAAAATTGAAGTTGTACCAAGCATATTTTCTGATCATAAAGCCTTGAAACTAGAATTCAACTGCAAAAAAGAGGAAAAAAATCCCACAAAAATGTGGAAACTCAACAACATACTTTTAAAAAATGAATGGGTCAAAGAAGAAATAAGTGCAGAGATCAAAAGATATATACAGACTAATGAAAATGACAATACGACATATCAGAATCTATGGGATGCAGCAAAAGCAGTGATAAGAGGGAAGTTCATATCGCTTCAGGCATATATGAACAAACAAGAGAGAGCCCAAGTGAACCACTTAACTTCCCACCTTAAGGAACTAGAAAAAGAAGAACAAAGACAACCCAAAACCAGGTGAAGAAAGGAGATAATAAAAATCAGAGCAGAAATAAATGAAATAGCGAACAGAAAAACTATAGAAAAAATTAATAGAACAAGGAGCTGGTTCTTTGAAAAGATCAACAAAATTGACAAACCCTTGGCAAGACTTACCAAGGAAAAAAGAGAAAGAACTCATATAAACAAAATCCAAAATGAAAGAGGAGAAATCACCACGGACACCGTAGATATACAAAGAATTATTGTAGAATACTATGAAAAACTTTATGCCACTAAATTCAACAACCTAGAAGAAATGGATAAATTCCTAGAACAATACAACCTTCCTAGACTGAGTCAAGAAGAAGCAGAAAGCCTAAACAGACCTATCAGTAGAGAAGAAATAGAAAAAACCATTAAAAACCTCCCCCAAAATAAAAGTCCAGGCCCTGACGGCTATACCAGCGAATTTTATCAAACATTCAAAGAAGACTTGGTTCCTATTCTACTCAAAGTCTTCCAAAAAATTGAAGAAGAAGCAATACTTCCAAACACATTTTATGAGGCCAACATAACCCTCATACCAAAACCAGGCAAGGATGGCACAAAAAAAGAAAACTACAGACCAATATCTCTAATGAATACAGATGCTAAAATACTAAACAAAATACTAGCAAATCGAATACAACAACATATTAAAAAAATAATACATCATGATCAAGTGGGATTCATCCCAGAATCTCAAGGATGGTTCAACATACGTAAAACGGTTAATGTAATACACCATATCAACAAAACAAAGAACAAAAACCACATGATCTTATCAATAGATGCAGAAAAGGCTTTTGATAAAATACAACACAATTTTATGTTTAAGACTCTCAACCAAATGGGTATAGAAGGAAAATATCTCAACATGATAAAGGCCATATATGATAAACCATCAGCTAACATCATATTAAATGGCACTAAACTGAAGGCTTTCCGCCTTAAATCAGGAACAAGACAGGGTTGTCCACTCTCTCCACTCTTATTTAATGTGGTACTAGAGGTTCTAGCCAGAGCAATCAGACAAGACAAAGAAATAAAAGGCATCCATATCGGAAAAGAAGAAGTAAAGGTATCACTTTTTGCAGATGATATGATCCTATTCATCGAAAACCCCAAAGAATCCACAAAAAGACTACTAGAAACAATAAGCCAATACAGTAAGGTCGCAGGATACAAAATTAACATACAGAAGTCAATAGCCTTTCTATATGCCAACAATGAAACAACTGAGAAGGAACTCAAAAGAATAATCCCCTTCACGATTGCAACAAAAAAAAAAAAAATACTTAGGAATAAACATAACAAAGAATGTAAAGGACTTATATAATGAAGACTATAAACCATTGTTAAGGGAAATCGAAAAAGATATAATGAGATGGAAGAATATACCTTGTTCTTGGCTAGGAAGAATAAATATAATCAAGATGGCTATATTACCCAAAGCAATATACAAATTTAATGCAATTCCCATCAAAATTCCAATGACATTTTTTAAAGAAATAGAGCAAAAAATCATCAGATTTATATGGAACTATAAAAAACCCCGAATAGCCAAAGCAATCCTAAAGAAAAAGAATGAAGCTGGGGGCATAACAATACCTGACTTCAAACTCTATTATAGGGCCACGACAATCAAAACAGCATGGTATTGGCAGAAAAATAGACACTCAGACCTATGGAACAGAATAGAAAGTCCAGAAATAAAACCACATATATATAGTCAAATAATTTTTGATAAAGGGGCCAACAACACACAATGGAGAAAAGAAAGCCTCTTCAATAAATGGCGCTGGGAAAACTGGAAAGCCACATGCAAAAGAATGAAACTGGAGTACAGTCTCTCCCCCTGTACAAAAATTAACTCAAAATGGATCAAAGATCTAAACATAAGACCTGAAACAATTAAGTACATAGAAGAAGACATAGGTACTCAACTCATGGACCTGGGTTTTAAAGAGCATTTTATGAATTTGACTCCAATGGCAAGAGAAGTGAAGGCAAAAATTAATGAATGGGACTACATCAGACTAAGAAGTTTTTGCTCAGCAAGGGAAACTGATAACAAAATAAACAGAAAGCCAACTAAATGGGAAATGATATTTTCAAACAACAGCTCAGATAAGGGCCTAATATCCAAAATATACAAAGAACTCATAAAACTCAACAACAAACAAACAAACAATCCAATAAAAAAATGGGAAGAGGATACGAATAGACACTTCTCCCAGGAAGAAATACAAATGGCCAACAGATATATGAAAAGATGCTCATCTTCTTTAGCTATTAGAGAAATGCAAATCAAAACGGCGATGAGATACCACCTCACACCTGTTCGATTAGCTGTTATTAGCAAGTCAGGTAATAGCAAATGTTGGAGAGGCTGTGGAGAAAAAGGAACCCTCATCCACTGTTGGTGGGAATGTAAAGTAGTACAACCATTATGGAAGAAAGTATGGTGGTTCCTCAAAAAACTGAAAATAGAACTACCTTATGACCCAGCAATCCCTCTACTGGGTATATATCCCCAAAACTCAGAAACATTGATACGTAAAGACACATGCAGCCCCATGTTTATTGCAGCATTGTTCACAGTGGCCAGGACATGGAAACAACCAAAAAGCCCATCAATAGATGACTGGATAAAGAAGATGTGGCACATATACACTATGGAATACTACTCAGCCATAAGAAATGATGACATCGGAACATTTACAGCAAAATGGTGGGATCTTGATAACATGATACGAAGCGAAATAAGTAAATCAGAAAAAAACAGGAACTGTATTATTCCATACGTAGGTGGGACATAATAGTGAAACTAAGAGACATTGATAAGAGTGTGGTGGTTATGGGGGGGAGGGGGGAATGGGAGAGGGATAGGGGGTGGGGAGGGGCACAAAGAAAACAAGATAGAAGGTGACAGAGGACAATCTGACTTTGGGTGGTGGGTATGCAACATAATTGAACGACAAGATAACCTGGACTTGTTATCTTTGAATATATGTATCCTGATTTATTGATGTCACCCCATTAAAAAAATAAAATTATAAAATAAAATAAAAAAAAAAAGAACTGGAACACTTATTATTTTGAACTGAGATTTAACCCAAGGAAGGGGGGTAAAAGCCCAACGTACCAAACTGTGTACTATTTAAACATTCAAAATTTAATTTCCTGTCTGCATTACACACGTTTTGGTATGCAGGTTATTTGCCCAACATAATTTATCAATTCCTTGTTAGATAATATTCTCTTCAGGGTGCATATTGTTCATATTTAGGAATTCTTACTTATTTCAAGAATACATTGTTTATCCAACAAAATTATTACAGCTTTGATGAAGCTTTCAAAGTGTAACATGTAAATCATTATTTTCTCACTTCCATAAGCAGCTGAATTTTTGATCTAGTGGACTATTATGGTTTAGAAAATTTTAGTCTTAGAGAGGGAAAATACACAAGATGCAGTAATAATGTGTAGATGAGGCTATTTAATTAGAACTGCTGTTAATGACAAATTGCCATCACTATAGCTACCCCTCCTCTAAATTGCCTTTAAAAAAATTTATTTAGACAATTAATTTCAACAGGGTGATATTAATTAATTAGAGGACATAGATTCAGAAGAAATATCTCCAGATCATTTTGACATTTGATTATGTTGCATACCCATCACCCAAAGTCAAATTGTCCTCTGTCACCTTTTATTTGGTATTTTTATGCCCGTCCCTCCTCCCCTCCCTCTCCCCCCCCCCCTCGGATAACCACTGCACTCTTATCTATGTCTATGAGTCTCAATTTTGTGTCCCACCTATGTATGGAATCATACAGTTCTTAGTATCTTCTGATTTAGTTATTTCACTCAGTATAATGTTATCAAGGTCCATCCATGTTGTTGTAAATGATCCGATGTCATCATTTCTTATGACTGAGTGGTATTCCATAGTATATAAGTACCACATCTTCTTTATCCAATCTTTTATTGAAGTGCTTTTTGGTTGTTTCCATGTCTTGGCCATTGTAAACAATGCTGTGATGAACATAGGGCTGCGTGTGTCTTCATGTACCAATGTTTTTGAGTTTTGGGGTATATACCCAGTAGAGGGATTGCTGGGTTATATGGTAGTTCTATTCTTAATTTTTTGAGGAACCACCATACTTGATTTCATAATGGTTGTGCTACTTTACATTTCCACCAACAGTGAATGAGGGTTCCTTTTTCTCCACAGTCTCTCTAACATTTGTTATTACCTGTCTTGTTGGTAATAGCTAGTCTAACAGGTGTGAGGGGGTATCTCATTGTAGTTTTGATTTGCATTTCTCTAATAGCTAGTGAAGATGAGCATCTTTTCATATATCTATTGGCCATTTGTATTTCTTCTTGGGAGAAGTGTCTGTTCATGTCCTCTTCCCATTTTTTTATTGGATTGTTTGCTTGTTTGTTGTTGAGTTTTATGAGTTCTTTATATATTTTGGATACTAAGCCCTTATCTGAGCTGTTGTTTGAAAATATCTCTCATTTAGTTGGCTGTCTATTTTGTTGTCAGTTTCTCTTGCTGTGCAAAAGCTTGTTAGTCCGATGTAGTCCCATTCACTTATCTTTGCCTTCACTTCCCTTGCCTTTGGAGTCAAATTCATAAAATGTTCTTTATGGCCAAGGTCCATGAGTTTAATACTTATGTTTTTTTCTATGTAATTTATTGTTTCAGGTCTTATATTTAGATCTTTGATCCACTTTGAATTAATTTTAGTACAAGGGGACAAACTGTAGTCGTTTCATTCTTTTCCACATGGCTTTCCAGTTTTCCCAGCACCATTTATTGAAGAGGCTTTTTTTTCTCCATTGTGTGGTTTTGGCTACTTTATCAAAGATGATTTGACCATATATATATGGTTTTATTTCTGGGCTCTCTATTCTGTTCCGTTGGTCTGAGTGTCTATTTTTCTGTCAATACCATGCTGTTTTGATTGTAGTGGTTCTATAATATAGTTTGAAGTCAGGTATTGTATTGCCCCCAGCTTCGTTTTTTTTCCTTAGGATTTACTTTGGCTCTTCAGGGTTTTTTATAGTTTCATTTAAACCTGATGATTTTTTGTTCCTTTTATTTAAAAAATGACATTGAAATTTTGATGGGAATAGCATTAGATTAGTATATTGCTTTGGGTAATGTGGTCATTTTGATTATATTTATTCTCCCTATCTAAGAACAAGAAATATTTTTCCATTGCATTGTATCTTTTTTGATTTCCCTTAACAATGCTTTGTAGTTTTTATGATATAGGTTCTTTACATTTTTTGTTATGTTTATTTCTAGATATTTTATTTTTTGTTGTTGCAACTGTAAAAATATTTTTTATTTCATTTTCTGAAGTTTTATTGTTGGCATATAGGAAGGCAATAGACTTCTGTATATTAATTTTGTATCCTGTGACCTTACTGTATTAGTTATTGTTTTTAATAATCTTTTTGTGGAGTCTTTGGGGTGTTCGATGTACAAGATCATATCGTCTGCAAAAAGTGAAAATTTACTTCTTCTTTCCCAGTATGAATGCCTTTTATTCCTTTTCTTGTCTGATGGCTCTGGCTAGAACTTCCAGCACTACATTCAATAAGAGTGGAGAGAGTGGGCAACCTTGTCTTGTTCCTGATTTTAGAGAAAAAGTCTTCAGTTTTTGCCATTTAATATGATGTTAGCTGATGGTTTGTCATAAATGGCCTTATTATGTTGAGATATTTTCCTTCAATACCCATTTTGTTGAGTGTTTTAAACATAAAATGATGTTGTATTTTATCGAATGCCTTTTCTGCATCTATTGTTAGGATCATATGGTTTTGTTCTTTGTTTTGTTGATATGGTGTATTACGTTGAATGTTTTATGTATGTTGAATAATTTTTGTGATTCTGGGATAAATTCCACTTGATCATGGTGAATTATTTTTTAATGTGTTGATTTATTCAGTTTGCTAGTATTTTGTTTAGGATTTTAGCATCTGCATTCTTTAGAGATATTGGTCTGTATGTAGTTTTCTTTTTTTGTTCTGTCCTTTACAGGTTTTGGTATGAGGGTTATGTTGGCCTCATAAAATGTATTTGGAAGTATTGCTTCTTCAATTATTTGGAAGACTTTGAGTAGAATAGGAACCAAATCTTTTTTGACTGTTTGGTACAATTCACTAGTATAGATGTCTGGCCCTGGACTTTTATTTTGGGGGAGGTTTTTGATAGTTGTTTCTATTTTCTCCCTGCTTATGGGTCTGTTTAAGCTATCTACTTCTACGTGACTCAGTCTAGGAAGATTGTATTGTTCTAGGCATTCATCCATTTCTTCTAGATTGTTAAATTTGGTGGCATATAGTTTTTCATAGTATTCTACAATAATTCTTTGTATATCTATGATAGCTGTGGTGATTTCTCCTCTTTCACTATAGATTTTGTTTATATGAGTCCTTTTTCTTTTTTTCTTAGTAAGTCTTGCCAAGGGTTTGTCAATTTTGTTGATCTTTTCAAAGAACTAGCTTCTTGTTTTATTGATTTCTTCTATAGTTTTTCTGTTCTCTCTTTTATTTCTGCTCTGATTTTTATTATTTCCTTCCTTCTGCTGGTTTTGGGTTGCCTTTGTTCTTCTTTTTCTAGTTCCTTAAGATGTGATGTTAAGTTGTTTACTTGGGCTCTCTTTTGTTTGTTCATATAGGCCTCTAGTGATATGAACTTCATTTTTATTACTGCTTTTGCTGCATCCCATAGATTCTGATATGTCGTATTGCCATTTTCATTTGTCTGTATGTATCTTTTGATTTCTGCTTTTATTTTTTATTTGACCCACTCAATTTTTAGAAGTATGTTGATTAATTTCCACATTTTTATGGGGTTTTTTCTTTTTTGTAGTTGAATTCTAGTTTCAAAGCTTTATGGTCAGAAAATATGCTTGGTATAATTTCAATCTTTCTGAATTTGTTGATGTCATTTTTTTGGCCCAACATATGGTCAATTCTTGAGAATGTTCCATGTACACTGGAGAAACATGTATAGTCTGTTGTTTTGGGATAAAATATCCTGTAGATGTCTATCATATCCAATTGTTCTAGTGTTTCATTTAAGGCCCATATTTCTATATTGATTTTCTGTTTGGATGAATGATCTAGAGCCATGAGCAGTGAATTGAGGCCTCCAAGTTTAATTGTATTTTTGTTGGTTTTTATTTTTATATCAGTTAGTAGATGTCTTATATACTTTGGTGCTCCTTGGTTTGGTGCATATGTATTAAGAAGTGTTATGTCTTTTTGATTCAGTGACTCCTTTATCATTATGAAATGACCATCTTTGTCTCTGATTACCTTTGCTGTCTTGTAGTCAGCATTGTTAGATATGAGTATGGCTACACCTGCTTTTCTTTGGATGTTATTTGTTTGGAAAATTGTTTTCCAGCCTTTCACTTTGAATTTGTTTTTATCCTTGTAGCTTAGATGTGTTTCTTGAAGGCCGCATACAGTTGAATTTTGTTTTTTGATCCACTCTGCTACTCTGTGTCTTTTTATTGGTGAGTTCAATCCATTTACATTTAATGTAATTATTGACACTTGAAGGTTTCCTATTACCATTTTATATATTGCTTTCTGATAGCTCTGTATCTTGTTTGTTTCTTCTCTTTTGTTTTTCTGTCATTTGTTTTTGTTTGGTTGTATGCCATACTTCTTTTCTCTGTTTCTACTCTTTTTTAAGCCATGTGTTTCTGTAGTGTTTTTTTTCAGGGGTGTTTACCATTAGGTAGTAAAAAGGATAGATATCATATTCATTGTAGTACATTATTCATGAGTTCTTCTACACTCCTTTGCTACTGTTAATCTTTTTCCTCTCCCCTTTTTTGTTTTTGTTTTCACAGATTAATTTTGTTTTTATTTTTATTTTGTTGGAGCTTTTACTTGTAATTTTGTTTTGTTTTGTTGTTTGTACCTCCTTTAGTATTTCCTGAAATGGGAGTTTTCTGGTGATAAATTTCCTCTTCATTTCTCTATTTATAAATGTTTTTATTTCCCATTCATATTTGAAGAAAAGGTTTGATGGATATAGTATTCTTGGCTGGAAGTTCCTGTCTTTCAGTACTTTAAATATTGGGGTCCACTCTCTTCTAGCTTGTAGAGTTTCTGCAGAGAAATCTGATGATAGCCTAGTGGGCCTTCCTTTATATGTTGTATTCTTCTTTTCCCCAGCTGCCTTGAGGATTTTTTGTCATTGGTTTGTGATATTTTCATTATAATGTGTCTTAGAGTAGGTGTGTTTGGGTTAAGGTAACTTGGTGTTCTGTTTGCTTCTTGGATTCAAGGCTCTAATTCTTTCCACAGGCTTGGGAAGTTCTCATTGATTATTTGTTTAAATATGTCCTCCATTCCATTTTCTCTCTCTTCTTCTTCTGATGTACCCATTATTCTTATGTTGCTGTTTCTGATGGAGTCAGACAATTCCTGTAGGGCTTTCTCATTTTTTTTTAAATTCGTGAGTCTCTCTCCTCTTCTCTCTGTAGTATCTCTAGTTGCCTGTCTTTTATGTCACTAATTCTCTCTTCTATCTAACCTGTTCTATTAGCTAAACTTGTTACCTTGTTTTTCAGTTCATGTATTGAGTTTTTCGTCTCTGTTTGGTTCCTTTTTTAGTTTCGATTTCCTTGGTGAAGTATTCTTTTTGTTCATTGAATTGTTTTTTGAGCTCTCTAAATTGCTTTTCTCTGCTTTCTTGTATTTTTCTGAGTATATTTATGACTTCCGTTTTTAATTTTCTGTCATTTAACTCCAAGGTTTCCAATCAACTGAAAATTTTTTCTAGAGATATCTCATCATCTATCTGAGTTACATCTCTGTCTTTTGTATCCATAATATTTGGTTTCTTTTTCCTTAATGGCATTTGAGAGTGGTATTGTTAATAACACTAATAAGAGATAATTAAAAAATAAAATAAAAATTGAAAGGATACAGTTATAAAATGATAATGACATAATGATAAATGTAACAAAAACTACAGAGAACAGGGAGCAGGAACTGAGTGAAAATAACAAGGAGATTAAAAATGAAGTAAAAAACACGCAAAATGCCACAAAGAAAAATATGAATTCAAAATAAAATAATTTGTTGATAAATGACAATTGAATGGGGAAAAAATAAAAAGAAAAAAAGAGGAAAAAAAAGTTAAGGTTTTTGAAATGTAACCCTCATAAAGAAAACAAGAATAAGAAATGTAACAACTATCGTAATAAAGTTAAAAAAAAAGGAAAGGATAAAAAGGATAGAAGATAAAATGACCAAAGTAGAAGTAAAAGAGGTTATAAAAAATGTAATTTTTTCCTAGTCTGGAGAGGTAGCTTTTTCCTTTTTTTTCAGCAGGTGGAGCTGTACTACAGGTTTTGCCTCTGTGGTGCTCTTGAGCAGAGGTTTGCTGTTGTTTCACTATGGTAATAACGTAGGCTGGGCCTCAGTCCCATTGATAGGTGGGGCTTATTAGGCTTTGGAGGCTCTGACAATGGGAATCTCAGTTATTTTTCCAGATGCTTCTCCCCACGTCTCTCCCACCTGAGCTAACAGCCTGGGGACTTAGCTGTGAAGTTGTCCCAGCCACTGTTTGCAGAGTAAGAGTCTCTAAGAGCTGCCAGGTCCTTCCTCCAGTACTGCTCAAAGCATAGTTCTGGGTAAGGCTGTGCCAACCAGAGCTGCCGGTGAGAACAGGCAGGGCTGGGAGCCTGATTGCAGATATGGTGCCTTTCTAAGGGTCCCCGGGCATGTCTAGTATGCCTCAGTGCTCACGGGTCTAATTTCTACAGGCACTTGTAAACTGTTTGTAGCCTGCAGCCCAGCCTCCATGACTTTCACGTGGACATAGAGGTCTGCTCCCGCCCACTTAGGCACACAGCGCCTCTGATCTCAGTCAGAGCCTGGAATGCAGGAATGCGTCTTGAAACCTGTATGCTCTTGCAGAGCCACCCCACCTGGACAGGTCCATGCCTAGGGATCCTGGCCCTTGTGCACTTCTGTGCTGTTTTTTGCGGAGCCAGGAATACACAAAGACGCTCGCAATAGCTCATGCAAGTGTCCACTGCTTATAATCTCGGGCTAAACCCTCTAGCCGGTGAGCACAAGTGCCCACACCACAGGTGCCAGGTGGAGCCACTCGCACACCACCCATGATCACTGACCTGAGAGTGCACAAAGTTGCTGGTCCCAGCGGGCACCCCTCACCAGTTACCTTTGTTAGAGCCTGCCACCCGTGCTCACCCTGAGTCCGTGATCTCAGGCCGAGCCAGTGCTCTCCCCTCTGTTTGCTCATCCACCCTGGCCCACCTTCTTCCCTCTGCCCCAGATCCTCCATTTCTCTTGGTTCCAGACAAAAGCGGACCTTCCTTAGATCAGTGAAGAAAGCGCAATACCCCATTCTCCATTTTATTTCCTTCATAGTGGATTATATATTCATCCTCCTTTTCGCCCAATCATACCTTTGTCTGGTGTGTTTATATTTCAGGTGCTCCTGAGATTTCTTCTTTGTCTTTAGTTGTTGAATCTGTTGAAATTTTTAGGGGAAATATTGGGAGTACCCCTCATGGTGCATTTCTCTGACATCACTCTCAAGTTGCCTTTCTTAAATGGATAAATGAGAAGTGTTAGCCAATGTTGTTATAAATAAGATTGGACAAATATTTAAAGCTATAAATGTTATAATCACAAATCACAGGATGTAAGAAGTAAGCCAATATTTAAGGATTTATATATAATCTTCTAAATTGCATGTTGATCATTTTACCTGAAAAAATATTAGAAGCATTCTTTAAAGTACTTAAAATAATCTTTAAAAGGATTGTAGAAGCCCTGGCCATTTGGTTCAGTGGTAGAGCATTGGCCTGGCATGTGGATGTCCCTAGTTCAATTCCAGGTCAGGGCACACAGGAGAAGTGCCCATCTGCTTCTCTATCCTTCCTTCTCTACTTCCTCTCTATCTCTCTCTTCCCCTCCCACAGCCAAGGCTCTATTGGACGAAGTTGACCTAGGCACTGAGGATGGCACCATGGCCTCACCTCAAGCACTAAAAAGGCTCCGGTTGCAATGAACCAATGGCTCTGATGGGCAGAGCATCGCCCTACAGAGGGTTTGCCAGGTGGATCCTCATGTGCGTGCATGTGGGAGAGTGTCTCTCTGCCTCACTTCTTCTCATTTAAGAAAAATACAAAATAAATAAATAAATAAATAAATAAATAAACAAACCTGACCAGGCAGTGGCACAGTGGATAGAGTGTCAGACTGGGACACGGAGGACCCATGTTCAAAACCCTTAGATTGCCAGCTTGAACATGAGATCATCTGGTTTGAGCAAGGCTCACCAGCTTGAGCCCAAGGTCACTTGCTTGAGCAAGCTGTAGCCCCCTGTCAAGGCACATATGAAAAAGCAGTCAATGAACAACTAAGGTGCCACAATGAATAATTGAAGCTTCTCATCTCTCTTCCTACCTGTCTGTCCCTATCTGTCCATCTCTCTGTCTCTGACTCTATCACAAAAAAATGATTATAGGGTAAGATAAAATAAACATGTAATTTGATTTTTAATGTCTTTAAGAAAAAATGCAACTTCCTTGTTTATGAGTTATGTTTTATATATGATATAATAAGCATTATATGTACAACCACACTCATATCTTAATAATACCTACATCTAAAGAGTATTTTACATTTCCAAGCATTTTTTTTCTTTTCTAAATGTCAGGTTGCAACTGTTCTTTTTCCATGTGTATTTGGAAACCAGATTGAGACAGGGAGATGTGACAAAGCTCATGGAAAAGCTTCCAAGTTTCCATGTTGATACCTACATTAGCTGTAGGGGATTCTCCCAAGTCTAGCGTTTTCCTGCCATATACACATGGCAGGGCAAAGCTTCCTAACCCCAAATTTGCAACATTTTACACATCTCTATATTTTTGTGGAGAAAATATCAATTTTTTACAATATTCTCAAAATGTCTATCACCCCAGAATATTTTGAATCTGTTTAATTTAATTGTTGACAAATTGTCATCAAGTTTCTGCTGGGATTCCCTTAAGAGACAGAACTTACTACTGTGCAAGGTAGCCTACCCCTGTTTTAGACAGCTCTGCAAATAGGACAATTCTTCATGGTAAAAATCTTATATAACCTCTCTGTTAGTGGTAGCTTTAAAAGGCACCTAATCTTTAGGAAAATGCACTTGAAAATAGTCTTAGAAATTAAGAGGTTGCTATAATTGCCTGTAACTCACTCATTCTTACAAAAAAAATAAGCATTATTAATTTGTGATAGTTACTAATGGAATTTCTAATTCTTTTATAATTCAGGTCACTGAATTTTTATGTCTTTACTTTCATTCTGAGACTATTTGCATAAAGACTCCAAATTTCTTCATTTTTTTTTTATCGATCGATATAGCTTTTTTTTCCTATCCTAGATTTCTAAAAATGTAGAGCTATAAATGACATAAACATTTGTGTCATAACAGGAAGTCCAATTTTCTTAGGGTTAGAAGATATTGAATTGATTGGTCGGTTATTTATTAACTATGTCTGTTAAGCTTAGAGTCTTAGTTTTCTTTTCTGAATGTGAGGCTCTAATAAAGTCCTTATAGTCTGTATGAAAAACAAATGTGTTGGTAGGAATGGAGGTTGGTTCAGCCCTTTGGAAAACAGCATGGAGCTTCCTCAAAAAAAAAAAATCAAAATAGAACTGCCTTATGACCCAGTGATTCCACCTCTGGGTGTTTATCCTAAGAAATCCAAAAGACTAATTCAAAAGAATATGTGCAGCCCTATGTTCATTGCACCATTATTTACAATAGCCCAGATATGGAATCAACCCAAGTGCCCAAAGATACATGAGTGGATAAAAAAGTGTGGTACATCTATACAATGGAATATTACTCAGCCATAAAAAGAATGAAATCTTATCCATTTGTTACAGTATGGATGGACTTAGAGCAGGGGTCCCCAAACTACGGCCCGCGGGCCACATGCGGCCCCCTGAGGCCATTTATCCAGCCCCCGCCGCACTTCTGGAAGGGGCACCTCTTCATTGGTGGTCAGTGAGAGGAGCCTAGTTCCCATGGAAATACTGGTTAGTTTGTTGATTTAAATTTACTTGTTCTTTATTTTAAATATTGTATTTGTTCCCGTTTTGGTTTTTTACTTTAAAATAAGATATGTGCAGTGTGCATAGGGATTTGTTCATAGTTTTTTTTTATAGTCCGGTCCTCCAACGGTCTGAGGGACAGTGAACTGGCCCCCTGTGTAAAAAGTTTGGGGACCCCTGACTTAGAAGGTACTATGCTAAGTAAAATAAATCAGTTAAGAGAAAGAAAAAACCATATGGTTTCATTTATGTGTGGAATCTAAAGAGCAAAATAAACAAACAAAATAGAAATAGACAAATAGATCCAGAGATCAGACCGAGGGCTGCCAGAGAGGAAGGTTGGGGCTGGGTGAGAAAGATGAAGGGATAAGAAGTACAAATTGGCAGTTATAGAAGAGCCATGGCAATGTAAAGTACAGCATAAGAATATAGTCAATAACATTTTCATAACTACATATGGTGCCAGGTAGGTACTGGATATATTGGGGGAAACACTTTGCAAAGTATATGATTATCTAACCACTGCACTGTACATCTGAAACTAATACAAAATATATTGAAAGTACTATAATTAGAAGATAAAATAAAGATCCCAAGTATGAATAGGTAATATATCAGAGTCATCAGCAAAAACCTATTTTTCTGTGTTGTGATACCAACCAGTAGTTATTTAACTTTCCTAGGCCTCAGTTTCCACATCTACACATTGGGGTTAACAATTCTTGCATAGAGGGGTATTTTAACTATTAAATGAGATTATGTGTACAAAGGGTTTACCTAGGACCTGACATACAGTGGATATTCAATTAATATTGGGTGTTAATATTTTGATGATGGTGAGAGAAGTAAAAGCTCCGGGTAATAGGAAAAGCTTACAGTATGTTCAATATGGAGGATGGTTTTGAGCATCCCTAAGTTAAGAAGCACTGGGTCAAGATGTACGTAAAGGAATGAGGAACCTTCAAAGACTGCCAATTATACTATACGTAGCAAGGAGCTTGAAATATTTTTTAAAACCTTCAAAATAAACAGATATTTTAACAGCAAATTTGTTAATGAGATTTTGGACACAACAAGAGATTTCACATACATTGTACTTTTGGGGTAGTGCACACAAGCTGCATGCCAAGGTCGTGGGTGCATATTTTCCTGTGTTTGGGCTAGAAAGTTGACTGCATTTCCAGGCTTCTGTTTTCTCAGATGCAGAGACCCAGTGAGGAATAATCGAACAACTGTTCCCTTCTATAGAATTTCTGGGTAGCAGAGACTTCATCTGATGTCAGTTCTTAGTAGCTTTCACCACACTATGAGTATTTAAAACAGTATTTCTGTGTAGATTTAGAAGAGCTGTAGCCATAAAAATCCACATTGTAGAAGGAAATCAAAACATGCCTACCCAGAGAGTAACTGGAGAACTTTTCAAAGTTTGTTACTAGGTATATAATCTCAGGGAGAGGTTCTTGACAGAAGTGAGGGAACGGTAACCCCGTGAAATGAAAAGGACACGCCAAAAGTATAAGAAGGTGGTCTTTCCCATGACGGACTCACTTCACTTTTCCATTGTTAGGGAAAATGGTAATTTTATATTTCATTAAAAGCAAAAGGGACACACAATGATAATTATTTTTGCCATTCGCCTGCCTTTGTTTGGGAGTGACCGTGTCAGAATAATGACCTGCACTCAGAAATACTAAGCAGGAGCAGCGGTAGGGGTAGTTCATGTCAGCACTTTGCTAGTGAGGACACAGAAACGTCCTACTTGGAATTGGCTATTTGATGGCTGGGGAACCCATCCCCACACAAGTGCAGAGACCCTCCGTGTACTGCTGCCTGTGCTTCAAGTTGAGTGTGTGTCGAGAGCCTCCCAGCTCAAGGTGCAGAATGCGTTGTGCAGCTGACTCCCATGTGGGGAAGAGCACCAACTTCCTTATGCATGAGGCATTTTTTTAGCAAATTGGACCTCATTTCAACTTTGATGAAACTTAATGACATTCCCAACTTGCAAGTGCACAAAATGAAAAAGTAAATTTCTAGCTATTTATGTGTCAGAACATCAAAAGCTCAGAAGCCATAATTAAGGGTGTTGGCGTGACCCTTTCTTCTTAAACTCTTCTCAGGAGTCTTCTGGATCTCCCCTCAGAGGTTAGAGAAAAACTCCTCTTCCCCTTGAACTTTTGAATCAAACAAGTTGGATTGCATGAGCCCCACCTGGGAAACCGCCTGTTAATGTCCAACCCTGTCATATTGATAGTTAGTGTTTTTACCTCCTTTCATGGAATAGAAATTTCTGTGTAGTGGGTGCTCCTTACTTTCTAACCGTTTCTCTGTGGTGCTTTTGAGAAGTTGGCAGGGAAAATGTAAGAACCAGTGATTTGATATGGTAATTTAATTTCTTTTTATTTTGTATTCATGTTATATGCAATTAACTTCCTGACTTTAAATTCTACTAAATACACTGAACAAATTTCTGATATGCCCATATATTCATATAAATGGAAATGAGTAGACATTAAAATTTTAATAAATATCCATTTAAACGTTGAAGCCAGTGCTGTTACACTTCTATTTTCTATATTTGTTAAAATGCAGATCTGATTCACAGGTCTGGAGGGCACCATGAGATCTTTCATTTCTCAGAACCCCCAGGTTGAACCACATAGACAGTCTTTAGAACATACTGGAAAAGACTTTATATATATTTTCAAATAAGGTAGGGCTCTTACAATTCAACTGTGGTTATTGTGATTATCAACAGGTGCACTTGTCTGGGATATACATGTTTTGGTTGAGATAGTCTTTGAATTTTATAACAGAAATGTTATTAAAATTAATCCCCAGTACTGTTGCTGCCAGTTAATGATTTACAAAAATCCTTGGCTAATAAGAGCTATTTTACAAAGAGCTCGCATTGAATTGCAAATATTACTTCCAATCTACCTGACATCCACAACTCACTGACATAGCCTAAGCTGGAACAGAACAGCTTCGGCAAGTGCTGGCTGCCCGTTACGCGCAATGCATTGTCTTGAGGTTATGTTCAAGTATGGCATTGAATAAGGCACATAACGGTCACTAAGATGCTTAAACTCCTTTGTGCATGTGGTGGGTGGGGGAGGCACATAGCATATACACATGAAAACTGGCATAAAATGGAAATTATTTAAACTGATATAAGAAAGACTCAAATTAATTGAATTCAAAGGGAAAAGAGACAGCTCATCTGATGCAGAGCCCAGGAGTATCTTCATGGAGAAGGTAGCAGCTAAACTAGGCCTTGAACTATTAGTATTGAGTCCATTGAAATAATCCTGTGGGGTGTGGACTGAGGTGAGTGCGTCGGCACAAAAGGGCACCAGGTGTCAGACCAGTGAGGTCAGACCAGAGCTCGGTTCAGCAAGTGAGTTCCAGCTGAGAAAGAATGTAGAGCACACTCACACTATAAGAGAAGTTTATTCATAAAGTCACAGAGGTAGAAGACTTGAACCGCAGAAGAAATGGGCTCAGGAAACAAGTTACAGCCAAAGAAGGGCCCTTGGAGTTGAGGAGAAAGAGAAATAAGGAAAATTCAAGCAGGGCATCATTAGTGCAGCTAGGCCCAAGGTCAGCCATGGCATTACCCTGCCTGCTTCTGCTGCTTCTTTAAGTCTGAGACACAGTGGAGGCCTTACTGTCATCTCCAGGGGTTAATACCTAAGGAAGTGGTTGTGCAAGGGCTTGTAGTTTTGTTCGTTCTTTAGGCACCAGTGGCTCTCCACCTGATGAGCCTCTGTACCTGGCCACTTGTTTCTGCTCTGCTCCTCCCTCACTAACTGTAATGCTGCTGGCCTAGGTCAGACAGGTTCCCATTGGAAAAGGGCAGATGGTAGAGAAACTGTGGAGCCAGAATGAATGTGTCGGCCCATACTTGTTTATGGGAGGCTCTCAAAGACAGGCCAGCAAATAGACAACAAAAGGGAAAGAGCTAATAAACAAAGGAAACCCTGCTATTCGCAGTGAGGCCAAGGGAGCAAGGAACACCGCACCTCACAGTGGTGGGAGAGCGACCTAGGAGAATCACCCCCAGGGGAAACACCCGTAACCTAATACAGTGGTACCTTGAGATACAAGCAGAAAAACATATTAATTTTAAGATATGAGCTGCAACTCGGTCCATAGTTTTGTTCGAGATCTAAGTGAAATTCTGAGATATGAGTCATGATTCAGAAAACTGCCGCTAGTTAGTGCATTGGTGCATGGGTCCATTATTGGCAGCACAACACCAGCATCTCGTTCTTACTCAAGTGTTACCAGCAGAATCAAATCAAATCTCGTGCGCTGTACTCGTTCTTGCATTCTTTATTAACTTTTTTGTGTGCTATCATGGGGTCAAAGAAAGTGAGTGTAAAGGACAGTGGTGAGAAGAAGAAGAGAATGATGTCGATAGAAATAAAGCAAGAAATAATAAAAAAAAATGAACGTGGTGTACGAGTGATTGAACTGGCAAAGGCTGTACGACCACAATACAGCTACAATTTGTACCATCCTTAAACAAAAGGATGCCATCAAAAGCGCAAATCCAGCAAAAGGAACTACAATTCTGTCCCAATTAAGGACAAATATCCATGAAGAAATGGAGAAGCTTCTGCTGGTGTGGGTGAAAGAGAAAGAGCTGGCAGGAGATACAGTGACAGAGACTGTAATATGCGAAAAGGCACGTATTATTTACAGCGACTTGAAGAAGAAAGAACCATCAACCTCAAAAGGGGCAGGAGGAGATACTTTTAAGGCAAGTCCTGACTGGTTTGAAAATTTCAAGAAGAGATCTGGCATCCAGTTGGTGGTGAGGCATGGTGAAGCTGCCAGTGCTGACGTTAAGGCAGCTGAGGAGTACATCGCACGTTTTGCTGTGCTTATCGCAAAAGAAGGCTACATCCTCCAACAAGTGTTCATCTGTGTCGAAACAGGATTGTTCTGGAAAAAAATGCCCCAGAGGACTTTCATCAGTGCAGAGGAGAAGAAGCTGCCAGGCCATAAACCCATGGAGGACCGTCTGACCCTTGCATTGTGTGCAAATGCTAGTGGTGACTGTAAATTAAAGTCACTGCTAGTGTCTCATTCTGAAAATTCTCAAACCTTTAAGACTCACAAGATTCTTAAAGAAAAAAAAAGATTCTTAAAGAAAAACTGCAGGTTATGTGGCGTGCCAATGACAGGGCATGGGTTACGTAACAGTTTTTTATTGAGTGGGTAAATCTCGTCTTTGGTCCTGCAGTGAAGAATTATCTTCAAGAAAATAAACTCCCAATGGAAGCATTACTAATCCTTGAAAATGCTCCAGCTCACCCACCTGGTCTTGAAGATGACATTCTCAATGAGTTCAAATTTGTGGAAGTCCTCTACCTCCCACCCAACACGACTTCAATCTTGCAACCTATGGATTAGTAGGTCATTTCCAATTTTAAATGGCTTTACACAAAGCACTTGTTCTGCTACTGCTTTGAGGTGATTGAGAATTCAAATCTAACCCTTTGAGAGTTTTGGAAAGATTACTACAACATCATGATATGTTTATTCATTATTGACTTGGCATGGCAAGAGGTTACAAGAAGAACCTTGAACTTGGCATGGAAAAAGTTGTGGTCTGATGTTGCTGCAGACAGGGACTTCGAAGGATTTGAACCAGAGATTGAGACCAAGGTAGAAGCGTTGGAGGAGATTGTGTCCCTTGGAAAGTCAATGGGTCTGGAGGTAGATGAGGGTGACATAAATGAGCTCGTCGAGGAACATGAGGAGGAACTCTCAACTGAGGAGCTGAAGGAACTACAGATGATGCAACATACGGAGCTTCTAAAAGAGATTAGTAGTGAGGAGGAGGTAGAGTTGGAGGAAGTGATTTCTACAAGTGAAATTAAAGACATGCTGGCAATGTGGGAGGAGTTTTCAAGTTTCATTGAAGAGAAACACCCAGAAAAAGTTTCAACTGGTCGTGCTTCAGTGCTTTTTAATGACACTTGTTTGTCACATTTTCATAACATTTTAAAGGGCAGGCAAAAGCAAACCTCTTTGGATTTTTATTCAAAAGTTCTGCAAGCAAAAGTGCTGAAAATGCAGCCAAAAAGGCAAAAACAGGTGATGATTAAATGAAAAATATGTAATGTTAAGCTTAGGTTAAGTTTAAGGTTAAGAAAGTGCCTTTTTTTTACAATTAAGTTTTTGTGGTTTTGTTTTAAGTAAAGAAAGTGCAGTTTTAGTTTTGTTTAAAGTAAGGAAAGTGCAGTTTTAGTTTATGTGTCTACAATGCCTGCATCCCTTCCTCTCTCCCTCCTCCTCCGCCATTCACCTCTGTTAGCCACACTCGTCTGTCTCCAAGGTAAGAATACAGTACTAAATAACACTTTTTTCTTTTATTTCATATGTTTTTTTATGCATTGGTAAAGTATACATGTGTATTTCTTAATTAAAAACATGTCTTTCTTCATAATTTAGGATGGTTTGAGGATATTTCACTGGGCTGGAACGGATTAAATCTATTTCAGTTATTTTAAATGGGAGAAATTTGTTTGATATACGAGTTGACTGACTTATGAGCTCGGTTACAGAACAAATTATACTTGTATCTCAAGGCACCTCTGTATAGGCTATGCACACGTGCCTCTGCCACGTGCTCACATACTAATCTAGGAAAGTGCTTGCAGCTGGTAACCCTGCGAGCAAGCCTAACAGAGCTGCCCCACATTAACTCTCTATAAATAGGAAGAGAAAGTTTGAGAAAATATAATATGGAAAGTAGATTATGCATCATAAATTGGGAATATAGTTGTCTCTCGCCATAGTGTGGCTTACTTTTCACGGTCTCACTGTATCATGGATTTTTCAATTGTATATTATCTAATATTGTATCTCGGATTTTTTGCTATACTGCAGGATTTTGTTGTATATAGTTATTTTTATATATTTATTATTTTAATCATTTTTGTTGTAAAATAAGCATTTTCTAGCTTAAAAATGAAAACTATAAAAAATTAAAGATATTAATTAAAGCATATTAAAAGAATATTAAATCAAAATAAAATACTGTAATGATCTTCTTGTCTGTGCAGTACATTCATCTCAACATCATCAGCTTCATCGTCATCAGTTCTGCATAGCTAATTCATCATCATCTTCACCATTCAAGTTTTAGTATATTCACTGGTGAGTACCATATAGAATTTTACACGTTGTTAAAATTACATAGGTTTAACCCTTTGAGTAGTGAGTTTTTTGTTAACCCTTTGAATGAGGATGTATATGAACATTCATACTACTCAAAGGATTAAGAGTGTAGAAAGTGTTTAAGAGTATAAGAAGTGTTATAAGAGTGTGGGAAAGGTGAATAACAGTGTAGGAAAGGTTTATGAAAGTGTGGGGAGGGTTCATAAAGCCTTAAAATATATGTAAATAATAAAATTAACATAAGGTCACTACTTCACGGATTTTTGCCTGTCATGGGGGGTTCTCGAACGTAACCCTGGCGATAGATGAGGGACCACTTTAGTTTCCGTTTGGCTGAAATGTGATTTCTTTTTTTCTTTTTTGTATTTTTTTTAAGTGAGAAGCGGGGAGGCAGAGAGACAGACTCCGCATGCACCTGACCAGAATTCACCTGGCATGCCCACTAGGGGGCAATGCTCTGCTTATCTGAGGCTTTGCTCCATTGTAGCCGGAGCCATTCTAGCTCCTGAGGTGAGGTTATGGTGCCATCCTCAGTGCCCAGGCCAACTTGCTCAATAAAGTCATGACTGTGAGAGGGGAAGAGAAAGATAGAGAGAAGGGAGAGGGGGAAGGATGAAAAAAAAGATAGGCACTTCTGTGTGCCCTGACCTGGAATCGAACCTGGGACATCCACACATCAGGTCTATGCTCTACCACTAAGCCAACTGGCCAGTGTCTGAAATGTGATTTCTGGCAGGGCTATGGCTGACACAACCTGAGAGGAATTGTGACTGCAGCTGGAATGACCTCCAGAGCCAGTGGAATAGGTTGGGGTTTAGTCTATTGGTTAGTGGGGGGTTGTTCCTTACCCAATCCACTTGCTCTGGGTTCTACCTTCAGAATCACTTTAGTCTTTTTCATTTGAATTATTCTGTGTGTGTAAATTAATATTTTAATTCTTCTCAAATTTTTTTTCATAGTCTGTAAAAGAGACAAAAAGAAGACAGATTTGTCCTAGGAATTGACAGGATATGGAAGGCAGGGAGAAGGAGGATTCTTTGTACTGCTCTCTGAGAGGTGACTCTGTCTCAAATATTGCAATGAAGAGATAATCCAGAGATGGGAGAATTTTAGCCGGAAGCATTAAAATTTATGTCCCTTAAAATGAAGGCATCCTGCAGTGTGTTAAGTGAGATGGGAAGAAAGAATCTGGTGATCTTCCTGTATTATCTGCTTCATTCAACCATAGTTTACTCCACACCCTACAATTTGAAGCCTTCAAAATACACTAGGAACAATTATTTTATCCTTACATTTAATTTATACAGTAATTAACACTAGTTGAAAATCAGTCACAGGTACCATTTTAGACCTAAATGTGTTTTCCTATTCTTTGAACTTAAATGTTTAGCAATAATGATTGCGTCAGACCGTTTAAATTCAGAGCACACTCTCATTAAATTTATATATAGATATACTTAAAAAATCTTTATAAAGCATGCTAATTCCTCACTCTGTTGATCAGAGAAAAAGGGTGCCTGGCTGCTCAAGTTGTGGGGCTGTAATAAGAACAAGGCACCCTGGTGGCAGCCTGCTGGGAGTGCAGGCTGAGTGGGTGTGGAAGGCTAAGCATTCAGAAGCAACCTAAAGGTGGCAGGTGGCTGGTATAAAGCCAGCATAAACTGTTAATGCCAAAGTGTCTTCACTTCTAAAACATGATCATGACCCACCTAAGCAGTCTTTTTCAGATGTTTTTATAATTGTAACTCCCTCTGCTATATTTCAATATGACAGAAACACTGTATATCTGCTCAAATTCTGTGGCCCTTTGGATCTAAGATTTTAAGCCTCTAAGAACCAATTTTTGCGCCTTAGGGGCAATATTGCCCCCACTGATGACACATGATCTAGAGTTTTTCAGACTCTCTCTCTTTTTCTCTGGGTAAGATCTTCTCTTCTTTTTTTTTTTATTTATTTTTATTTTTTTTTATTGGTTCTGTACTTTAATTCGTATCGTAAAGGTATAAATGTGCTCCTCTTTTTTTTTTATTTATGTCTTGTTTTGAGAATAATTGTTATTTTTATTTATTTATTTATTTATTTATTTATTTATTTTTAATGGGGTGACATCAGTAAATCAAGTGCATACCCATCACCCAAAGTCAGATTGTCCTGTCACCCTCTATCTAGTTCTCTTTGTGCCCCTCCCCCTCCCCCTTCCCTCTCCCTCTCCCCCCTCCCCCCATAACCACCACACTCTTGTCAATGTCTCTTGGTCTCAGTTTTATGTCCCATCTACGTATGGAAAAATGCAGTTCCTGGTTTTTTCTGATTTACTTATTTCACTCCGTATAATGTTGTCAAGATCCCACCATTTTGCTATAAATGATCCGATGTCATCATTTCTTATGGCTGAGTAGTATTCCATAGTGTATATGTGCCACATCTTCTTTATCCAGTCATCTATTGATGGGCTTTTTGGTTGTTTCCATGTCCTGGCCACTGTGAACAATGCTGCAATGAACATGGGGCTGCATGTGTCTTTACAAGTCAATGTTTCTGAGTTTTGGGGGTATATACCCAGTAGAGGGATTGCTGGGTCATAAGATAGTTCTATTTTCAGTTTTTTGAGGAACCACCATACTTTCTTCCATAATTGTTGTACTACTTTACATTCCCACCAACAGTGGATGAGGGTTCCTTTTTCTCCACAACCTCTCCAACATTTGCTATTACCTGTCTTGTTAATAATAGCTAGTCTAACAGGTGTGAGGTGATATCACATTGCAGTTTTGATTTGCATTTCTCTAATAACTAAAGAAGATGAGCATCTTTTCATATATCTGTTGGCCATTTGTATTTCTTCCTGGGAGAAGTGTCTGTTCATATCCTCTTCCCATTTTTTTATTGGATTGTTTGTTTGTTTGTCGTTGAGTTTTATGAGTTCTTTGTATATTTTGGATATTAGGCCCTTATCTGAGCAGGTGTTTAAAAATATCATTTCCCAATTAGTTGGCTGTCTGTTTATCTTGTTATCAATTTCTCTTGCTGAACAAAAACTTCTTAGTCTGATGTAGTCCCATTCATTAATTTTTGCTTTCACTTCTCTTGCCTGTGGTGTCAAATTCATAAAATGCTCTTTAAAGCCCAGGTCCATGAATTTGGTGCCTATGTCTTCTTCTATGTACTTTATTGTTTCAGGTCTTATGTTTAGATCTTTGATCCATTTTGAGTTAATTTTAGTACAGGGGGACAAACTGTAGTCCAGCTTCATTCTTTTGCATGTGGCTTTCCAGTTTTCCCAGCACCATTTGTTGAAGAGGCTTTCTTTTCTCCATTGAGTGTTGTTGGCCCCTTTATCAAAAATTATTTGACTATATATATGTGGTTTTATTTCTGGACTTTCTATTCTGTTCCATTGGTCTGAGTGTCTATTTTTCTGCCAATACCATGTTGTTTTGATTGTCGTGGCCCTATAATAGAGTTTGAAGTCAGGTATTGTAATGCCCCCAGCTTCATTCCTTTTCTTTAGGATTGCTTTGGCTATTTGGGGCTTTTTATAGTTCGATATAAATCTGATTATTTTTTGCTCCATTTCTTTAAAAAATGTCATTGGAATTTTGATGGGAATTGCATTAAATTTGTATATAGCTTTGGGTAATATGGCCATCTTGATTATATTTATTCTACCTAACCAAGAACAAGGAATATTCTTCCATCTCATAATGTCTTTTTCGATTTCCCTTAACAATGGTTTATAGTTTTCATTGTATAAGTCCTTTACATTCTTTGTTATGTTTATTCCTAGGTATTTTATTTTTTTTGTTGCAATCGTGAAGGGGATTACTCTTTTGAGTTCATTCTCAAATGTTTCATTGTTGGCATATAGAAAGGCTATTGACTTCTGTATGTTAATTTTGTATCCTGCGACCTTACTGTATTGGCTTATTTTTTCTAGAAGTCTTTTTGTGGATTCTTTGGGGTTTTCGATGTATAGGATCATATCATCTGCAAAAAGTGATACCTTTACTTCTTCTTTTCCGATATGGATGCCTTTTATTTCTTTGTCTTGTCTGATTGCTGTGGCAAGAACCTCTAGTACCACATTAAATAAGAGTGGAGAGAGTGGACAACCCTGTCTTGTTCCTGATTTAAGGGGGAAAGCCTTCAGTTTAGTGCCATTTAGTATGATGTTAGCTGATGGTTTATCATATATGGCCTTTATCATGTTGAGATATTTTCCTTCTATACCCATTTTGTTGAGAGTCTTAAACATAAAATTGTGTTGTATTTTATCAAAAGCCTTTTCTGCATCTATTGATAATATCATGTGGTTCTTGTTCTTTGTTTTGTTGATATGGTGTATTACGTTAACCGTTTTGCGTATGTTGAATCATCCTTGAGATTCTGGGATGAATCCCACTTGATCATGATGTATTATTTTTTTAATATGTTGTTGTATTCGATTTGCTAGTATTTTGTTTAGTATTTTAGCATCTGTATTCATTAGAGATATTGGTCTGTAGTTTTCTTTTTTTGTGCCATCCTTGCCTGGTTTTGGTATGAGGGTTATGTTGGCCTCATAAAATGTGTTTGGAAGTATTGCTTCTTCTTCAATTTTTTGGAAGATTCTCTGTAGAATAGGAACCAAGTCTTCTTTGAAGGTTTGATAAAATTCACTGGTATAGCCGTCTGGGCCTGGACTTCTATTTTTGGGGAGGTTTTTAATGGTTTTTTCTATTTCTTCTCTACTAATAGGTCTGTTTAGGCTTTCTGCTTCTTCTTGACTCAGTCTAGGAAGGTTGTATTGTTCTAGGAATTTATCCATTTCTTCTAGGTTGCTGAATTTAGTGGCATAAAGTTTTTCATAGTATTCTACAATAATTCTTTGTATATCTACGATGTCCGTGGTGATTTCTCCTCTTTCATTTTGGATTTTGTTTATATGAGTTCTTTCTCTTTTTTCCTTGGTAAGTCTTGCCAAGGGTTTGTCAATTTTGTTGATTTTTTCAAAGAACCAGCTCCTTGTTTTATTAATTTTTTCTATAGTTTTTCTGTTCTCTAATTCATTTATTTCTGCTCTGATTTTTATTATCTCCTTTCTTCGCCTGGTTTTGGGTTGTCTTTGTTCTTCATTTTCTAGTTCCTTAAGGTGTGAAGTTAAGTGGTTCACTTGGGCTCTCTCTTGTTTGTTCATATAGGCCTGAAGTGATATGAACTTCCCTCTTATCACTGCTTTTGCTGCATCCCATAGATTCTGATATGTCGTATTATCATTTTCATTTGTCTGTATATATCTTTGATCTCTGCACTTATTTCTTCTTTGACCCATTCATTCTTTAAAAGTATGTTGTTTAGTTTCCACATTTTTGTGGGATTTTTTTCCTCTTTTTTGCTGTTGAATTCTAGTTTCAAGGCTTTATGATCAGAAAATATGCTTGATACAACTTCAATTTTTCTGAATTTGCTGATGTTGTTTTTGTGGCCCAGCATATGGTCAATTCTTGAGAATGATCCATGTACACTGGAGAAAAATGTATACTCAGTCACTTTGGGATGAAATCTCCTGTAGATGTCTATCATATCCAGGTGCTCTAGTGTTTTGTTTAAGGGCACTATGTCTTTGTTGATTCTCTGTTTGGATGACCGATCTAGAACCGTCAGCGGTGTATTGAGGTCTCCAAGTATGATTGTATTTTTGTCAGTTTTTGTTTTAAGGTCAATAAGTAGCTGTCTTATATATTTTGGTGCTCCTTGGTTTGGTGCATATATATTAAGAATTGTTATGTCTTCTTGATTCAGTGTCCCCTTAGCCATTATGAAATGGCCATTTTTGTCTCTGAGTATTTTTCCTGTCTTGTAGTCAGCATTATCCGGTATGAGTATTGCTACACCTGCTTTTTTTTGGATGTTATTTGCTTGGAGTATTGTTTTCCAGCCTTTCACTTTGAATTTGTTTTTATCCTTGTTACTTAGATGAGTTTCTTGTAGGCAGCATACAGTTGGATTTTCTTTTTTGATCCATTCTGCTACTCTGTGCCTTTTTATTGGTGAGTTTAATCCGTTTACATTTAGTGTAATTATTGACACTTGTGAGTTCCTCATTGCCATTTTATAGATTGCTTTCTGTTAGTTTTGTGCCTTGTTTGATTCTTCTCTTTCGTTTTTCTATCTTTTGTTTTTATTTCTTGTGTTCCATACATCTTTCCTCTATTGCTATCTTTTTTAAATCATGTGCTTCTGTGGTGGTTTTTTCAATGGTGGTTACCATTAAGTAATGAAAAGGGTTCCTACCCTGTTCATTGTAGTGCACTATTTTGTGAGTACTTTTGCCCTCCATCGCCCTTTGCTACTGTTAATCTTCATCCTCTCCCCCCCTTTCTTATTGTTGTCACAGTTTAAAGTTGGTTTTGTTATGTTCTTCTTGGAGCTTTTACTTGTGGCTTTGTTGTTGTTGTTTTTTTATTCTTTGTATCTGATTGGAGAACCCCCTTTAGTATTTCCTGGAGTGGGGGTTTTCTGGTGATAAATTCTCTCATCTTTTCTGTATCTGTGAATGTTTTTATTTCTCCTTCATATTTGAAGGTTAGCTTTGATGGGTATAGTATTCGTGGCTGAAAGTTCCTCTCTTTCAAGACTTTAAATATTGGGGTCCACTCTCTTCTAGCTTGTAGAGTTTCTGTTGAGAAATCTGATGATAATCTAATGGGCCTTCCTTTATATGTTGTATTCTTCTTTTCCCTGGCTGCCTTGAGAATTTTTTCTTTGCAGTTGGTTTGTGCCAATTTTATTATGATGTGCCTTGAAGTAGGTTTGTTGGGGTTAAGAAAACTTGGAGTTCTGTTTGCTTCTAGAATTTGAGGTTTTAGTTCTTTCCAGAGGCTTGGGAAGTTCTCATCTATTATTTGTTTGAGTATGTTCTCCATTCCATTTTTTCTCTCTTCTCCCTCTGATATACCTATTATTCTTATGTTATTCTTTTTGATGGAGTCAGATAATTCCTGTAGGGCTATTTCATTTTTTTTAATTTTTGAATCTCTTTCTTCTTCTCTTTGTTGAGCCTCAAGTTGCTTGTCTTCTATTTCGCTGATCCTCTCTTCTATCTGGCCTGTTCTATTAGCTAAGCTTGTTACCTCATTTTTCAGCTCATGAATTGAGTTTTTCATCTCTGTTTGATTTGTTTTTATAGTTTCAATTTCCTTGGAGATATACTCTTTGTGTTCATCGAGTTGTTTTCTGAGCTCCCTAAATTGCCTTTCTGTGTTTTCTTGTATATCTCTGAGTATTTTTAGAATTTCTATTTTAAATTCTCTGTCGTTTAACTCCAAGGTTTCCAATATCTTAAATTTTTTCTCCATAGATTTTTCCTCATCTCTCTGTGTTACCTCTCTATCTTTTGTATCCATGATATTCGATTTTCTCTTCTTTAATGGCATCTGAGGGTGATTTTCTTGATAGTATTAATGAGATTTTATAAGGAATAAAAGGATAAAAAAATAAAAATAAAAATAAAAAATTGCACGTTTTTTTAAAAAAATTAATCATTAAATAAAGAAAAATAAAATAAGATAAAAATTTGAGGGGAAAAAAAGGGAATAATTCCTTCCCCTCCTTTTTTCCTCTCCTCTCCTCTCTCCTCTTTTTTGAGAAAATCTTGTGATGAACTGTGAATTATATTGTACTAAATAGAACAAATAATACCTGTAGTGGAGGGCCTGAATTGGGGAGAAGTAATATAGGGGTAAAGGAAAAAAAATACAAGAAAAAAATATTTATATATAAAAAAAGGGGGGAGCAGTATAGACCCACAAAAAGCAAATTAGGAAAAAATTTGGGTCAAGAATAAAATGTTTTGCTTTTAGGTGTTGGCTGACTCAGAGATATGATGAGAGGAATAAGAGGGAAACAGGAAAAAGGGGTGGAAAATTTAAAAATTACTATTGTATTTAGTGGAACAAGAACTAGATAAAATGGAGAGCCAGGAATAGGAGCAC
The DNA here is from genome assembly GCF_036850765.1 of Saccopteryx bilineata. NCBI lineage: Eukaryota > Metazoa > Chordata > Mammalia > Chiroptera > Emballonuridae > Saccopteryx > Saccopteryx bilineata. The sequence goes on along the minus strand of NC_089499.1, from coordinate 67,405,703 downwards.
TGCTAATGTGTTAAAAAGGTGAAGTAAAAACCCTCCAAAATGCCACAAACTTAAGTTTGAGTCGCAGATAAGATAATTTGTTCGTTATTGAAGTTTGAATGAGAGAAGACGTAAAGGAGAGAGGAAGAGACTAATATAGAGGGAGAAAAGAGAGAGAGAGAGAGAGAGAAAAGATGGAACCACTTAAAGAAGAAAAAAGAAAAAGGAGGAGAGAGAAAGAGAGAGTTAGGGGTTTTGGATTGCAACCCTCAAAGAGAGAAAGGAGGAGGAAAGAAAAGATAATGTGAGATGTAACACTTATGGGTAGTGTAGTTCAAAGAGAGGCGAGAGTAAGACTGAGAGAGAATTAAATGACCAAATTGGAGTAGAAAAAAAAAATCAAGAATGAAGAAAAGAGACACAGACGAACAAATATAATAAGATGGGATAGGTTATAAAATCTGCAGATTATTCTTGATTTTGAGAGGTTGTCGTCTTGCTTTTTCTTTTCTGTCTTTCTGGTCGGTGACTTTGTACCCCGGGTTCTGCCCCTGTGGCACGCTCTGGAAGAGGTTTGCAGTTGATAATTCTCTATGGCAATGTCATGTATTGGGCTTCAGTCTCGTTGGCAGCCAAGGTTCATTAGTGTTTATAGGCTCCAACAGAGAGGATCTCTCACTGTGAGAGTGTTCCTGGAGCCTTTCTCCTAGTCTTTCCTTCCACAATTAGAAGCCTGATAATCCAGTTATGGGGTTGCTGCTGCCTCTGCCTGGATAGTAAGAGTCTCAAAGAGCTGGCAACTCCCCACTCTGTTCCCACTCAGCACAGGGCTCTGAGTAAGGCTCAGTCAGTCAGACCTGCCAGCATAATCAGGCGTGGCTTCCTCTCACTCAAAGATCTCTGGCTCTGCCCCTCTGTGGGATAACTCGAGTGCCCACTCCTGAGGCGTTCAGAGGAATCTCTAGCCAGACAGGTCACACTTCGAGTGAAATCCCTACCCACACAGAAAAGATCGAGCTTTGGAATTGGCTTTCGCTCTATCCTCGTGCGGCTTTCCCAAGGGGCTAGGGCTGCCTGAGATTCCGCTCCTGGCCCGCTCACAGACCTGCTCCTCTGTGGGAAAAACACGGGCGCCCACCTCTGAGGAGTTCGGAGGAATCTCCTGTTCACTCTTCCTGCGTGCGCACTGACCAGATTTTGAGGCTCAGGCGTCCGGGACGCCTCTCACTCCAAGAAAGCCCTCTGTCCACACGGAAAAGTTACTGGGTTGGAATTGGCTTTTGCTCTGTCCCCGTGCGGCTTTCCCAGGGCGCTGGGGCTTCCGCTCCTGGCCCGCTCACAGGCCTCTGACTCTGCTCCTCTGAGGGAAAACACGAGCACCCACCCCTGAGGAGTTCGGAGGAATCTCCTGTCCACTTTGCGTGCGTGCGCACTGACCAGATTATGAGGTTCACACGGGACGCCTCTCGCTCCGCGAAAGCCCTCCTCCCGCACAGAAAAGTTCCGCCGTTGGAGTTGGCTCCAGCTCCCTCCCCGTGCCCGGTCCCCTCAGGGCGCTGGGGCTCCTAGGAGATGCTGCTTTTTGCCCACACAGAGGCCTCTGACTCTGCTTCTCTGTGGGTTAGCACGGGCGGCGCCCACCCCTGAAGTGTTCGTAGGAATCTTTTGCCCACTAACCACGCCAACCAGGAGATGCGGAAAATGGCTGCCCCACTTGTCTTTCTTTGTCTGGGTTTGGCGCGCGCGAGTTAGCTTGAATTGCCCAGGTTTTTCCACGGCTTGGATCTCCGTGCCACAGCCTGATTTGGCTGTACCGCAGCCTGGAACTATTCACTCCCTACGCCCGCCTTAGTTTCTATATTCTCAGTTCTCAGTGAAAGCCATCCTGTTTGGATTAGAGAGGAAGGCGGAGCATTTCTTACTTCTTATTTCCCCCGAAGTTTGACCATATATTTAGCCAATCTTTCGCTTGATCCTACCTTCGGGTGTGTTGTGAAGCATCTGAAGACTCCAAGGATAGGTTTTTCTGTTTCTGGTTGAAGTACTTGCTGAGTTTATGGGGAGATTTTCGGTATTGCTTCCTACCGCGCCATCACTGTGACGTCATTCCAGATCTTCTCTTCTTACACTCTAATCCAGGTCACCTCGAGCCCTGCTCTGTCAAACAGAGATTGTCAGAGAGCCACTTATGGAGACTCCAGTGTTTCAAATGCAGAAAAGGTCTCTTGACTGAACAGTCATCATTAACATAAGTCCACCTGCATCACCAAAGTTATGTCTCCTGGTGATTGACTAGATGGGACTACTTACCATTCCCAGGGCTCTCCTCTTTTATCAGTCATTTCTCCTGAGGTCCTAGCTGCACAGAGCCTGCTTCTGTTCGGGTACACCAACTCCTTGAATTCTATGTGCAAAAGTGGGCAAACAGCAGGTGCAGAGGTCCTGGAAGCTGCACTCTCAGTCCCACCATCCCACTGATAATTGGTTCAGGGATGATGTGTGGAGAAGAGCTTGATCTCTCCTACGCCATGTTTATCATTTCTATTCTACTTCCCTAAAATCCAGACCCTAGTATGGCTGTGTGTGTCCTCTTGAGTTATTGTAATGCAGGTGGCCGAGGCCGAGCAGGTTTACACTGGATTTGGACAGACGATAGAGAAACTGCAGAGCCGGAAAGTGTTGAGCCATTCCACTTAATAGAGCCTTGCAACAGCGGACAAGCAAACAGGCAGGAAAAACCACTTCTCAGGCAAACAAACAGCAAAAATAGGCACTCACAGTGGTGGGCAGGTGATAGGCAATCTGCAATCCACCCTGAGGGCCAGCACCCATAGCCTTACTTAGACTATACACAGGTGGTGCTGCACTAATCAGGCAAAGTACAAGTGAGCAAGCCTAACACAGCTGTTTTCCCAACAGTTATTTACCATATTTAATCTTTCCAACTGTCCTATGAGTCATTCATCAAAAAAATTTTTATATTACAGATGAACAAAAGGTCATACAGCTAATTCATTCTAAATCCAGCCCTTGATCTCAGGGATCTCTGGCTCCAAAATCAGTGCTCTATCTAATCCTGTATGTTATACTATCTCCTGAGAGGTCCTCCAAGCCCTTCCTGGAAAGAAATAACCACTAATTCTTTCCTCTGTCCTATTTCTGTACAGGTACTTACATTTATTTTTTCACATAGTCATTCATTCAGCAAATATTTATTGAACAAGCACTAATTGTTAGGAACTTTGCAAGTTTTTAGAGATATTGTGATGAGAAGAACCATTTCTTCTTTGATGGAGCTCACAGTTTATGAAGGAGATGAACCAGTGAGTAGACTACTGTAACATTGTGTATGATACAGCGGAGCTATGGATAGCCACAGGGTGATTTCTGGGAGGAGCCCAGCACAGTCTGGCGCCCGTGCGGAGGTGTTGAACACTGGGACACTTTTAGGCGGAGGAACATCCTGACGTAATAGTGCACGTCCTTTTCTCTTTCCTTGTTTGCTCTCTGAGATATTCAGACTGGAGCTGTTTTTTCCATATTTGATGTTCCAGCATCCGCCATTCTTCAGTGTATCCACAGCAGATGGTCAAGAGTCTTCCAGTGCGGGGCATGTGTTTGCTGTCCCAGTGCTTTGAATGTTTCCCTCTGTCACAGGCTCTAGCTGTGTCCCTAGGACTAATGTCGTAGTATTCTTCTGGTTTCAAGACAGAGTAGTGAATGTAATCTAACTTAAATGAAGAGGGCGATTTGTTATAAGGGAATATCGTGAAAATCTGGTGTAAAAGTGCAACTTGTCCTGAGAGGAAAACTAAAATCTAGAACCGGAAAAAACTTCAGAATTGTGTTTTTTCATTCCCATTTCTTTTGCAGAACTGCTATACCCTTTTCTCTCTCCACAGTGTGAAATATGGCCACCTTATGCCTCCCAGACTTAGGTACTGGACGTTCAGCCACATGGAAAGACTATCTCAGCCTTTCTCAGTCTCAACTCGAAAGTCCCGGAAGAGAGCAGCTGGCCAGCCCACATAGGTCATTTCATTTATAACTGCTGGGGAGCCGTTCCTATGGAATGGGAGAATTCTGAAAAGCAGTTCCCAGGGAAAGGGGGGATTATTGTGTACTTGGAAGACACCTGAAGAGATGCTACCTACTTGGGAAATTTAAAAAAATCCTTTTCTAGGACACAAGAAATTAACTGGGAAGAAACCATTCTCTGATCAAATTTAAGATACTACTAAAATCACTTGTTCGCGATATCTTTGGCTTTTCTGCGAGCCTCTGCTCCTCATTTGACCAAGGCTCTATCCTCTGGTTTAATGCCATTGATAAAGGACAACTTTCACGCAGAGTAGCGCGCTGTATTGATCTTATATATTAATATGATGATGATGTGTGTGTGTGGGGAGGGTTCTAGCACTTGTGATTTAATGAACAGAGTTAATGAAGATGTCTTTTGACTCTTCATGAGAACATATGGATAGACTGGATAAAATAAATGATAAACAAATTTGCAAACAATTAATAGCTGAGTTAAAAAAAAAAGGAAAATACCGTGTACTGGGAATTTATAAATAGGAGGCATCATCCAGACCGGCTAGCAGGGAGCGGATGTAGGTCTCACTTTAAGGACAACAGACTGAGTTTTCAACACTGATGTGGAATCTTAAGACACAGCCTAGACCACGTGTCAGACCGAATAAAAGCAGTACCGCAGAGTTGTTTCCATAGCAGTTAAGCATAGAACTTCCACAGAAAAATAATCTCAACTAAAGATGCGTTCACAATAAGAAAATTACAATTTACATGAGGAAGCGATCCATTATTAGGGAGAACCAGCTGATTCTACAAATAGGAGGGTCAAAAACTGAAATGAACTTGAAGTTATAAAGGGATAATAAATAGGATTAAAGTGATTAAAGGCTTCATGAACAAAGAGGGACAGTCTGAATAAAAGGTCACTTTTTAATTTTAAAACAGGAGTTTCAAAAATGAAAAATATGGTCATAAAGTTAGTTAAACATCAGTGGATAAGTCAAATAGTTCAGATACATGGTTGATAAGGGTGGGGAAGAGAGAGAAATACAACTGCTGTCTTGAAGAATAAAGAATTGGAAAATAAGGCAGAGCCATGGAAGATAAAATGAGATGGCCTCCAAAATGAAAGAATACAGTGAAAGCAAGAAAAACTGTATTATGGTTGATAATCTTAAATATTAGTTAAAGGCATGGATTTTTAGACTGAAGAGTTACATTGAATCCTAAGCAAGGTAAATAAAAACAAACCAACACCCCAAAACATCATAAATAAAGTGTAGAACACCAAAACTGAAGTGCGAACCTTCAAAACAACTAGAGAAAAGAGACAGATTGCTTGTGAAGAAGCAGTAATACCACTAAAAGTAATAACAGTTGTCAGAAGACAACCGTCTGTAAAGACCAAGGAAAATAATAATAAAGTAACAATTATGCACCCAGTTAGTCTACTCTTCAGGAGTTAAGGTGAAGAAGACATAGGACATTTTCCTCATAGAAGTTTGCTAAAATAATCATCAAAAGATAGGCTTTAGGAAGAGGGAAACTGAAGCCCAGGAAGGAAAGAGTGGTAGAGAAAAAGCAACGCTGCGCACAGATGTTAGCAGTGCTGACAGTGAAGGTGGAAGGGTATTGATATGGGAGAAGAGACTAATATGGTAGTGAGAGGGGGCGCGCAGAGTATACCACTGCAGTACCTCACCGCAGTAGCATGAGTGAGCAGAGCCCAGGTGCTCCTGGGTGCATCCAAAATTATTCCAGACTTTAAGAAAGCATGGTCAAAACTGAGGATTAAAAAAGGTTTTTTTGATGGGGATGCATGAGAAAAGAAAGGAATTCGTTTTTGATCTACAAAATAACATGGCAGAAATTAATTCAAATATTTTCATAATCTCAGTTAATATACATGAATAAGTTTGCCAACTGACAGTCTGATATTTACCTTGGTTAAAATATCCTAGTTATGTACTCTTTCAAAAGACAAACCTGAAATACAACGGCTCCTGCAGACACAGTTGTCTTGCTTTCTTTCTCATCTCTTCAGAGCCGTCATGATGTCATTGAGACATAAAGATTTTCTTCTCATGACAGAAAAAAATCACAGGTACACTTTCTGGAGTACTGAGTGCCTTCTATGAATAAGAAAGAAAAGCAACTGAGCATGGCTGGATGTAGGATTCCACGTGTTTTAATGCTTTATTGTATTAGCTTCAAGCGTTGCTGATCCGTGTTTGCCATGGGATTAGTTTTCACAGATGGCTGAGAGTAAATCACATGAAAAGGTGTATATCTCTCCTTTTAGAGCAAAATGGACACTCACAACAGCATATGCTATAGTCATTTTAATCATGTAATTGTACCACACCCATATAATGATAAAATAGAAATTTAAAAGGCAGGAAACCCTTAATTAGCTGTGATAATGCTATGACATAAATCAATTGTCTTGTTTTACCTAAAACAATTTTACCATGTTATTGGGCTGTGGATATTTTGATCATGCACACAATTCTTAAAAGCCAGAGTTAATAATAGGCCAGGTTATATTTCTGTAATATCACACAAACCAAATTTACAGTTATATAAAATCAATACCTTTACAGAGGCAAAATTAGATGGCTTTGAAAAATGTAGACAATCAAATCTCACTACATATTTATCTGAAGAAATCATTATTTACATTTCACTAACCCATTGATGAAATGATTAAGAGAGAGTTGGCCTTATGGGACTGGACCCTGCACACTCATGTCTGTTCCTGCGAGGAGTTTTGGAAGTTGAGTTTGTTTCACTAACACATTGAAACAGGTGTTTGTGTCCTCCAAACTTTATATGGTTAAGCCCATCCTCACCACACACAATGCCAAGACGGGCCTTTGGGAGATAACTATGTTTAGATGAAACTATGGAGGGAGGGGCCCATGATGGGCTTAGTGTCTTTAGAAGTTTCTCTCTCTTTGCCTGGTAAACACATGGTGAGAAACTGCCCATCTGCAGCCAGAAAGTGGGTCTTCACCAGGAACTGAATCTGCCAGTTTATGAGAAATAAAAATCTGTTTTTAAAGCCACTCAGTCTGTGCTATTTTGTTATAGTAGACTGAGCTGACTAAGACAACAGGACTCCCTGATGAGGTTGGAATTGATAAGTGAATAAAATTAAAGGTGCCAATTCATTGACCTCAATTTTATGGCCACCAGAGGTGCTTGAAGGGAGGGGGATTAGGCCTTGAGTAACCTGTGAACCCCCTGAGCCTAAATTTCTGGTGTGTGCAGGTCTGCTTGTGTGGCTCAAAATTAGGATGTTCAAAATCAATTCTTACTTTATGTGTTGTTGAGCATTACAATGAGTATGTTAGCCTGTGTGTCTTGCCTTAATTTCTCTTGGGAAACTGATAGGACATCAAGAGCCCGTATTTTTAGCTGGATGCTCCTTTTGGCTTCAGGTAGAAAATATTGGGCAATATTCTCCCACCAACTAAACCTCTTTGTAAATAGAGTAAAATAGAAATAAATATCAAACACATATGTTGTTTATACAACACATTACTAAAAGACATATTTAGTAACTTTTCTATTTACTTATTTGTCAAGAGACTCATTTAAGATAAAGTGTGTAGACTTCATTTCACAAATAATGCTTATGTTGTAATGCTTTCTGGTGCCTCTATTTAGTCCATTCTCATTCATATCTTTGAAATAAAAATGAAACTTGGAAAAAAAGACTGTTTTAGAAATCAAAATATCATGAAAGGTCTTCAACAAAGGTCACATACAGATGATAAACAATGAATCTCTGTGATAAAAACAAGTATTTATAGTAATTCAAACATTATATGGGATTCAAAATATCTTTGCTATAAAGATGTTAATTATTCAAGTGGTGGTTTTCACTACATATTCAAGTTCTGTTTCTGATATAGCTTCCTTTAGGACAGTCTCTTTTTAGCATTGGCAGGTAGTGCTTTATTTTTATGTTTTTGCTAAGCATTTCTATAGTCACTAACAATAATCTTGTCATATCAAAGAAATTTGTGTCAATATTTCCCTACAGACAGGGGGAGAGACTGATAAAGAATAGGACCATGTAAATTATACAGAAAATTGTGGAATCAAATATACAGCGCTGGATTTGAAAAAGATTAACTTTTATATCAGATCTAATTTCTGTTGACCCAGGTAAACTTTGACAAAATTGCAACAGATGCCATTATTACTTCTTTTTTAAAACAATTATTTTATTTTATTTTGTTTTTTATTGATTGATTTTAGAGAGACAGAGAGTGCAAGGGAGAGAGACAGAAAGAAAGAAGGAGGCATTCATTTGTTGTTACACTTAGTTGTGCATTCATATTGAATATTGAAGTTTTCTTGTATCAGTTAGTAGTAGTTGCTTCTCATATGTGCCTTAACCAAGTGAAATCACAGTTTCAAACCGACGACCTCAGCAGTTGATGCTCTCGATCCACTGCTCTACCATATGTCTAGTTGTGCATTCATTGGGCACTTGCCGTGTGTGCCCTAAACAGGATTGAACTCACAACCTTGGTGTTTCAGGATGACCCTTTAACCAACTGAGCTAAATGGCCAGAGCCTTATTACTTCCGATTAGTCATTACAATAATTCTAATAATTACATTACTATTACAGTACTATTCATTAGCTCAAATTGACTAAGAATTCACTGTACGCCAGCAACTGGTCTGGCCTTTAGATGTGTTTGTCTCATGGAGTCATCTTAATTATTCAAGAGGTAGCTACTATTATTATCTCCATTTCTATATAAAAAAAGGAAGTCTGGAGCTGTTAAGTTAATGCTTTCTGGAACTTGGTTGAGTTAGACTCTGAAGTCATGTCTCTTGGATCTTTAGGCCCTTGCATGTAATAGCTATGTTAGTCTACCTTCATTTTCCTTAGTGAAGAGTTCTCCAAATAGGGCTCTAAAATAAAAGTTCACACTGCAAAGATTCTACATGAGTCATTTCATAAAAATAATTTTTAATAATACATAATCTAATATTTATGTATTAATACATACTTAAATATATATTAAGTATGTAAATTAAATTAAGCTAGTGAGATATAAAATCCATATCTAATCTAAAGAGATAGAGATGCAGATTAAGAGAAAAATGTAGATTGTGTCTTTTGTTTTGTCATTAAAATATTTGCTATTGTGCCCTGGCTGGTTGGCTCAGCGGTAGAGCGTCGGCCTGGCGTGCGGGGGACCCGGGTTCGATTCCCGGCCAGGGCACATAGGAGACGCGCCCATTTGCTTCTCCACCCCCCCCCCCCCCCCCGCCCTCCTTCCTCCCTGTCTCTCTCTTCCCCTCCCGCAGCCAAGGCTCCATTGGAGCAAAGATGGCCCGGGCGCTGGGGATGGCTCCTTGACCTCTGTCCCAGGCGCTAGAGTGGCTCTGGTCGCGGCAGAGCGACGCCCCAGAGGGGCAGAGCATCGCCCCCTGGTGGGCAGAGCGTCGCCCCTGGTGGGCGTGCTGGGTGGATCCCGGTCGGGCGCATGCGGGAGTCTGTCTGACTGTCTCTCCCCGTTTCCAGCTTCAGAAAAAAAAAATAATAATAAATTTGCTATTGTAATGAACCCAAGGCACTTCATAAAATAGAATGAATAAAATTAGTGGATGGGAGCACTTATAAGGGATTGCTGAAACAGTGTCTACAGACACTGGGATTTATTCGTGTGGTCTCGTCCTAATCTAGTTTCCCACTGAAGTGGATGAACAAATGCTTTCCTTAAACAAGATTTGAAATCAAACAAACAAATGGATCCATTAACTTAAAATAATATTGAGCAGAAACCACTAAATTTGTCACATATCAAATTTCCCATAGCATTGTCATCTCAAACATGGTGGTAATAGTCATTGGATGCAAAGTTCTGATTTATGTGTTGTACTCAAGAACACTTCTCTCAGATCTTGTGTTTGCAATGTTCTAGAATTTTTTTACTGATTTTAATTTATTGTGTTTACATAGATTTTAATTTATAGTGTTGCCCCAAATGCATTCCTCCTCCCCCCTATTCTCTTTAACATCTCCCTTGTTCCCCTCCCCATAGCACCCTCCCCCCTTCCCTTCACATTTATCCCATCCTATCATCCTCTTTCCTTCTGTCCTCTTTTCCTCTGGTCCTTTTGATTCCTCCTCTGTCTCAGTTCCGTTCCCTAATTCACATTGTTCATTGGAGTCCTCAAATGAGTGAGGTCATATGATATTTTTCTTTTTCTGCCTGGCTTATTTCACTCAACATAATAGTCTCCAGGTCCATCCATATTGTTGCAAAAGGTAATACTTTCTTCTTTTTTCATGGCCGCATAGTATTCCATTGTATATATGTACCACTGCTTTTTAATCCACTCGTCCACTGACGTGCAATGGTCTAGAATTTTAAATCAAAAATTTCTAGTCACAAGTTTCATTGCAAGAGTTTTGCACAAATCTAATCACCAAGTTAAATTTGTGACACTCTCTTCACTTTTAAAGAAGGGAGATTAACAAAGATAACTGGATTCAATGGCAAAGGAAAGGAGAGCAAGAAGAATTATAAAGAATCTAATATTTATCTGAGCAAACGTATTTGAAATTATTGCACAGGAAACATAGAAAATGACTAAGTTAATGACATGTTTTCAAGTTCTATGAGAGGGCAATGTTTCCCATCATTAAAGAAAATGATCTGCATTGTCTTTTTTTGTTTTGTCGTATTTTACTTTGATTTAAAATATTTTCTGAGATTCTATACGTTTCCTGTATTCTATGCACTTTCCCATAATTCTATTTATTTAGATGAAAGACAAGACTTGCTAATGCAAAGGTAACATGAAAGACTTTTTCCTACAAATTTTCTAATGAAAGCCAAAGGCAGGTTTTTAAAAATTTGATTAGAACTCTCTTTTGCTTAAAATGAAAAATGTATTTTTAAAACTAAATAAAAAATATCATATTATCAGTATTTCTGGCAGCAAGTAAATGGATACTTATTCTGAATAGATCCCTTTGAATGGCTGCTTTGTAACTACCATGTTTTGTTAGAAAAGTATATTAAAAAGTAGAAAGCGCATCATGAATGAAGAAAAGGAGAAGAAACAAAGTACAACATATGTAATCTTTTAAAAGGGCCTTATCAAGGGGAATCTCAGTGAAACTTAAATGGGAGAGTCACACAATCCTAAAGCTTTCCTATTTCCTAGTCAATGAATAATTTACTTTTTAGATAAGATTTGCTAACATTATTGCAGAATAACTGTAATTGAAAATTACGAAAGCTCTATCTTTATTGCATTTTAAAATTCATGCATTTGGTGTTTGACTAGGTCTGCTTCATCATTAAAAAAATGTTGAGGGGAAATAAAAGTCTCTGTCTCCTAAAGAAAAAAGAGCAAAAGCGTTAATTGCTTTCTTGTTTCCCACAAAGATGCTAATATGATGAACTGAGTGTCAGAAATAATAAGACAAAATGGTGGTGTACACCCTGTAAAGAGAAAATAAAACATCTGTTCATGTAAGCTATCACCAGAGCCTCAGGATAGCTCTCTGCTCTCTCCCTGCCCTGATTTTGAACTGCTTCATTAAAAGTAATTTTGTTTTTCAGGAGGATAACACCTACAGTATTCTATAAAAATAATTTTAAGAGAAATCTTCAATTAAGAGGTAATTGTTGTCTGAAGAATTTTTCCTTAGTTGGTAGTTGGGAATGTGTATCTTTCCCAGTTAGAATGGAAATATGACTTTCGGAATAGTTTAAAATAGACGTGTCTTATCTGTTTGACATGCCAACGAACTTGGTATTATTTATCAGCTCCTTTGAAAGTACTGGAAGTTTCAGAGGACAAAATTTTCAAAAAGGAAGAACATTAATCATCAAATCTTCCTGCCTTCAATTGATCAAAAAGTCAAATTAGACAGGAAGACTGAGATAGCCCCTTTTTAAATGAAATATTTTGGCTTTTGAGAACTGACCAGAAACAAATGATCATGGACTTAAGCTACAATCCCCTGCAAATCTTCCTTTTTGTTCATTTAGTGGGGGAAGACTGTAAAACTCATCTCACTGGCCATGAAACTCTTATCCAGTGCTTGTCCTGGTCTAAATTTAAATACTTATTGGCGTACAGTTCAATTTGACACATAAATACATACAAACCACTTAGAGTGAAGTTTCCAATTATTTTTAATATTTTAATTTTTAATTAAATTTATTAGGGTGACATTGAAATTATTTATTAAATTAGTTTTTACTTATTATTAAAATTATACAGGTTTCAGGTGTACAATTCTATAATACAGAATTTGTATATTGCATTGTGTGTTCACCATCCCAAGTGGGAATTTCAAATTCTTAATAATAAAAAAAAACCTTTCCTATCAATTTATTTACTTAATAACTTGTTCTTCAGAAAGTCTCTTCTCAGTGGGCACAGGAAAAGTACACTTGTCAATTCTGGTTGTGAAAGTCACTTTGCAACTGAGGCAACTGTGAGCGGAATGACCAGGTAGGCCCCCAGTTCTGTTACAGCGTCATAAAAGGTTCCTGTCCACCTGAGATGCCCCTTAGCACCCTTCTCCACCTTTCACATTATGTTTTGAGAAATACTGATCTACAGAAATACTCATATATAAGGGTTCCTGGTCAAGTAATTCTGTGAATTTCTCAATGTTGAATTATATTTGCAATTAAAAAGATACATGAGCAAAAAAAGAAAAAAAAGATTCATGAGCAAAAAAAGAAAAAAAGATTCATGAGTATATCCAGGTTTTGAGAAGCTCTGCATTACTCACAATCCCTTTTACATTCTTAGGTGTCGAATGAATTGTTCAGTGCATTGCTCTCCAAACATATTTAACTGTGAGACCCTTTTTATTTTTCATTAAACAAGCCTTGCAAAGTCGATAATTTCTTATTTTACAGATGAAGAAACTAAAGCTCAGTGAAGCTAAATAATTTGCCTGACATCATCCAACTCCTGACTGATAGAGTGAAGTTTTGAAGTCCTAAACCTGAAGCTCTGTCGCTCTGTCTTTTAGGCACAGTGACCTAAAAGTATAAAGAGATACATTCATTTGAACATATGGACAGTTACTACCTATGCTTAGCATGTGTTTTTCCTGTGCATTCTCTAATAGATTCCCCCCTTATGTCCATGCTATTGGAATTTTGTAACAAAGAAAAAAACCCACTCAAACATAATCTGTACTACGTTTGCTTAAAAAATGGTCATTAAATTCTGTGCAATACAATTGTTAGAACTGAGTGCAAATAACACATAGAACACATAATTTTATAATCTGTAAAGCATGTATCTTACCTTAAAGTTTGGAATAATATTCGGTAAAATATTGTGAGACAATAGAGCAACATGAGATGAAGAAACCTATTTCCTAGAAAGACTTTGTTCAAGCTAACTGCAGAATTATTTAGAAGATTCAAGTTTACATACTGTCATACTGAGAAAAATACACATGCTTTTAATTTTTGGGTGGACATGTTACCTAAGTGTATACCTTTATTATCTCTATATATGTATATATTTTTAGAAAAGAATGCACATGGATATACAAATATATATGTATTTAACTAATAAAAACAACCTTGTTAAAATATTGATTTATTAAAATATCCATTTTAGTTATTTTAAATGTAATATAATTTTAGATTCCTTTAATCTGTCCAGTGGGTAGATTTATTGTTATTATTTTTAATTTCCTGCATCAGATCTAGGTCTTTGATAAATGCCACAGACAACCCTGGAAAAGTAGAATGGGCCTGACAGTTCTTCAATAAAAGGCTGTGTGGCTTTTTTGTCAGTGTCTTCCTTCCAGTGACAGCTGCTTTGTTCTTTTCTAGTCAGATTTTCTAGTTAACACATCAAAAGTGTGTCTATGTACACAAAGTACGAAGCAAACAGTTCAAAGAGGGTAGAGATTCACTTTTAACTCTTCATTACATTTCCCCACACTTGTCGCTAAAGACATCTCACATGGAAGCATCAGAGCAAGGTGAGGGGTTCATGAGGGGACCCACGGGTGTGTGGCATTTAGGAATTAGCGTTTGAGGTGGTGAGTTGGTTGGGCAATGCCCTGATAACTCCAAATCAGTAAAAGCTAGTCCGGGTTGAGGAATTTGCATTCCCCAAGACAGCCCAGCCCCAGAGCTGGACACAGGTTTGCACACTGTCTTTATTGTTCAGGCCTGTGTTGATGGCACGTGGCTGCCTCTGACACCCCACCCCTCAGCCCCAGTTGTGCCTCTGTGTGCAGGAGTTCCTGTGCACGTGAGAATGTGAGAACTGAGGCAGCCATGCTTCCACACTAAGCAAATGTCTTAGGGAATAAACACCGAGATCTTTTGACTAAGGTGGCTAAACCAGACTGGTATCAGAATATTCAAACTCCAGGAGAGTAGCCTGGAGCACCTGGCCGCCCTGGCCGCTTTCTAGTGGCAGGGTTAGGCGAAGATCCAGGAGAAGACAGTCTCCCTTCGATTCCGAGCCACACTCCTATGAGCCCTGAAAAGGAAACATGTGTAGAAAGAACTTCCCCCTTTCCCTTCAGTGAATGAAGTTGAAATAGGTCAGTATTGGATTGTGCCCTATGTATGTTTTTAGCGTATCGAGTGAAGCCAAAGCAATAAACATTTATTTTAAATAATTTTTACATTTGATCTTTTATTTAAATGAAAGAGGGAAGATAGACAAACTCTTCCACCTGCAACCCCTGTCTGGAGCCTATGCTCAATCAACTGAGCTATTTTTAGCACCTGAGACTGACCTCAGACAAACTGAGTTGTCCTCGGCACCAGGACGAGGCTTGAACCAATCAAAGAGAAGAGAAAGAGAAGGAGGAGAGGGAGGTGGAAAGAAGTGGACGGTCACTTCTCCTGTGTGCCCTGACCAGTAATCTAACCTGGGACTTCCACACATGGGCCCACGCTCTATCCACTGAGCAAACCATTTGACCATTAAACAAAGCATCAGAGTCATCCTGATGCGAAAAAGAAAACTTTGTTGGACTTTCCTAGGTTTACTTTATAGTGGAGCACAGTTTTTAATTTTGATATTTGTCAGCTTTTCAGTACTTAGGGCCCCTGGAAGTCTTAAGACAGTCCAGGCAAGTGCCATGTGCACAGCAGACAAAGTAGCGCTGCCTCTCCTGACTGTCCCCAGTGCCACGTTGTGTTCCTGCTACCATGTCAGCATGCAGCAGCACGACAGGGGCAGGGAGGGACATGGGTGCAGGGAGGCAGCCCCACATGGAGATTCTAATGATCCCACGCTCACAAGGGGCTTTCTTAGAGGGGGTAGTTATGAATGTAACACACTTGACACAGTCCAGGCACATGGCATGAATCTCATAAAAACTCAGAGTGACCTTATTGTTGACCATGGTTTCCACAGACCCGGCATTTCACAGGCATCTATTTGGTTCCAGAGTATATCCTCTTACAGTGCTTCTCGGGACATTTACTTTGCAATCAGTGAGAAGTAAAATGTCTTTTCCATTGAGGATTTTATTTTCACAGGTGTCATGTATTCAGTCTATCACCAAGAACATGGTGATCTTTCTAGATCTTGCCTCTTTCCTATTAATTTTCAATTATTATACAATATAAAGAACATAGAAATTCCTAATTAACAATGGTATAATCATATTACAAACACTTGAAAACACAGTGATAATTTAAACTAACATTAAGGTAAATAGAAAAACTAATGGGGAAAAATTGCCATACATTTTATTCAAGATAAAAAGTTCTGGCAACAGAACCTTTTTCCTTTTTTTAACCTATTTCAAGCATGTATTTTTAAAATTGTTTTCCTTTAAATATCACGGTTTTAGAATAGATAACTTTAAAAGATTAGAAGTTTAGGTTTCAAAATAGGATAATTTTGGAAAATAAATGTTTTTTAAAAAATCATAGATGTAACTTTCATTGTTTAAACTTTATTAAATTTATTGAGATGGCACTGGCTAATAAAATTAAACAGGTTTCCACGGTACAGTTCTGTAACACATCGTCTGCATGATGCCCTGTGTGCTCCCCAGGTACACTGAGTCTTCTCATCATCATCTGTTGATCTTCCTTTGCCTGCGTCCCCCTCCCACCGTGACCACCACTCGTGTCTGTGTCTATGAGTTTTCTTTTTTTTTTTTTAAAAAAAATGTCTTTTATTTTTTTAATGTAGACACTGTTTTGAATTCTCATGATGTATACTGACGAATGGAATTGCTGAGTCATATGGTAAGTCTATGTTTAACTTTTTTTTTTTTTTTTTTTTTTATAATTTTATTTTTTTAATGGGGTGACATCAATAAATCAGGATACATATATTCAAAGATAACAAGTCCAGGTTATCTTGTCGTTCAATTATGTTGCATACCCACCACCCAAAGTCAGATTATCCTCTGTCACCTTCTATCTTGTTTTCTTTGTGCCCCTCCCACCCCCTATCCCTCTCCCATTCCCCCCTCCCCCCCGTAACCACCACACTCTTATCAATGTCTCTTAGTTTCACTATTATGTCCCACCTACGTATGGAATAATACAGTTCCTGTTTTTTTCTGATTTACTTATTTCGCTTCGTATCATGTTATCAAGATCCCACCATTTTGCTGTAAATGTTCCGATGTCATCATTTCTTATGGCTGAGTAGTATTCCATAGTGTATATGTGCCACATCTTCTTTATCCAGTCATCTATTGATGGGCTTTTTGGTTGTTTCCATGTCCTGGCCACTGTGAACAATGCTGCAATAAACATGGGGCTGCATGTGTCTTTACGTATCAATGTTTCTGAGTTTTGGGGTATATACCCAGTAGAGGGATTGCTGGGTCATAAGGTAGTTCTATTTTCAGTTTTTTGAGGAACCACCATACTTTCTTCCATAATGGTTGTACTACTTTACATTCCCACCAACAGTGTATGAGGGTTCCTTTTTCTCCACAGCCTCTCCAACATTTGCTATTACCTGACTTGCTAATAACAGCTAATCGAACAGGTGTGAGGTGGTATCTCATTGCCGTTTTGATTTGCATTTCTCTAATAGCTAAAGAAGATGAGCATCTTTTCATATATCTGTTGGCCATTTGTATTTCTTCCTGGGAGAAGTGTCTATTCATATCCTCTTCCCATTTTTTTATTGGATTGTTTGTTTGTTTGTTGTTGAGTTTTATGAGTTCTTTGTATATTTTGGATATTAGGCCCTTATCTGAGCTGTTGTTTGAAAATATCATTTCCCATTTAGTTGGCTTTCTGTTTATTTTGTTATCAGTTTCCCTTGCTGAGCAAAAACTTCTTAGTCTGATGTAGTCCCATTCATTAATTTTTGCCTTCACTTCTCTTGCCATTGGAGTCAAATTCATAAAATGCTCTTTAAAACCCAGGTCCATGAGTTGAGTACCTATGTCTTCTTCTATGTACTTAATTGTTTCAGGTCTTATGTTTAGATCTTTGATCCATTTTGAGTTAATTTTTGTACAGGGGGAGAGACTGTAGTCCAGTTTCATTCTTTTGCATGTGGCTTTCCAGTTTTCCCAGCACCATTTATTGAAGAGGCTTTCTTTTCTCCATTGTGTGTTGTTGGCCCCTTTATCAAAAATTATTTGACTATATACATGTGGTTTTATTTCTGGACTTTCTATTCTGTTCCATTGGTCTGAGTGTCTATTTTTCTGCCAATACCATGCTGTTTTGATTGTCGTGGCCCTATAATAGAGTTTGAAGTCAGGTATTGTTATGCCCCCAGCTTCATTCTTTTTCTTTAGGATTGCTTTGGCTATTCGGGGCTTTTTATAGTTCCATATAAATCTGATGATTTTTTGCTCTATTTCTTTAAAAAATGTCATTGGAATTTTGATGGGAATTGCATTAAATTTGTATATTGCTTTGGGTAATATAGCCATCTTGATTATATTTATTCTTCCTAGCCAAGAACAAGGTATATTCTTCCATCTCATTATATCTTTTTCGATTTCCCTTAACAATGGTTTATAGTTTTCATTATATAAGTCCTTTACATTCTTTGTTATGTTTATTCCTAAGTATTTTATTTTTTTTGTTGCAATCGTGAAGGGGATTATTCTTTTGAGTTCCTTCTCAGTTGTTTCATTGTTGGCATATAGAAAGGCTATTGACTTCTGTATGTTAATTTTGTATCCTGCGACCTTACTCTATTGGCTTATTGTTTCTAGTAGTCTTTTTGTGGATTCTTTGGGGTTTTCGATGTATAGGATCATATCATCTGCAAAAAGTGATACCTTTACTTCTTCTTTTCCGATATGGATGCCTTTTATTTCTTTGTCTTGTCTGATTGCTGTGGCGAGAACCTCTAGTACCACATTAAATAAGAGTGGAGAGAGTGGACAACCCTGTCTTGTTCCTGATTTAAGGGGGAAAGCCTTCAGTTTAGTGCCATTTAATATGATGTTAGCTGATGGTTTATCATATATGGCCTTTATCATGTTGAGATATTTTCCTTCTATACCCATTTTGTTGAGAGTCTTAAACATAAAATTGTGTTGTATTTTATCGAAAGCCTTTTCTGCGTCTATTGATAAGATCATGTGGTTTTTGTTCTTTGTTTTGTTGATATAGTGTATTACATTAACCGTTTTACGTATGTTGAACCATCCTTGAGATTCTGGGATGAATCCCACTTGATCATGATGTATTATTTTTTTAATATGTTGTTGTATTCGATTTGCTAGTATTTTGTTTAGTATTTTAGCATCTGTATTCATTAGAGATATTGGTCTGTAGTTTTCTTTTTTTTTGCCATCCTTGCCTGGTTTTGGTATGAGGGTTATGTTGGCCTCATAAAATGTGTTTGGAAGTATTGCTTCTTCTTCAATTTTTTGGAAGACTTTGAGTAGAATAGGAACCAAGTCTTCTTTGAATGTTTGATAAAATTCGCTGGTATAGCCGTCAGGGCCTGGACTTTTATTTTTGGGGAGGTTTTTAATGGTTTTTTCTATTTCTTCTCTACTGATAGGTCTGTTTAGGCTTTCTGCTTCTTCTTGACTCAGTCTAGGAAGGTTGTATTGTTCTAGGAATTTATCCATTTCTTCTAGGTTGTTGAATTTAGTGGCATAAAGTTTTTCATAGTATTCTACAATAATTCTTTGTATAGCTACGGTGTCCGTGGTGATTTCTCCTCTTTCATTTTGGATTTTGTTTATATGAGTTCTTTCTCTTTTTTCCTTGGTAAGTCTTGCCAAGGGTTTGTCAATTTTGTTGATCTTTTCAAAGAACCAGCTCCTTGTTCTATTAATTTTTTCTATAGTTTTTCTGTTCTCTAATTCATTTATTTCTGCTCTGATTTTTATTATCTCCTTTCTTCGGCTGGTTTTGGGTTGTCTTTGTTCTTCTTTTTCTAGTTCCTGAAGGTGGGAAGTTAAGTGGTTCACTTGGGCTCTCTCTTGTTTGTTCATATATGCCTGAAGTGATATGAACTTCCCTCTTATCACTGCTTTTGCTGCATCCCATAGATTCTGATATGTCGTATTGTCATTTTCATTAGTCTGTATATATCTTTTGATCTCTGCACTTATTTCTTCTTTGACCCATTCATTTTTTAAAAGTATGTTGTTTAGTTTCCACATTTTTGTGGGATTTTTTTCCTCTTTTTTGCAGTTGAATTCTAGTTTCAAGGCTTTATGATCAGAAAATATGCTTGGTACAACTTCAATTTTTCTGAATTTGCTGATATTGTTTTTGTGGCCCAACATATGGTCAATTCTTGAGAATGATCCATGTACACTGGAGAAAAATGTATACTCAGTCACTTTGGGATGAAATGTCCTGTAGATGTCTATCATATCCAGGTGCTCTAGTGTTTTGTTTAAGGCCACTATGTCTTTGTTGATTCTCTGTTTGGATGACCGATCTAGAACCGTCAGCGGTGTATTGAGGTCTCCAAGTATGATTGTATTTTTGTCAGTTTTTGTTTTAAGATCAATAAGTAGCTGTCTTATATATTTTGGTGCTCCTTGGTTTGGTGCATATATATTAAGAATTGTTATGTCTTCTTGATTCAGTGTCCCCTTAGCCATTATGAAATGGCCATTTTTGTCTCTAAGTACTTTTCCTGTCTTGTAGTCAGCATTATCCGATATGAGTATTGCTACACCTGCTTTTTTTTGGATGTTATTTGCTTGGAGTATTGTTTTCCAGCCTTTCACTTTGAATTTGTTTTTATCCTTGTTACTTAGATGAGTTTCCTGTAGGCAGCATACAGTTGGATTTTCTTTTTTAATCCATTCTGCTACTCTGTGCCTTTTTATTGGTGAGTTTAATCCATTTACATTTAGTGTAATTATTGATACTTGTGAGTTCCCTATTGCCATTTTATATCTTGCTTTCTGTTAGTTTTGTGTCTTGTTTGATCCTTCTCTTTCGTTTTTCTATCTTTTGTTTTTATTTGGTTGTATTCCATACATCTTTCCTATGTTGCTATCTTTTTTATCTCATGTGCTTCTGTGGTGGTTTTTTCAATGGTGGTTACCTTTGAGTAATGAAAAGGGTCCCTACCCTGTTCATTGTAGCGAACTATTTTGTGAGTACTTTTGCACTCCATCGTCCTTTGCTACTGTTAATCTCCGTCTTCTCCCCCTCTTTCTTTTTGTTGTTGTCACAGTCTAAATTTGGTTTTATTGTGTTCTTCTTGGAGCTTTTACTTGTGGCTCTGTTTTTTTTTTGTTCTTTGTATCTGATTGGAGAACCCCCTTTAGTAATTCCTGGAGTGGGGGTTTTCTGATGATAAATTCCCTCATCTTTTCTGTATCTGTGAATGTTTTTATTTCTCCTTCGTATTTGAAGGATAGCTTTGATGGGTATAGTATTCGTGGCTGAAAGTTCCTCTCTTTCAGGACTTTAAATATTGGGGTCCACTCTCTTCTAGCTTGTAGAGTTTCTGCTGAGAAATCTGATGATAATCTAATGGGCCTTCCTTTATATGTTGTATTCTTCTTTTCCCTGGCTGCCTTGAGAATTTTTTCTTTGCTGTTGGTTTGTGTCAATTTCATTATGATATGCCTTGGAGTAGGTTTGTTGGGGTTAAGAAAACTTGGAGTTCTGTTTGCTTCTTGAACTTGAGGCTTTAGTTCTTTCCACAGGCTTGGGAAGTTCTCATCAATTATTTGTTTAAGTATGTTCTCCATTCCATTTTCTCTCTCTTCTCCCTCTGATATACCTATTATTCTTATGTTATTCTTTTTGATGGAGTCAGATAATTCTTGTAGGGCTATCTCATTTTTTTTAATTTTTGAGTCTCTTTCTTCTTCTCTCTGTTGTGCCTCAAGTTGCTTGTCTTCTATTTCACTAATCCTCTCTTCTATCTGACCTGTTCTATTAGCTAAGCTTGTTACTTCGTTTTTCAGCTCGTGAATTGAGTTTTTCATCTCTGTTTGATTTGTTTTTATAGTTTCAATTTCCTTGGACATATATTCTTTGTGTTCATGGAGTTGTTTTCTGAGCTCCCTATATTGCCTTTCTGTGTTTTCTTGTATATCTCGGAGGATTTTTAGGATTTCTATCTTGAATTCTCTGTCATTTAGCTCCAAGGTTTCCAATATATTAAATTTTTTCTCCATAGATTTTCCCTCATCTAGCTGTGTTACCTCTCTTTCTTTTGTATCCATGATATTCGATTTTCTCTTCCTTAATGGCATCTGAGGGTGGTTTTGTTGATAGTATTAATGAGATTTAATAAAGAATAAAAAGTTAAAAAAAAATAAAAAAATAACAAATCGAAAAGAGTTGTTTTTTTTTTAAAAAAAAATAATAATGAAATAAAGAAAAATAAAATAAAATAAAAATTTTTTAAAAAAAGGAAATTATTCCCCCCCTCTTTTTTTCCTCTCCTCTCCTCTCCCCTCTTTCTTGAGAAAATCTTGTGGTGGACTGTGAGTTATAACAAACAATGCCTGTGATGGAGGGCCTGAATTGGGGAAAAGTAATAAAGGGGCAAAAAAGAGAGAAAGAAAAAAAAAAAAGGAAAAGAAAAAAAAAAAAAAAAGAAAAAGAAAAAAGAAAAAAAAAAAAGAGCTTATGGACCCACAAAAAGCAAATAATGAAAAAATTTGGGTCAAGAATAAAATGATTTGCTTTTAGGTGTTGGTTTTCTAAGAGTTATGATGAGATGAATAAGAGGAAAATGGAAAAATGGGGGGACAAATTAAAAACTTACTATTGTATTTAGTGGAACAAGAACTAGATAATATGGAGAGCCAGGGATGGGAGCACTGCTAGTGAGTTAAAAAGGTGAAGTAAAAACCCCCCAAAATGCCACAAACATAGGTTTGAGTCCCAGATAAGATAATTTGTTTGTTATTGAGGTTTGAATGAGAGGAGATGTAAAGGAGAAAGGAAGAAACTAATATAGAGGGAGAAAAGAAAGAGAGAGAGAGAAAAAAAGAGGGAACCACTAAAAGAAGAAAAAAGAAAGGAGAGAGAGAGAAAGAGTTAAGGGTTTTGGAGTGCAACCCTCATAGAGAGAAAGGAAGAGAAGAGAAATGATAATGGGAGATGTAACACTTATGGGTAGTGTAGTTCAAGGAGAGGAGAGAGTAAGACCGGTAGAGAGTTAATCGGCCAAATTGTAGGAGGAAAAAAGAAGTCTCAAGAATGAAGATAAGAGAAACAAACGAACAAATATAATAAAATGGGATAGGTTATAAAGTCTGCAGATTATTCTTGATTTTGAGAGGTTATCTTCTTGCTTTTTCTTTTCTCTCCCTCTTCCTGGTCGGTGACTCTGTACCCCGGGTTCTGCCCCTTTGGCACGCTCAGGTAGAGGTTTGCAGTTGATAAGTCTCTATGGCAATGTCATGTATTATGCTTTATTCTCGTTGGGAGTTGAGGCTCATTAGCATTTATAGGCTCCAACAGTGAGAGAGTCCGTGTTCCTGGAGCCTTTCTCCTAGTCTTTCCTTCCTCAATTAGTAGCCTGATAGTCCAGGTATGGGGTTGCTGCTGCCTCTGCCTGGATAGAAAGAGGCTCAAATTGCTGGCAACTCCCCACTCTATTTCCACTCAGCACAGGGCTCTGGGTAAGGCTCAGTCAGTCAGAGCTGCTAGCATAATCAGGTGGGCTTTCCGCCCACTCAAAGACCACTGGCTCTGCCACTCTGTCCGGTAACACAAGCGGGCGCCCACTTCCGGGGCGCTTGGAGGAAACTCTCACTCACTGTCTGCAACCAGGATATCCGGCCAGCAGTCTCACGCTCTGAGTGAAACCCCCAACCGCAGGGAAAAGTTGCAGCGTTGTAATTGAGTCTCGCTCCGTCCCCGTGTGCGGCTTTTGCAAGGCGCTGGGGCGGCCCGAGATTCCGCTTTGGCCCACACAAAGGCCCCTGACTCTGCCCCTCTGTGCGATAACACGGGCGCGCACTGCCGAGGCACTCGGAGGAATCGTTCACTCCTTATCTGCGCGCGCACACCAGGATATGAGGCCGGCTGCGGTTCCCTCTGAGTGAAACAGCCTCCAGCACGGAAAATCTCCACCGTTGGAAGTAGTTCTCACTCCCTCCTGTGCGTGGCTTTCCCAGGGCGCTGGGGCTGCCCAGAGACTCTGCCCTCAGCCCACAGAAAGGCCTCTGACCCTGCCTCTCCGTGGGGCAACACGGGCACCCACTTCCGCGGCTTAGGAAGAAATCTCTCTTCCACTAACTGCGCACCGACCAGGAGACCGGGTAAAATGGCCGCTCCGCTTGTCTTTCTTTGTTTGGGTTTGGCGCGAGTGTTAGCTTGTATTGCCCGGGTTGCCACAGGATCAGATTTTCCTCGGCTTGGATCTCTGAGCCACAGCCTGGTTCGGCCGTTTTTGCTGCGGCGCCCTGGATCTATTCACCCCCTTTGCCCGCCTCAGTTTCTATATTCACAGTTACCAGAGAAAGCCGCCCTGTTTAGGTTAGTGAGGAAGGCGGAGCATTTCTTACTCCCTATTTCCTTCGGGGTTTGGTTATATATTTAGCCAATTTTTCACTCAATCATACCTTTGGGTGTATTGCGAAGAATCTGGAAGCTCCAAGTACAGGTTTTTCTGTTTCTGGTTGAAGATCTTGTTGAGTTTTGGGGGAGATTTATCGGTATCGCTTCCTACTCCGCCATTACTCTCTATGAGTTTTCGATGTTCTGCAGTTAATAGCAACACTCTTCAGTCTGTGAATCCTTATCAAATTTCTCTACCTTTATTCCTTCTTAGGATTCTTTTCCAATATTTTGTTTTGTACATTATTTATCTCACATCCCCGGGGCATTCCAAATGATGTTGTGAGCTGTAAAGAATGCTTTCTTTTTGATTCCCAAACTTTAATATTAGTCTTCACGGTTACAAGGTTGCTTAAAAATAATTCCTAGCACCTACTCCTAAATTCAAGATCAACGGTTATTGCCTCAGGGTCCCCCAGAGGGCGTGTGAGAGCAGCCTGAGCTGCACCCAAGATGATCTGAGTCAGTAGGTCGGGGTGGGGCCCAACCTTCTAACAGGCTCCCAGGTGACGCTGGTGTTGCAGGACTGCGGACTGTGCTTTGGGAACTGCTGTACCAGATCATTCTGTGCGGGCTCATTTTAGTTTTGAGGCACCTCCAGGTGGTTCTGGTGTTCAGCCAGGCTTGGAAACCAGTGTTCTGGTGCTAGTTGATGCACATTAGCTGCTCGTATGTCATGTGGGCAGGAATCTGCGCCAGGGGTTTGAAAACCTCTGCGCTACCTCCAAGTTTGTGCGCAAGAGCTGATCTCTTTTCAGAGATCTGAATGTGTGCAGAGGAGAGCCTGATGCGTGGGAAAGGATGAGCAGAAATGATGAAACCTGGAGGCTCTGGACAGCGCCTGAAGACTCTCTTTCCAAAATAGTTGTAAGATATGTGAGAATGAAATGTAATCATCCTCTGTGAGGAGAGGATGCACACAGCACAGCATCAGGCACCAGGTGGGAGGCAAGAAAGTGGGAGCCATGATCAACATTGTCACCCCTGAACAGACTTGAGGCGATACATGGGAGGCTGATTTACCAAGTAATTGGATACTCAGATCAACTTATAAACTCTCTTGGCTTTGGATCCTTAACTTTCTCTCATCTCTTGGATTTATCACTGTGATTATTTGATTATCTCCCCAGACTGTATCTTGTTTTATTCAACACTGGGTCTCTAGCACATAACACAAAGCCAGCTTGTAAAGATCTGTTGGGTGAATGAATGAAGTTAATGAACATATTTTTCTTCAATTCTCTATCGAAGTACTTGGCTCAGAGTAGGTATTCTATAAATACATGGCGAATGAACTAATGAACAAATCTTTAAGTTAGAGGTGTGACTAAGCACAGATCTTCACCATTGAGGAAGAAATGTATACGTTTAAAAATTTCCTTAAGTAGGTGCTGGAGATTCCCATATACTAAAAGTATGTCCAAGTCTTCTAATGTTATTTGAGAACACTTTTATCTGATGTGTGATCATTCCTTCATGATCAGACTGTGAAAACACGGTATCTGCCAAAGTGGAGGGTCCAATTCTGTATGAAATTTTCCTGAAAGCAACTAAGTAGACATTTTATTGAGTGCTTTTTATGATAAAAATTATCCATCAAAAGAAAGTTTCATATAATTTTTAAATTTAAAAACACTTGAATAATTTCTCTCTCTGTTATTTGGAATCCTTGCTTTATATGGCAAGATCAATTGTGCAAAGCTGAGCAAGGCTAAAAATATTACAGTTTTAATCAAGTAAGATTCAGTGGAACAGTTTGAAATGTCAAAGATGGATAGCATGTATTATACTTATGTGAATGAGTGCTTTAAATAATAATGACAAAGCCTGTCCCACTGAAGACTGTCAGCTCTGTGTCTGTGAGAATTTGGTATCTAATACAAAATTTCACAAATAATAATATATGATGTCATTTATTTTTATACCAAAAGGAAGAACAAAATGTTTATAGCCAAAGCTTTACGGCAACTATTATTATTATCTTTTAACTTTCAGGCCCCTCTCACTCTGTTCCTTCCGGGGAAGACAATGGGACAGCTTCCAGATAAGAGGGGTTCATAGGTTTATTAGGCTCAGCATCAGGAACTTTCAGACCTTAATGAGCCCTAGTGCAATGTAGTGGAAAAGAAGGCCATAGGTTATCACTTTTTTCATCTGAAGCCAAGGCAGACCTGCGTGGCTTCCTGACAAACCATAGATGGGATATAAGTTTTCACAATTGTTTAAATATTATTATTCATAATAAGGATGTAAGCTACCATGACTGATTAGCATTGGAAAATTGGGATAAAACCTATGTGCCATCCCAGAATGAGTCCATGTCCCATATTTTATAGATGATAGTTCACACTCGTGAGTACAAGAGTTCTTCAGGACCGGCATGCGTGAAGTCCCTGGATGTGGCATTTTAGAGTTCACACGTCGAATTGATTGAACAGCTTGCAAAAGTTTATAACATTAAATAAAACAGGATAAAGTGCTATACACATATTTTGGGGGTTCCCTCTTGCTGTATGGAGTTAGCAGGTGTTCTTACTTCTCGCGGATATTGCGTCTGCTCTGCTCCCGTGCTGCTTACTGGGTGCCCCAGGCCCCCATTCTCTCTTCAAATCAGAACTACCATCTTCTCAACTGATTAGAAGACAACAGCACATAAATTACTGATGAGTGCATCCTAGCAGTCTCTGAATTGTGTTCCAATGAATGCTAGAAGAGCAAGAAAAATAAAAGTGAGTTTCAAGGCTACATGTATATGGGAAGTGCTCCACAGACCCTTCCTGGAGATTCTCAGACATTAGCTTTGAAAATTCCAGGGGTAAAAAAAAAGTTTAATTTTTAAAACCATTTTGCATTTTGGAAAGCCATTCAAAAGACAAGAGTTTGGAATAAAGATATCATATGATGAGGAGGTTTTTCTGTGTCCCTTTCTTTTTAGAAATATTTTCTCTTGATTTAGAAAGCCCCATTGAGAGGTTGACCTTTCCTGGTTGTGCTCTGGAGTGATGTGAGGCTGAGAGGGCCAGACAAGGAATTTTTTTCAGTAAGAAGCAAGATAAGAGGCATTTGGAGCATGGAATTAACATTGTGATTTATTATTAATGGTGTTTATTAATAACCTTCAGTATCTTTTAAACATTGTGTTTGGCATAGCTGGTAGTGCAGAGACATGTAAAGCATTAAAAATATAGGGAATTTATAGCAGTATAGAAATTAATATGTCATAAGGTAGGTAAGGTATTAATTCTAGTTCTAAAAACTATAAGGTTTATGTTAGTATCAAATGCGTGTCAATCTTTAACACCAGGCCTGCTACCAATAAATATATATTTTCTATTAAAAATAAAAGAAAAATTTCTATTTACATTTTTTGAGACAAATTATATATATCTTAGTTAATATTTTAATAAAAGTAGCCTCTTTTGTAATCTGTATGCTTCCCAATTGGTCAAACTAGTCTGGTTGTCAAAATATGACAAAATACTCTATTGAATATGAGGTTATATTTATTAAGTGCTCACTTCATGGTTTGCTCTAAGCTTTTCTAGATATATTATTTTGTTCCCATTATGACTGTAACAGGTAAACACTGTCATACTGATTTTATACATGACAACACCTATGTTTAAGATGTTTAAGTAAAGTTATATAACCAAGGTAGAACAGATAGCAACTGGTGGAAACATTTGTGCATATTTTAAAATACTTATAGACTCACATGGAAAAAATTTTAGCAATCATGTATATAAAAAATCTCTTTTATAAATAATAATACCTTCAAAACATAAATAACAATACTGGACATATACAGGAATAAAGTGTTGTTTTGGATGACCCAGCTAGTGCTCAGACTCAGGTCTATTTTAAAATTTAATTTAATTTATTTATTAGATGAGAGGAGGGGAGATAGTAAGGCAGACTCCTGCATGCACCCCAGTGAGGATCCACTTGGCAACCTGTTTTGGGCCGATACTTGAATGAAACAAGCTATTTTTAGTGCCTGAGGCTGACACACTGGGACCAATTGAGCCATACTCATCACCCGGGACCATGCTCGAACCAATCAAGCCACTGGCTGCAAGAGGGGAAGAGAGAAAGAAGGGGAAGAGGAAGGGAGAGAGAAGTAGATGGTCACTTCTCCTGTGAGCTCTAACCAGCAATTGAACTCAGGACATCTATATGCCAGGTCAACGCCCTATCCACTGAGCCACCAGCCAGGGCAGACTTAAGTCTTTAACGAGCAGTGCATTTTATTCAATGATTTTGGACTGCTTGATGGTTAGTCTATAGACATTAAATTACTGCCAATCAAACAGATCTCCAAGCTCACTGTAGCAGATAGTATTTTTTACAGGGATCATATCTATAGCTATTCCATTCCAGGTGTGTCCTTTACAAATACACATCTCACATGCTATTGATACATTTCTTTGTTCTTTCTCCTTGAAACAGGATGAAATTTGGTAAATTCCTTGAGTAACTGAATGTAGTAGAAATTATACTGGGTGACTTCTGAAGTTACCTCATCAGGGGTGATGCGACTCTTTACTGGTCCTCACTCACCTTTGGGATGCTAACCTGTGCAATGCAGTCATCACTTATTAGGGAAGCCCAGGAGAGGCAGGTGTAGGCGTTCCAGCCAACAGCTTCAACTAAGTTCTCAGTCAATAGCCAGAAAAACCACAAAACATGACTAAGTAAGTCTTTAGATTCCAACCCTCAGTCTACAAGGACTCTGAGCTCTTCGAGAACTTTAAAGCCCCCATGTAAGGCCTCAAACATTGTGGAGCAAAGAAATGCTGTTCCCTCTGTGACCGTCTTTATCCACAAAATTGGTCAGCACAATAAATCATTGTTTTGTCCCCAAAGTTTTGGTATAATTTGTTACTCAGGTTAGTAACCAGAACACTGGTCAGTTAAGAAGTGTCTGAATGCTCAAGAATATAACCATTACTTGGACACCGCAGGCACAAAACAGGGTGCTTTAGACTGCTAGTAACAAAAACTCGACTCAGAGTAATTTAA
The DNA here is from genome assembly GCF_036850765.1 of Saccopteryx bilineata. Classification (NCBI taxonomy): domain Eukaryota; kingdom Metazoa; phylum Chordata; class Mammalia; order Chiroptera; family Emballonuridae; genus Saccopteryx; species Saccopteryx bilineata. The sequence continues at coordinate 67,376,668 of NC_089499.1, read as the reverse complement.
AAAGTATAGAAGATATATTATTTCAATTAACAAGAAACTTAGAGGTAGGAACTCAGGCCCTTTTTGCATGCATGTGGAGCCATTCTCATCGATACCTTCATCCCTCTTAGTTTGGAAATCTAAGTTTTCTATCCAGGTAAAACAATGTCTAGAAGAAAGAAAGCAGTTATCTCTTCCTCTGCTTCCCTCTTAGGGGCAGGAACTTTGCTGAGACGCAACCACTACTCCTGCCATGAGATTTCCTCACACATCTCTTTGCCAGTTGAAAACTCTTAATGACTGGGTGGATGGGATTACCATGATTGGCTTAGTCAATTGCATGGGAAGGATGTACACTGTATATGGGGAAGGCACCTTCATGTTTACTATTCTGTCATATTATTTCATTCCAATCATTACAAGGAAGAACAAACAGCATTTGGTTAGCTCAAGGTAATAGTAATAGAATTTGCAATTCTTGACCATAATTGTGAATGTTCTGCTAACAATCAGATCTAGAAAATAAATAGGAAATAACATGCAATGTTTAAAATTTCTTTAAAAGTTGGCTTTGCAAGGCAGTCCTAGGCTACTTGAAGCTTCCAATCTATTAATAACTTCAATATGAGTCCTTGCCACCATGTCAATGGCGTTTCTGTTAATGACCTCCACCTGTGAATAATTGTAAAAACCAAGTATATAGGGCACCATTATAATCCACACATTAATTTTCTGTGGTATAGAATTTAAGAATTGGGATTTAGGTTCAGAATAATATGAATTTTTTCATCTGTAAAGTTGAAATATATAATATTTTCTGCCTTGCAAGGAGGTTATAAGGTTAAATGAAATAAGAATGTACGAGAAGAACCCAGTAGTGTTCCTGGCATATAGAAAGCCCTCAATAAAAGATTATTGTTTTTATAAAGAGTACTCATTGTGTCATGACCTGTAAATTGGAGAATAGTTTTAAATGTAACATGAAGATACCCTTTCTTTTCACGCTTTTTAGGTGATTGGAGTTTTAATGACACATAATATTTTACCAAAAAAATTAAGTTTTTATCAATGGGTACATACTAAAAATAGCTGTCTGTAATAAGATGTAAACATATTACTTAATTTGCATGTTTTATATTCAAATATAGTTACATCTAGCATAAGCCACAACTAAAGTATTTCATTCTTAAAATGTATATGATCTAGCACTATACTGTGTATAATTTAAACTCAGTAAAATAGAAGAGCACTTTATGACATTTCTAATTTACTGCTGTTTTATTACTCATACATATGATACATATTTATTTCTAAAACAAATGTATCTCTTTGACCTCCTATTTTCTTCTTAAGTTACAGGTAGTTCATTACTCAGAACTGGCAGAATATGTCAGTTATTTATCTTTCCAGAGTATCTAAAAGTGAATGAAGCTTGAATTGAGCAAGGAAACATCATAAATTAAAAAGTGAATTCTCTTGGAAAAGCTGGGAAAAGATTTGAATATAAAATGAATGTACATTTTGCCATAAAAATGTAACTGTCAAGGTGACACGAAACCCGCTCTGAATTATGATCGGGTCGAATTTGTTATTTCGATCTGATGGAGCTCTAAAGAGTCATTTTGAGTCGTTGATATTGGCTAGCTTAAATCTTTATTTTTCTGATAACATGTCAATCAGGTGCAAAGGTGGTAAGAGACCATTTAAGCCTGTGCATTTATTTGTCAATAAACATGCGCTCTATTGTTTCCTTCTCAGTTGCATTGTTTTATCGTGTCAATATTTCATGAGATTATATGACTGACTAATGGGAATAGCTATTACAACTGTTGATGTATTTTGAAAATAGCAATCCATATTTTATGGACCAGAAAGAGACAGAATCTTTACCTTTGACCTTCCTGAGCAGAAGTAAGGTAGATGTGAATAAAATTTGCCTCATATTTCAACTGTTTGCAATTAACTTCAAATAGCCTTAGGGATAAATGTTAGACTAGGTAACCTATCCTTTCTTGGTTTGTAAGAATGATTTATGAATCTCAAATAAAATACTTCACAAGGCAATTTAGGGACTAGAAATAATACAAGCCAGAAAAACAGACCGTGAGCATTTTTACATGAGTTCTTTTTTAATTGTAAAAGTGGCTGATGCATGTTCCCTGTGAATAGCACAGATAAAAACACATAATCCAGAAGGAAAGCAATCATGTCCAATCCAAACACTGATACACACCATTGTTAATGTCAGGGTATATCCTTCCAGTCTTTATTCAGTGCATACATATATCTTTTCCAAAAATATATTCTACATACCAATTAATAACCTGATTTTTACCAGTTGAATTTTGTACTTTGTACGCTGTACCACTCTGTCAAGAAAACAGTAAGCGGCCCTGGCCCTTTGGCTCAGTGGTAGAGCATTGGCCTGGCGTGAGGAAGTCCCGGGTTCGATTCCCGGCCAGGGCATACAGGAGAGGCGCCCATCTGCTTCTCCACCCCTCCCCCTCTCCTTCCTCTCTGTCTCTCTCTTCCCCTCCCGCAGCCGAGGCTCCATTGGAGCAAAAGATGGCCCAGGCGCTGGGGATGGCTCCTTGGCCTCTGCCTCAGGTGCTAGAATGGCTCTGGTCTCGACAGAGCGATGTCCCGGATGGGCAGAGCATCACCCCCTGGTGGGCATGCCGGGTGGATCCCGGTCAGGCGCATGCGGGAGTCTGTCTGACTGCCTCCCCGTTTCCAGGTTCAGAAAAATACACACACACACACACACACACACACACACACACACATAGACACACACACACACACAAACGGTAAGCAAAAGTAGGCATATTTTACAATATAATTTTTCTCCATCTAATGCTTTCTTTTGTTTCTTCACTTGTGTATGTGGCCTTATTCAGATACGTAATTTGCTTGTATAAAATACTCTGTGTTCTTTTAGTGTTTTAAAAGCACTGATTTGTTGATTGTCATATATATGACAAGTTTTATAACATTAAGTATGCTGTGTTGTTTTTTTTTAATTTAGTGAGAGGGGGAGGCAGAGACAGACTCTCGCACGTGCCCCAACCAGGATCCATTGGGAAAGCTCACTAGTGGCCGATGCTCTGCCCACCTCTGGTTCATTATAACCAGAGCCATTTATTTTTAGCAAATGAAGCAGAGGCCATGGAGCCATCCTCAGTGCCCGGGGCAAACTTGCTCCAATCGAGCTATGGCTGCAGAAGGGGAGGAAAAGAGAGAGAGAGAGAAAGAGAGAGAGAAGCGAGAGGAGGAGGGATAGAAAAACAGATGGGCGCTTCTCCTGTGTGCCCTGACTAGGAATTGAACCCATGACTTCTCTACCACTGAGCCAACTGGCCTGGGCCTACATTAGGTATGTTCTTAATAGAATATAAATTTTTTCCCTGCAATATAGCTATGTACAAAATTAGAATGCTTTAATTAGATTTCTGTTTGCAAAATATGGCTAATAGCTAAATTTAAGCATGCCCATATTTTTGTAAATATTTTTTATTATTATGTATTAGCCAGACTCCAAGATGGTGCCAATGACTCTTGCTTCCTGGTATTAATACCCCCTCTTATATTGAAGAGAACTGACCTAAACCAATAGAACATTGTGGATATGTGACTTCCAAGTCTAGGTCATAAAAAACATCACAGCTTCCACTTTCCTCCCTCTGAGGGAACCAGTTGCCAAGTCATGAGGACATGACCTCCAGAGGGTTCCGTGTGTCATGGAACTGAGGCCTTCTGCCAGAAGTTATGGAGTGAATCATCTTGGAAAACCCCTGGCCCCAGTCGAGCCCTGAAATCATTGCAGCCCTTGCTGACAGCTTGACTGCAGCCAGATCTATGATGAAATTGCTCCTGAATGAGAGTAAATTTTATTTTTACGTTAGGTCTCTAAGATGTGGGGAATAATTTGCTCTGTGGAAATAGATAACTGATGCAAACTGAAAATTGAGGTGTCTGCTGAATCAGCTCTCCTCAGTATGTTCTAAAGCAGGGGTCCCCAAACTTTTTACACAGGGGGCCAGTTCACTGTCCCTCAGACTGTTGGAGGGCCGGACTATAAAAAAAACTATGAACAAATCCCTATGCACACTGCACATATCTTAATATTTTAAAGTAAAAAAACAAAACAGGAACAAATCCAATATTTAAAATAAAGAACAAGTAAATTTAAATCAACAAACCGACCAGTATTTCAATGAGAACTATGCTCCTCTCACTGACCACCAATGAAAGAGGTGCCCCTTCCGGAAGTGCGGCGGGGGCCGGATAAATGGACTCAGGGGGGCGCATGTGGCCCGCGGGCCGTAGTTTGGGGACCCCTGTTCTAAAGGAACAAGAGCTCATGAAAACATTGCAACTTTATCAAGAGATAATATTTATGTCTTTCTACTTCGTCACAGTACACATTACTCATTTAAAGGGTAGAATTTGAGGAAAGCTATATGTGCAAGTGGAAAGACAATACAAAGAAGAATAATATCTTTCACTTAAAAATATTTTCCACCTTTAGTTTTTTTCTGATTTAAATTTTTCTCCTTAAGGGGCACAAAGAAAACTAGATAGAGGGTGAGAGACGACAATCTCACTTTGGGTGATGGGTATGCAACATAATTGAATGACAAGATAACCTGGACATGTTTCCTTTGAATATATGTACCCTGATTTATTTATTTATTTATTTATTTTTAGCTTCTTTTGCCATTTACTTTATTTTTTTTTAATTTTTATTATAATTTTATTTTTTTAATGGGGCGACATCAATAAATCAGGTTACATATATTCAAAGATCAACAAGTCCAGGTTATCTTGTCTTTCAATTATGTTGCATACCCATCACCCAAAGTCAGATTGTCCTCTGTCACCTTCTATCTAGTTTTTTTTGTGCCCCTCCCCCACCCCCTTTCCCTCTCCCTTTCCCCCCTCCCCCCGTAACCACCACACTCTTATCAATGTCTCTTAGTTTCACTTTTATGTCCCACCTACATATGGAATAATGCAGTTCCTGGTTTTTTCTGATTTACTTATTTCACTTCGTATAATGTTATCAAGATCCCACCATTTTGCTGTAAATGATCCGATGTCATCATTTCTTATGGCTGAGTAGTATTCCATAGTGTATATGTGCCACATCTCTTTATCCAGTCATCTATTGACGGGCTTTTTGGTTGTTTCCATGTCCTGGCCACTGTGAACAATGCTGCAATGAACATGGGGCTGCATGTGTCTTTACGTATCAATGTTTCTGAGTTTTTGGGGTATATACCCAGTAGAGGGATTGCTGGGTCATAAGGTAGTACTATTTTCAGTTTTTTGAGGAATCACCATACTTTCTTCCATAATGGTTGTACTACTTTACATTCCCACCAACAGTGTATGAGGGTTCCTTTTTCTCCATAGCCTCTCCAACATTTGCTATTACCTGTCTTGTTAATAATAGCTAATCTAACAGGTGTGAGGTGGTATCTCATTGCAGTTTTGATTTGCATTTCTCTAATAACTAAAGAAGATGAGCATCTTTTCATATATCTGTTGGCCATTTGTACTTCCTCCTGGGAGAAGTGTCTGTTCATGTCTTCTTCCCATTTTTTTATTGGACTGTTTGTTTGTTGTTGAGTTTTATGAGTTCTTTGTAAATTTTGGATATTAGGCTCTTATCTGAGCTGTTGTTTGAAAATATCATTTCCCATTTAGTTGGCTTTCTGTTTATTTTGTTATCAGTTTCTCTTGCTGAGCAAAAACTTCTTAGTCTGATGTAGTCCCATTCATTAATTTTTGCCTTCACTTCTCTTGCCCGTGGAGTCAAATTCATAAAATGCTCTTTAAAACCCAGGTCCATGAGTTGAGTACCTATGTCTTCTTCTATGTACTTTATTGTTTCAGGTCTTATGTTTAGATCTTTGATCCATTTTGAGTTAATTTTAGTACAGGGGGACAAACTGTAGTCCAGTTTCATTCTTTTGCATGTGGCTTTCCAGTTTTCCCAGCACCATTTATTGAAGAGGCTTTCTTTTCTCCATTGTGTGTTGTTGGCTCCTTTATCAAAAATTATTTGACTATATATATGTGGTTATATTTCTGGACTTTCTATTCTGTTCCATTGGTCTGAGTGTCTATTTATCTGCCAATACCATGCTGTTTTGATTGTCGTGGCCCTATAATAGAGTTTGAAGTCAGGTATTGTAATGCCCCCAGCTTCATTCTTTTTCTTTAGGATTGCTTTGGCTATTCGGGGTTTTTTATAGTTCCATATAAATCTGATGAGTTTTTGCTCTATTTCTTTAAAAAATGTCATAGGAATTTTGATGGGAATTGCATTAAATTTGTATATTGCTTTGGGTAATATAGCCATCTTGATTATATTTATTCTTCCTAACCAAGAACAAGGTATATTCTTCCATCTCATTATATCTTTTTCGATTTCTCTTAACAATGGTTTATAGTTTTCATTATATAAGTCCTTTACATTCTTTGTTATGTTTATTCTTAAGTATTTTATTTTTTTGTTGCAATCATGAAGGGGATTATTCTTTTGAGTTCTTTCTCAGTTGTTTCATTGTTGGCATATAGAAAGGCTATTGACTTCTCTATGTAAATTTTGTATCCTGAGACTTTACTGTATTGGCTTATTGTTTCTAGTAGTCTTTTTGTGGATTCTTTGGGGTTTTTGATGTATAGGATCATATCATCTGCAAAAAGTGATACCTTTACTTCTTCTTTTCCAATATGGATGCCTTTTATTTCTTTGTCTTGTCTGATTGCTCTGGCTAGAACGTCTAGTACCACATTAAATAAGAGTGGAGAGAGTGGACAACCCTGTCTTGTTTCTAATTTAAGGGGGAAAGCCTTCAGTTTAGTGCCATTTAATATGATGTTAGCTGATGGTTTATCATATATGGCCCTTATCATGTTGAGATATTTTCCTTCTATACCCATTTTGTTGAGAGTCTTAAACATAAAATTGTGTTGTATTTTATCAAAAGCCTTTTCTGCGTCTATTGATAAGATCATGTGGTTTTTGTTCTTTGTTTTGTTGATATGGTGTATTACCTTAACCGTTTTACGTATGTTGAACCATCCTTGAGATTCTGGGATGAATCCCACTTGATCATGATGTATTATTTTTTTAATATGTTGTTGTATTCGATTTGCTAGTATTTTGTTTAGTATTTTAGCATCTGTATTCATTAGAGATATTGGTCTGTAGTTTTCTTTTTTTGTGCCATCCTTGCCTGGTTTTGGTATGAGGGTTATGTTGGCCTCATAAAATGTGTTTGGAAGTATTGCTTCTTCTTCAATTTTTTGGAAGACTTTGAGTAGAATAGGAACCAAGTCTTCTTTGAATGTTTGATAAAATTCGCTGGTATAGCCGTCAGGGCCTGGACTTTTATTTTTGGGAAGGTTTTTAATGGTTTTTTCTATTTCTTCTCTACTAATAGGTCTGTTTAGGTTTTCTGCTTCTTCTTGACTCAGTCTAAGAAGGTTGTATTGTTCTAGGAATTTATCCATTTCTTCTAGATTGTTGAATTTAGTGGCATAAAGTTTTTCATAGTATTCTACAATAATTCTTTGTATATCTATGGTGTCCGTGGTGATTTCTCCTCTTTCTTTTTGGATTTTGTTTATATGAGTTCTTTCTCTTTTTTCCTTGGTAAGTCTTGCCAAGGGTTTGTCAATTTTGTTGATCTTTTCAAAGAACCAGCTCTTTGTTCTATTAATTTTTTCTATAGTTTTACTGTTCTCTATTTCATTTATTTCTGCTCTGATTTTTATTATCTCCTTTCTTTGGCTGGTTTTGGGTTTTCTCTGTTCTTTTTTTCTAGTTCTTTAAGGTGTGAAGTTAAGTGGTTCACTTGGGCTCTCTCTTGTTTGTTCATATATGCCTGAAGTGATATGAACTTCCCTCTTATCCCTGCTTTTGCTGCATCCCATAGATTCTTATATGTCGTATTGTCATTTTCATTAGTCTGTATATATCTTTTGATCTCTATACTTATTTCTTCTTTGACCCATTCATGTTTTAAAAGTATGTTGTTTAGTTTCCACATTTTTGTGGGATTTTTTTTTCTCCTTTTTGCAGTTGAAATCTAGTTTCAAGGCTTTATGATCAGAAAATATGCTTGGTACAACTTTGATTTTTCTGAATTTCCTGATGTTTTTGTGGCCCAACATATGGTCAATTCTTGAGAATGATCCATGTACACTGGAGAAAAATGTATACTCAGTCACTTTGGGATGAAATGTCCTGTAGATGTCTATCATATCCAGGTGCTCTAGTGTTTTGTTTAAGGCCACTATATCTTTGTTGATTCTCTGTTTGGATGACTGATCTAGAGCCATCAGCAGTGTATTGAGGTCTCCAAGTATGATTGTATTTTTGTCAGTTTTTGTTTTAAGGTCAATAAGTAGCTGTCGTATATATTTTGGTGCTCCTTGGTTTGGTGCATATATATTAAGAATTGTTATGTCTTCTTGATTCAGTGTCCCCTTAGCCATTATGAAATGGTCATTTTTGTCTCTGAGTACTTTGTTGTCTTGTAGTCAGCATTATCAGATATGAGTATTGCTACGCCTGCTTTTTTTTGGATGTTATTTGCTTGGAGTCTTGTTTTCCAGCCTTTCACTTTGAATTTGTTTTTATCCTTGTTACTTAGATGAGTTTCCTGTAGGCAGCATACAGTTGGATTTTCTTTTTTAATCCATTCTGCTACTCTGTGTCTTTTTTTTTTTTTTTTTTTTTTTTTTGCATTTTTCTGAAGCTGGAAACAGGGAGAGATAGTCAGACAGACTCCCGCATGCGCCCGACCGGGATTCACCCGGTACGCCCACCAGGGGCGATGCTCTGCCCTCCAGGGGGCGATGCTCTGCCCATCCTGGGCGTCGCCATGTTGTGACCAGAGCCACTCTAGCGCCTGGGGCAGAGGCCACAGAGCCATCCCCAGCGCCCGGGCCATCTTTGCTCCAATGGAGCCTTGGCTGCGGGAGGGGAAGAGAGAGACAGAGAGGAAGGCGCGGCGGAGGGGTGGAGAAGCAAATGTGCACTTCTCCTGTGTGCCCTGGCCGGGAATCGAACCCAGGTCCTCCACACGCTAGGCCGACGCTCTACCGCTGAGCCAACCGGCCAGGGCTACTCTGTGTCTTTTTATTGGTGAGTTTAATCCGTTTACATTTAGTGTAATTATTGACACTTGTGAGTTCCCTATTGCCATTTTTATAGATTGGTTTCTGTTAGTTTTGTGTCTTGTTTGATCTTGTTTCTCTTTCATTTTTCTATCTTTTGTTTTTATTTGGTTGTATTCCATACATCTTTCCACTGTTGCTATCTTTTTTTATCTCATGTGCTTCTGTGGTGGTTTTTTCAATGGTGGTTACCTTTATGTAATGAAAAGGGTTCCTACGCTGTTCATTGTACACACTATTTTGTGAGTACTTTTGCACTCCATCGTCCTTTGCTGCTGTTAATCTCCATCCTCTTCCCCCTTTCTTTTTGTTGTCACAGTTTAAATTTTGTTTTATTGTGTTCTTCTTGGAGCTTTTACTTGTGGCTTTTTTTTTTTTTGTTCTTTGTATCTGATTGGAGAACCTGCTTTAGTAATTCCTGGAGTGGGGGTTTTCTGATGATAAATTTCCTCATCTTTTATGTATCTGTGAATGTTTTTATTTCTCCTTCATATTTAAAGGATAGCTTTGATGGGTATAGTATTCGTGTCTGAAAGTTCCTCTCTTTCAGGACTTTAAATATTGGGGTCCACTCTCTTCTAGCTTGTAGAGTTTCTGCTGAGAAATCTGATAATAATCTAGTGGCCCTTCCTTTATATGTGGTATTCTTCTTTTCCCTGGCTGCCTTGAGAATTTTTTCTTTGCCATTGGTTTGTGCCAATTTCATTATGATGTGCCTTGGAGTAGGTTTGTTGGGGTTAAGAAAACTCGGAGTTCTGTTTGCTTCATGAATTTGAGGCTTTAGTTCTTTCCACAGGCTTGGGAAGTTCTCATCTATTATTTGTTTGAGTATGTTCTCCATTCCATTTTCTCTCTCTTCTCCCTCTGATATACCTATTATTCTTATGTTATTCTTTCTGATGGAGTCAGATAATTCTTGTAGGGCTATCTCATTTTTTTTTTAATTTTTGAGTCTCTTTCTTCTCTCTGTTGTGCCTCAAGTTGCTTGTCTTCTATTTCATTAATCCTCTCTTCTATCTGGCCTGTTCTATTAGTCAAGCTTGTTACCTTGTTTTTCAGCTCGTGAATTGAGTTTTTCATCTCTGTTTGATTTGTTTTTATAGTTTCAATTTCCTAGGCATATATTCTTTGTGTTCATTGAGTTGTTTTCTGAGCTCCCTAAATTGCCTTTCTGTGTTTTCTTGTATATCTCTGAGTATTTTTAGGATTTATATCTTGAATTCTCTGTCATTTAACTCCAAGGTTTCCAATATATTAAATTTTTTCTCCATAGATTTTTCCTCATCTTTCTGTGTTACCTCTCTTTCTTTTGTATCCATGATATTCGATTTTCTCTTCCTTAATGGCATCTGAGGGTGGTTTTGTTGATAGTATTAATGAGATGTAATAAAAAATAAAAAGTTAAAAAAATAAAAAATCGAAAAAAGTTGTTTTTTTTAAAATTAATAATGAAGTTAAGAAAAATAAAATAAAATTAAAATTAGAAAAAGGAAATTATTCCCCCCCTCCTTTTTTCCTCTCCTCTCCTCTCCCCTCTTTCTTGAGAAAATCTGTGAATTATATTATATTTAATAGAACAAACAATTCCTGTAATGGAGGGCCTGAATTGGGGAAAAGTAATAAAGGGGCAAGAAAAAAAATAATAAAAAAAAATAAAATAAAAAATAAAAAAAAGGTGGGGGCTATGGACCCACAAAAAGCAAATAAGGAAAAAAAATTGGATCAAGAATAAAATGATTTGCGTTTAGGTGTTGGTTGACTAAGAGTTATGATGAGAGGAATAAGAGGGAAACAGGAAAATGGGGGGACAAATTAAAAAATTACTATTGTATTTAGTGGAACAAGAGCTTGATAAAATGGAGAGCCAGGGATGGGAGCACTGCTATTGAGTTAAAAAGGTGAAGTAAAAACCCCCCAAAATGCCACAAACATAAGTTTGAGCCCCAAATAAAATAATTTGTTCATTATTGAGGTTTGAATGAGAGGAGACATAAAGGAGAAAGGAAGAAACTAATATAGAGGGAGAAAAGAAAGAGAGAGAGAGAGAAAAAAGAGGGAACCACTAAAAGAAGAAAAAAGAAAACAGAGGAGAGAGAGAGAGAGAGAGAGTTAAGGGTTTTGGAGTACAACCCTCATAGAGAGAAAGGAAGAGATAATGGGAGATGTAACACTTATGGGTAGTGTAGTTCAAGGAGAGGAGAGAGTAAGACCAGCAGAGAGTTAAACGACCAAATTGGAGGAGGAAAAAGAAAAAAAAAATCAAGGATGAAGATAAGAGAAACAAACGAACAAATATAATAAAATGGGATAGGTTATAAAGTCTGCGGATTATTCTTGATTTTGAGAGGTTATCTTCTTGCTTTTTCTTTTCTCTCCCTCTTCCTGGTCGGTGACTCTGTACCCCAGGTTCTGCCCCTTTGGCATGCTCAGGTAGAGGTCTGCAGTTGATAAGTCTCTATGGCGATGTCATGTATTGTGCTTCAGTCTCGTTGGCAGTCGAGGCTCATTAGCATTTATAGGCTCCGACAGTGAGAGAGTCCATGTTCCTGGAGCCTCTCTCCTAGTCTTTCCTTCCTCAATTAGTAGCTTGAGAATCCAGCTATGGGGTTGCTGCTGCCTCTGCCTGGATAGTAAGAGGCTCAAAGAGCTGGCAATTCCCCACTCTAGTCCCACTCAGCACAGGGCTCTGGGTAAGGCTTAGTCAGTCAGAGCTGCTAGCATAATCAGGTGGGGCTTCCGCCCACTCAAAGACCTCTGGCTCTGCCACTCTGTCCAGTAACATGGGCGGGCACCCACTCCCGGCGCGCTTGGAGAAAACTCTCGTTCACTATCTGCGTGCGCAGACCAGGATGTTAGACCAGAAGTCTCGCCTTCTGAGTGAAACCCCCCGCCCGCACTGAAAAGTTCCAGCGTTGGAATTGGCTCTCGCTCCGTCCCCGTGTGCGGCTTTTTCAAGGCGCTGGGGTGGCCTGAGATTCTGCCCTAGTCCACACAAAGGCCCCCGACTCTGCCCCTCCGTGGGACAACACGGGCTCCCATTCCTGAGGTGCTGGGAGGAGTCTCCTGCCCACTCTCCATGGGTGCAGACCAGGATGTGAGGCCGGAGTCTTGCCCTCTGAGTGAAACCTTCTGCCTGCACTGAAAAGTTCCAGTGTTGGAATTAGCTCTCGCTCCCTCCCCGTGTGCGGCTCTCCCAGGGCGCTGGGGCGGCCCGGAGGCTTTCGGCCCACACAAAGGCCTCTGACTCTGCCTCTCTGTGGAGTAACACGGGCGCACCCTCCTGGGGCTTTGGAAGGAATCTCTCGCCCACTATCTGCGCGCGCCGACCAGGAGATCAGGTAAAATGGCTTCCCCGCTTGTCTTTCTTTGTCTGGGTTTGGCGCGAGTGTTAGTTGTATTGCCGAGGTTGTCACAGGAACAGTTTTTCCTCGGCTTGGATCTCCGTGCCACAGCCTGGTTCGGCCGTTTGTGCTGCGGCCTGGATCTATTCACCCCCTTTGCCCACCTTAGTTTCTATATTCTCAGTTTCCAGTGAAAACCGCCCTGTTTAGGTTAGTGAGGAAGGCGGAGCATTTCTTACTCCCTATTTCCTTCGGGGTTTGGTTATATATTTAGCCAATTTTTTGCTCGATCATACCTTTGGGTGTATTGCAAAACATCTGGAGGCTCCAAGGATAGGTTTTTCTGTTTCTGGTTGAAGATCTTGTTGAGTTTTGGGGGAGATTTATCGGTATCGCTTCCTACCCCGCCATTACTCTGATGTTACCCTGATTTATTGATGTCACCCCATTAACATTAATAAAAACTTTTTATTATATATAAAAAAGAAAAGTTAAAAAAAAAGAAAACTAGAAGAAAATTTTCAAAAGTGGTTATTAAAATAAAAATTCAGGGTATGTAGCATTAAGGCAAAAAATTATTGGTAGAGGCATTATTTTCAAATGTGAAAAGATAAATATGACAACTTCATCTTGCCTTATCCATTCTACCTTCCTCCCTGTTGTGAATTAAAATGAAACCACTAGGAAAATGACCATAAAATTATGTTAAATGAATAAACCATGACATGGAATTACAAATACCAGTATAATTTAAATTCTTGATTTTTTTTTTACAAGAGAGATAGAGGGACAGATAGGAACAGACAGACAAGAAGGGAGAGAGATGAGAAGCATCAATTCTTCGTTGCAGCACCTTAGTTGTTTATTGATTGCTTTCTCATATGTACCTTGACTAGGGGGGCTGCACCAAGCCAGTGACCCCTTGCTCAAACCAGCAACCTTGGGTTCAAGTGCCCGTGACCTTGGGTTCAAGCCAGTGACCATGGGCTAATGTCTATGATTCCACTCAAGCCAGCAACCCTACACTCAAGCCAGATGAGCCCGCTCTCAAGGCGGTGACCTTGGGGTTTCAAATCTGGGTCCTCTGTGTCCCAGGCTAATGCTCTATCCACTATGCCACCACCTGGTCAGGTGGTCAGGCAGAAGATAAATAAATAAATAAATAAATAAATAAATAAATAAATAAATTTTTCTTCTTAGTTTTTGCGGCTGTTTTAAACAGAGTACTTGTTCAGAGTAAATAAGCATGAATATCAACAGTTCAATGATAAAAGCTTTATATATTTATATAATAAAACCTTGGTATTTTTTTAATTTAGGTGCATTTTTTTAATCAGAAATTTAATTATGTGTCATACATGATTAATGCAATTGAGGATAAAGAAACATTGCATAGACACGTCTACTTCTTTGCCTCCAATCCTATGTGCAATGTTGACAGTTTGGCAAATGTCTTTCATTGTCCACTGGTCATATAAAATTAGAAATTAGATAAATATGATAACATAATGCCTTTTATTAAAACAAACATGAGATCTTAATCTATATATTATTCTGCAATAGGCTGAATGTTTTTTTTTGTGACAGAGACAGAGAGAGAGAGAGAGAGACAGAGAGAGGTACAGATAGGGACAGACAGGCAGGAAGGGAGAGATGAGAAGCATCAATTCTTCCTGTGGCTCCTTAGTTGTTCATTGATTGCTTTCTCATATGTGCCTTGACCAGGGGGCTCCAGCTGAGCCAGTGACCCCTTGCTCAAGCCAGCAACCTTGGACTCAAAACAGCGACATTGGGCTTCAAGCCAGCGACCATGGGGTCATGTCTATGATTCCATACTCAAATCAGAGACCCTCGCTCAAGCTGGTGAGCTTGCACCCAAGCTGGCGACCTCGGAGTCTCGAACCTTGGGTCCTTTGTATCCCAGTCCAATGCTCTATCCACTGCACCACCACCTGGTCAGGCTTCAATAGGCTATTTTAATTTAGTCACTGTACATGCAGTACATGTAGATCGAATCCATTCTTTTCTATACTGCTTACTAGTCTTGAAGCAGGTATTTGCAAATTTGTCCTGCCACTTTTTTCTGTATGGTCTGTGAGCTAAGAATGGTTTTTACATTTTTACATTGTTGGAAAAATCAAAAGAGAATAGTTTTTCCTGATATTTGAAAATTATATAAAATTTTATTTCAGTGTTCATAAGTAAAGTCTTATTTAGACACAGTTGTGCTTATTTTGTTTCTAGACTATCTCAACTCATCTGAGTAGTTATGAAACTCAATAGCAAGCAAAACCAAAACTATTTACTATTTGCCCCTTTACAGAAAGTTTGCCAGTTCTTAATCTTATTGGACAGTGCACCTTGTCCAATAGAAATACAGTACAAGCCACGAATGTGATTAATTTTACTAATATTATGTTTTTGTAAAGTCAATTCCTATTTGGGTTCTCTGCCCATTTTTTTTTAGCTGGATTTTTTTTTGCCATTAAGTTGCATGAGTTCTTTATATATTTTGGATATTGATTCCTTATTTGATATATCATTTCAAAATCATCTCCAATTTATTTGTTTTATTGATTTTCTTTGCTTTGTAAATGTTTTTAGTTTGCTATAGTCTCATATGTTTATTTTTTCTTTTGTTGCTCTTTCTCTGGGAGAAATACCCAAAAAAGTATTTGTAAGAGCAATGTCAGAGAATTTACTGCTTATTTTTTCTTCTAGAAGTTTTATATTTTTAGGTCTTATATTTAAGACTTTAATACATTTTGAGTTTATTTTGTATATGGTGTAAGAATGTGGTCTAATTTTATTTTTTGCATGTATTTGTCTATTTTTTTAACACCTCTTATTGAAGAGGTTGTGTTTATCCCATTTTATATTCTTGCCTCATTTGTCATAGATTAATTGATCATATAAGTGAAGATTTATTTCTGGGCTCTATTCTATAGCACTATCTCTTTCTCTGTGTGTGTGTGTGTGTGTGTGTGTGTGTGTGTGTGTGTAATGCCAGTACCATATTGTTTTGATTATTAGAACTTAGTAATTTGGTTTGATATCAGGTAGTATGATACCTCCTCCTCCTCTGTTCTTTCTCAAGATATCTTTGTTTATTTGGGTCTATTGTGGTTTTATATATATAAATTTTAAGATTAGTGTTCTAATTCTGATAAGAATGCCATGGTTTTTTTTTTTTTGGTTTTTTTTTTTGTATTTTTTTCTGAAGTGAGAAGCAGGGAGTCAGGGAGACAGACTCCTGCATGCTCCCGTCAGGGATCCACCCAGCATGCCCACTAGGGGCTGATGCTCTGCCCATCTGGGGCATTGCTCTGTTGCAACTGGCGCCGTTCTAGTGCCTGAGGCAGAGGCCATGGAGCCATGCTAGTTGCCCAGACCAACTTTGCTCCAGGGGATCCTTTGTTGCAGGAGGGGAAGAGAGAGATAGAGAGAGAAAGGAGAGGGGAAAGGGTGGAGTAGCAGATGGGTGCTTCTCTTGTGTGCTCTGGTTGGGAATTGAACCCGGGACATCCACACACCAGGCCGACACTTTACCACTGAGCCAATTGGCCAGGGCTACCATGATATTTTAGTAGGGGTCACATTGTCTTGTTCTTGATCACTTTAATATTTAATTAATATAAAAATCATTAATGAGACATTTTCACGCTTATTTTTCATACTAAATGTTTGATATTCAGTGTATATTTTGCATTCACAACACATCTGGACTTGGACTAGCCACATTTTAAGTGCTCAGTAACCACATGTGGCTAGTGACCCCTGTAGTGTATAGTGTAGTTCTATAATGCTGACATACCTTTATTTATGTACATCATATAGTTTGCTGATAGATGTTTTTATCATTACAAACATTGCTGTCTCATACATATTTATTTTTATAGATAGAGATTCTCAAATGTAGAGTTGCTGAGTCAAAGACGTGTAACCATTAATTTTAATAACTACAAGAATTTGCTTTTAGACTGAAGTTTATATTTAAAAGCATGTTGGTTATAGATCATCACAGTTGTCTTTTATTTCATGTTGTTTCCTTTCAGTTTTCTTTCTAGAAGAAGAAGAACATTTTTGTTGTTAATTTAAAAACTTTATTAATATGAAATCCTTATAGTTTTTTTGGGTTTGATAATCAATTTCAGTAGTAACAATACTGTATAATTAAGAATGCCTTGCAGTCTACAATTTCAAATATATTATTTCCCATAATTCTTTGGCAACTAAGTATGATGTTGGTTTTATCCCTATTTTATGGCAGATGAAACTGAGACTCAAAAAAAGTTAAGTGATCTCCCTGAGGGCACCACACAGCTAAAATATTAGAGATGAGACTTAGAATAAGTCCTGGCCAGAGTGCAATGTTCTTCCTAGTACAATGTTACCTGTTTAATTCATTTGTTAATTAATTCAAAATTACCCACTGTATATTGACCATATGCCAAGTACTGCGTGAAATCCTAGAGTTTCAGTAGTGAACAAGACCAATGGGTTTCTGCTCCAGCCAAAGCTTGAGGGATTTAAAAGGTAGGAAATCTGTGAAGTACCTGTACAAAAGAAACATAATTCAATTGCTTTAAGCATGCTTGAGTCCCTATTTCACTGAGAAGAAGCCCTTCATCTCATTAGAGGAAATGTGATCAAGTGATGATAAAAAAGACAAGGACTCAGAATTATCTCTGTGTGCCTACTGAATGAACCACTTAAAGCCTCAAGCACATTAAATCATTGAGACATTTAGCTACTTTCCAGAGTTGCATGATCAAACACACTTATGGTCCTTCAGCTTTTTAGACTTGTTGCTTGACCATTTGTGGACCCAACTCCAAGCCCAATCAGTTAAGATGATGGGCAAAGTGCAAGTATAGTTCTTGTACTATATTAGAAAGTACTATTTTTCCCCCATGATGAAACAGCTGGGCATGGAATTCTAATATGCGCATCAATCTTTCAACTGGCTCTAGGAGAACCAAAGGCTTAAATTTTAGTGAAGGAAATTACATCTGTAAGACCCAGTTTCTTAATGAGTAGAACCAGTGTTTATGTGTGTGTATGAGACTGGGAGTGGAGGTAGAATTACTTCAATTATAATATGCCCAACAGAAATTTTTTATTTCATGTACCTGTTTAATGCTTTCAGTTGCCCCTCATCCCCACCCAGTCCACACTCTACTCTTTCCTACCCTATTCTGGACCTCAGAAAACTGACCCCTATGGATCAAATCACATTCAGTTGGGTTTGGCCAATGGCAGTGGTAAGGAATGAGAGGAGTGTAAGGCAAAACCTGGCTTGGGGGGCATAAAGGGTGTCTTCTTCTTCAACTACAGGCACTCTAAGGGTACCCTTTGGAAAACACTTCTTTTCTTTATCCTTCAGATCAAAGAGTGAGCTTTCTGCTCTTGCTAGCATTGGTGGGCCTCACCATTCCTTGTTGGTTTCCTTGGGCCTAGCCCACATCTTTGTAAATAATTCCTTTTCAAATCCTTTTCAGTGTTCCTTTGACGTAGCAACTGTTTTTGTCATCCTGTCAGGACATTGAGTTATATACCTTCTTTTTCTCCATGAAAAGTAATTGCTTATGATTCTTATTTGTAGACCTTTATAAGTACATAAACAGTAGATCATCATTATGCATATTACTAAACAGTTTTGAAGACAACTCTGGGGTCTTATCTAAGTATACATACTTAGATTATCTTAAGCTGCTGGAGTAATTGTATGGTAAGTGTGTACTTTTAAAAACAGCTTTCCTGGGAAGAAGAAATCATCAAAAAATATTTAGAAAGGGCAATGACCTTTTGTAAAGGAATCCCATTAAAATGTTTTACATTTTTACTCTGACCATCATTTTTCTCATTAAACAATATGCATTATTTATTAATATAGCCATTCACGGGAAAGGCAGCAGATTGGCCTTTACATTTAACTTTCAATGTTAAATCTGTAATGAAACACTGAACTGTTAAATATAAAATCATTTTTTCTCTTTTTTCTACCCACAACTGAGAAGTCTAGGGTACGCCTCAGGACTGCTATGCACAACATCCATTTCTTCTTCTTCTTTTTTAGAGAGAGAGGAAGGAAGAGAGATAAGAAACATCAATTTGTTTTTCCACTTATTTATGCATTCATTGGTTGATTCTTGTATGTACCCTGACTAGGGATCGAACATGCAATCTTAATGTATTAAAATGACACACCAACCACTTAGCTACCTGACTATAGCCTATTTCTTTTTAAATGCTTTTCTGACTTACATTAATAAATTGCATCCCTTCCACTCTTACTGTCTTTGGATTTTCAAGCTTATCAGTTATAATTTAACTATATATATTTATTTGTTAGTTTATTTTGAGTTCACATTTTCCTCTAAGGGATTGTGACAAAATTCAACACCCATTCATAATAAAATCTCTCAGCAAACTAAGACTAAAAGGGAATTTTCTCAATCTGATGAAGAAAATCTACCAAAAAATAAAACACCCAAAAAACATTACAGTTAACATCATGATTAACACTCTACCTTTTTTTTTTTGTGGGGGGGTCAGATTATTTTTTTATTTATTATAAAGCAAGTTGTTAGAAGTATGGGAAGTATCTCAAGAAATAGAAGGACTACAGCCATACCACCCTAAACATATATGATCTTACCTCTGGTTAACACTCTATTTAAAGGCAGAGTGTGGCCCTGGCCAGTTGACTCAGTGTTAGAGTGTTGGCCTGTCGTGTGGAAGTCCCAGGTTCAATACCCAGTCAGGGAACACAGAGGAAGTTACCATCTGCTTCTTCACCCCTCTTACTCCCCTCTTCTCTCTCTCTCTCTCTCTCTCTCTCTCTCTCTCTCTCTCTCTATCTCTCCTATAGCTGTGGCTCGATTGGTTCAAGTGTGTTGGCCCTGGGCGCTAAGGATGGCTCCATGAAGCATCTACCTCAAGTGCTAAAAATTGCTTGGTTGTGAGCATGGCTCTAGATGGGCAGAGCATCTCGGTTGTGGGGTATGTGGGAGTCTGTCTCTCTTTCTCTCACTTGGAAAAAGAAGAAATAAAATAAAATAAAATAAAATAGGAATGCTTTCCCTTTAAGATAGAAAACAAAGCAAAGTTGTCCACTTTCGTCACTCTTACTCAACCTCATATTGACAATCTTAGCCAGAATGATCAGGCAAGGAAGAGTAATATATTGGAAGTCTATATTGGAAGGGAAGAAATAAAACTGCTACCTGCTCACAGATGATATGTTTATATACGTAAAAAATCCCAAGGAATATATAAAATGTTTTCAGAAATAGTAAGTGGGTTTAGCAAAGACACAGCATGAGAGCAACACAAAAATCAATAGTATTTCTAGATACTATCAATGAAAAATAAGAAACCTACATTTAAAAATTACTACCTATAAGAGCTGCTATAAAATGAAATATTTGCATGCAAATCTGACAAAACATCTGTAGGATCTGTATGCTAAAAATGACAAAACACTGTCAAAATTAATCAAGATAAACTAAACAAATGGAGATATGTACCATGTTTATGGGTCAGTAAACTCAACATATCAACACAGTATTCTAATCCAAAGTAAATATGTCAATTTTTATTCTAACTGATATACAGATTTAATACAATTCCATTAGA
The DNA here is from genome assembly GCF_036850765.1 of Saccopteryx bilineata. NCBI lineage: Eukaryota > Metazoa > Chordata > Mammalia > Chiroptera > Emballonuridae > Saccopteryx > Saccopteryx bilineata. The sequence continues at coordinate 67,356,509 of NC_089499.1, read as the reverse complement.
AAATCCAGTATAATTTTTCTATAGGTATAAAAAATTTATTTAAAAATTTTATGGTAAGGCAGGGTCTAGAACAGATAAAAATAATTTTGAAACAAAATGAACTTGGAAGAATCCCTCTACCTAATTTTAAGACTTAACTATGAATGGAAACTCTGAATGGAACAGAGTCCAGGAAAAGATCTGCACAAGTTTGCTAATTATATTTTTAAAAGGTGTAAAAGTAATTTGGGGAAAGCCTAGTCTTTTTAACAAAATGTGTTGGAACAATGAGACATCCATATGCAAAAACAAAAACTTTGATTTAAATCTCACAATCTACAAATAATTCAAAATAAATTATATAGATTTATATGTAAAATTAGAAAACATCTATAATAAAACCTAAAAGAAAACTTTCTGATCTAGGGTTAGGCAAAGAATTTTTAGACATGACACTGAAAGATAGTCTAAAAGATGGAAAAATAAGATATTGGATATTATCAAAGCTAAAATATTTTGCTCTGTAAAAGACATTGTTACGAGTGAAAATTCAAGCTAAGCCGGGAATATAGTAGTTACAAGTCACTATCATTAAAGAACTTATAGCCTGTATATATAAAGAACTCTCAAAACTCAACAGTGAGAAATTTTAAAGTGTGAAAAATTTAGACAGTTTACCAAAGAGCATATAGAGAAGGCAAATATGCACATGAAAAAATGTTCAGTATCATTACCTATTAAGTAAATGCATATTAAACCCAAGATGAGATACTACTACACAACTATTAGACTAAAATTAAATGTACTGATTATGTTGTAGTTTATATTTAGAGTTAAAATTATTGGTGAGAAAGAAAAGCAACTGGAATTCTCAAGCTACTGATAGAAATGCAAAGTGATATGGCTACTCTCGAAACCAGTTCAGTGGTTTCTTACGAAGTTAAATATTTACTTACTATATAATTTTTTAATCTACTGGTAGGTATTTACCTTAGAGAAATGAAAACTTTTTTACACCAAAAAACAAAACAAAACTATTCATGAGTATTTTTAGCAGATCTATTCATAATTACCCCAAACTATTATACAAACAATCCTAATGTTCTTCCACAGGTGAACGGATAAATAAACTGGCACATAAAATAACCTGCATGAATCTCAAAGCATTATGAAAAATGAAAGAAAGTAGTCTCAAAAGTCACATATGGTGGCACAGTGGAAAAGAGTGTCAGATTGGGACCCAGAAGATCCAGATTCAAAACACCAAGGTCACCAGTTTGTGTGTGGGGTTGCTGGCTTGAGCATGGGATCATAGACATGACTCCATGGTCACTGGCTTGAGCCCAAAGGTCGCTGGTTTGAAGACCAAGGTCACTGGCTTGAGCTCAAGGTCTCTGGCTTGAGCAAGGGATCATGTACTCTGCTGGAACGCCCCCCCCCCAATCTAGGCAATCAGTGAACTACTAAGATACCACAATAAAGAATTGATGCTTCTCATCTCTCTTCCTTCCAGCCTGTCGATCCTTGTCTGTTTCTCTTTCTCTTGCTAAAAAAAAAAAGTCTCATATTGTATAACTAATATCAATTATAATACTGTTGACTAGACAAAAATACAGTGATAGGAAATAGATCAATTGTCGCCAAGGGTTAAGGGTGGAGGACGAATGTCATTACAAAGAGCATGCAGGAGGTTTCTGTGGTTTTGATACTCTTCTGCATCTTGATTGTGATGGTGATTACACAGATCTATACTTGTGTTAAAATAAGAGAATATATCAAAAAAGTCAATTTTAGCCAGACCTGTGGTGGCGCAGTGGATAAAGCGTCGACCTGGAAATGCTGAGGTCGCCGGTTTGAAGCCCTGGGCTTGCCTGGTCAAGGCACATATGGATTCTCTCTCCCTGTCTCTCTCTCTCCTCTCTCTCCACCCCCCCTCTCTCTCCTCTAAAAATGAATAAATAAAATTAAAAAAAAAAGTCAAGTTTACAGCAGATCAATTAAAAAACCCATAGTGAAGAAGGGAACAACATCCCAGACATGTACAATAGTATTGGGTGTTATGGCAGTAGAACCAACAGAAGGTCCTGGAGACCCATGTGATGCAAGGGTGGGAAAGAGGCCTTTGTTCGGAGTTATGCATTTCATACACAAAAGTCTGGTGTTGGGCTTCCACCATTTTCTTTCACCCTAAAAAAGAAGGGTGTTTTGCCATGAAAAGTGGTTGATTTTCTAGTTTTGGAGACCTTCAAGCAAAGGATGGAAAGTCTTTTCCATGAGCTTGTAGAAATGATTCTCAAAATAGGTATGATTTCTGAGGTCAATCCATTTGAGATTCTGTGAAATAACCCAAGTGCCAAGAGGGTGATGAATATCTACTCTTGCAAGGTTACGAACAACGCAGTTTGGCTAAACTGTGCATCAGTTTTCCTCTTACAAGGAACTGGCATGTTTTAACAATCATTTTGTTCCCTGAACTGTCAGACTAATCTTAATTTCTGAAAATTAGCCCTCAACAGGAGGTCAAGTGGATGAAAAGAATTTCTCTCAGTTTATTTTAAAAATATTTTTTGTATGTGTGCCATATTTCATTTTAAAACTTATTTAGGTTGATTTTGTTGTAAAGTTTTTTATCAGTTTATATTCCAAGAAATTCTTTAAGCAAGTCTGGGGACAAGTAGAGCTAGAGGCCCTGAAGCTCTCCTCTGGGATGCTAATGCAGCCACTCGCAGATCCACTCTCAAGTTAAGAGAGGCCAGCAATGGTGCTCAGCACCGCACACGAGTCTCAGAGAATGGCTCAGAACAGCAGCATCAGCTACTACTGAGGGCTTATCAGAAATGCTAATTCTAGGGCCCCTACCCAGACACACTGAATCAGAAATTTTGGGGGAGATGTCCAGTAATCGGTACTTTAACAATCCTTCCAAGTAATTCTGTTGCAAGCTAAGATTGGCTGATGTGTATTAAGAGTTAGCAGCTTGGGATAGTTAACTGTGTTCTGATTTATTTTAAGCAGGGCTCTGGACAACTCCAGAGCTTATTTTTAAGCCACTGGGAATTCACATTTGGCTGTCTTAAACTAACCGCCTGGTCATGGAAGTTCCATTTGGCCCACTACTAGCTTAATTCAAACATTAGGCATCAAAGAAATTAAAATTTCATCACAAGTCTGTTCATTTCCTACTTACAAACCATTTTGATTTGCAGCTCCAAATTACAGTCCCCAGACAGACAGGAGGAGCCTGGGCACATACCACAGTTCTGTTTCTTATGTGATCAGCTTATTATTAGCCCATTTAAGGGAGGCATATTCTTTTTAAATAATGTGTCCTGCTCTAACGTTTCTTCAAAACTTAATCATTACACTCCTGACTCTCTCTCTCTCTTTCTTTTTAAACATTCCAATTGGTAGTTATGTTCTCATGGTGCCTGCCAAACTGAGTTTAAAACTTCACTGTCTGTTTTAATATCTCAATTGGTTGCCATAATATGACTGCAGAGGTTTCTCGAAACAGAAGTATGTCTGCCAAGACACACTTTCTGTCTGAAACTTGAATGTGACATGTTTCCTATCATTTAAAGTACTGTTACAATTAAGGATTGGTGAACCCCATTTCAGTTTGAGTTAGTTGAATGTCTAATGTTTATTCAAACATCCTGGTTTCAATAAAACTCTAAATGTGAGTTGCCAATACATTTTCCATTAACTTTGAAATCCTTGTGTGTTTCAAGGGAAATATAGTTAGAATGTTTCTGAATCATTTACACTTAACTCATCAGAATATTATTTTGCTAGAATGAGTTCTTGTCCAAGTATCATGGACCTCTTGAAATCTTTAGAAATAGGATGTTAGTTAAAACGCTGCAAAACATAAACCAAGTTGAAGCTTTGAGAAGTGAATCCATATTTGACTTTGTTTCTGAACTTGGCCCCAAATTTCTTATGTTTAAAGGTATATTAGATTAGTGAGATCCTTTTTACTATTCCCAAAGCTATGACCGTTTGCCTTGTATCCCTGGATATAATCACATTAGAGTATTGGAAGTAAGTATAGGTAAAGTACATGTAGAACCAACGTATTAGTTTCAAGTGTTGGGCAGGCCTCCTTCTCTGAAATGTCTCTGAGAAGACAAGCTCTGTGTCCGTTAAGCACTGGGACTCGGGAAATGGGGGGAACCCGTGCTGCTGGCCCTGAAGGCTGCACATAGCAAGTTTCCAAGAACCTGGAATCATGCGAATGAGTAATTTCTTGAATCTTGTGAGACTTGAAAATGTAACCTTTTGTATTATTGGATTGACAGAAATGCACAAATAAGTGCTTATTTATGGTTAACATGTCCAGGCAGAAAAGCAGACCCATTTTCACTCTCAATAAAAAAAAGTTATTGATTGATTTTAGAAGAGAGGAAGGAGTAAGAAAGAATCAATTTACTTTTCTACCCATCCATGACATTTATTGGTTGATTCCTACATGTGCCCTGACTGGGGGTGAACCTACAACTTTGGCATACTGTGATGATGCTCCAATTAACTGAGCTACCTGGTGAGGGCAGAGAGAGTTTAACAAAAGAAACTGGTTAAGCAGGTATTGAGAGAATTTGAAAATTAAAATGTGGAAACTGAGGTAACACAGAACTAACTGTAGGACCCAGCTACCACAACTGGAGGAACACAGGTGGAAACTGAGGTTCTCAAACTCAGAAGCTTGGAGCTCAGACCTATGACGAGTGTGGTCATGTTTTGGGTGCTTGTCCTTGGAGTGATGTTCCATGAGGCTGGTCTGGGAGCCAGGACAGAAGCTGGGCACTAGAAAAGGCTACTGCCATCAGGATAAAGAGCCCTGCTTTTCTGAGTCATGCTTCAATCAGGATTCCTGTTGAGATATTTATGGATATTTGTTATTTGAGCCACATGCTATATGGATGTGTCTACCTCCTTCCTTTGTCTTATTTCTAAGAACTTCATTGTTCTCATCTATAAAATGGGATCGATGGTCTTTGCCCTGCCCATCTTGATGGTGTCTTTGAAAAAAAAAAATATATATATATTTTATTATTATTATTTTTTATTTTTTGTATTTTTCTGAAGTTGGAAATGGGGAGGCAGTCAGACAGACTCCCACATGTGCCCGACTAGGATCCACCCAGCATGCCCACCAGGGGGTGATGCTCTACCCATCTGGGGCTTTGCTCTGTTGCAACCAGAGCCATTCTAGCGCCTGAGGTAGAGGCCACAGAGCCATCCTCAGAGCCCGGGCCAACTTTGCTCCAATGGAGCCTTGGCTGTGGGAGGGGAAGAAAGAGACAGAGAAGAAGAAGAGGGGGAGAGGTGCAGAAGCAGATGGGCACTTCTCCTGTGTGCCCTGGCTGGGAATCGAACCTGGGACTCCTGCACGCCAGGCCAATGCTCTACCACTGAGTCAACCGGCCAGGGCCAAAAAAAGAAATATTAAAGCACTTGGGAAATGATGAAACACCAAATAAATTTAGTAAAATGTTACTTCAAAATATAATATTAAAATAAGAGAAATTTCAGACAAAATTTCTTATAATTTTGTCAACTAATCATGTAAATGCTTTCTTTCCCCCTTACTCATTGCTTTATTTCCTGAATTTTGCCTTTGAGTACATCAGTGAACTATTTCTCAGTTTCCCTAAAATAGATACAAGTAGGGTTTTTTTTTTAAAGAGAGAAGGAAGCAAATTTAAATAGAATCATATTATTAACACATAGTATTAAGTATTGATCTTTTACAATTGCAATTGTAGCAATGAAAGTAAGAATATCTGTGTTTACAAAATTGTAAACAAATGTAATCCCTTGCATCTTGAGCCTTTTTCCTAATTACACCGCTTTTACGCAGGTGAAAATGAAAGTATTTATAAAATAACAGTTATGTCACCCGATGCAGAAATAGATTTGTATTTCAAATTTTATAATATTTCTATATTGAAATAGAACATTTAGTTCTCAATATAATGAAGAAAGAAAATGTCACCAAACACTTCAGGGGAGGATTTAAAATTGCCACTTCAAGCATATGGAAGCAATGCACTTTGAGCATTGACGGTTCTTCAAAGTACCAATAGGTGTATTCTCTGAGTAATAAATTGTCATCTTGCAGCCCTTCCATTTTTGGGGTTTCATCTAGTAAAGTGATGTTTCAAATTCAGTGAACCATCCATTACCAATGGATCATTTTTTTCTAACTCTCTTCTATCAGAAGTGACAGTGAACGCCTTCTATTGTTCCTAAAGATACACATTTTCATGATTTCTTTTTTTACCCTTTTCATCAAAACAGAGTATTGGCATGTTATCTTCTAGATCCCTCCCCAGGTGTTTTATTTTCTAACTGCCTTTACCCCCATCACTAAAAGTAGGTGGCGAAAGACTATTTTCCCCTTGGTATATTGTTAGAATAGGCTGCCTTTATGTGTATTATTTTCTTAGTCAATGAGCTTCGGAAGACAAAAAGCTATCGGTCTGCTACTCAGTGACTTCAACACAAAAATACCCTTAAGGGAACCATGGTGACCAGTGGAATAGAAGGTATTGCTTCATGTTTAGACTTTTCCAGCAAAAATGAATTGGAAAGTTAGACCTGTTGTAGAATGGGGGCGTTCCAGGGAGAGTGCCACGATCAATTCAAAAAGGGAAATGTGAATTTTTGTCTTCCCACTCCAGTAGCAAAAAATGTTAAAATTCTGTCTGGTCTGAAGCAGTCACAGACAGAACTGTGTTTCAGTAGAAGTGTCTCACACAGTGCATAAGTGTACACACTGTAGTCATTCCATCGACACTTTAATGAATCTGAAGGAGTTGCAAAGGTGACACATTGTCCCTAGAAATATATATATATATATATCACATATGTATATATATATATATATATATTTATTTTTCCTCTCAAAGAAATGATAACAAAATAAAGACCATTGTTCTGTTAATATAAGTACCCTTGGGATGTCAACAAAGTGTTTTTTAAATCTTTACCCCCCTCTAATACTTGTTTTTAAATGACTTAACAAAGATCTCTAATATGGTTCCAAACCTTATATATGACAACATAAGGTTTGGAAAAGCTGTCACAGTATCAATCAAATGTCAATGCTACAGATAGTTTACAATGTCAGTGAAAACTTACCCATTAATGCTCAGGATTTTCTGTCTAGGGAAAACATGCAAGTCACAGAGCATTCTCTATGGGCTTCAATTCACTGCAAAGAATATCAATAAGAAATATTTCTGTGGTTGGGTCAATTTACCTATTAAAAGCAAGGCCATACATTTTTAAAAAAGTTTTTAAAGTTGGCCCTCATTTGGGGAACATGAATAAGAAGACAAGTTGGCTTCTAATGGATTGAAAGAAGCCTTATAATCAAGAAAAATAATGTACATTCTATATTCCTGAGATATTTTTTTAAAACTCTTTTATCATTTTTTATTGTGGTTAAATATTTGTATCATAGTATAAAATTTCCGATTGTAACCACCGAAGTATACAGTTCAGTTCAGTGTAATTAAGCACCTTCACATTGCTGCGCAACCATCCCCACCACCCCTTCTCAGTGCTTCTTCATCTTCCCAAACTGGAACTCTGTATCCAAAACAACTCCCCATTCCTCCCTCTTCTCATCCCTGGAAACCACATTTCTACTTTCTTTTTTTGTGTGTGTATGTGTGACGGAGACAGAGAGAGGGACAGACAGGGAAAGACAGGAAGGGAGAGAGATGACAAGCATCAATTCTTCGTGTGGCTCCTTAGTCCCCTTAGCTGTTCATTGACTGCTTTCTTATATGTGACTTGACCGGGGGGCTACAGCAGAGCTAGTGACCCCTTGCTCAAGCCAGCAACCATGGGGTCATGTATATGATCCTACGCTCAAGCCAGCAACCCTGTGCTCAAGCTGGTGAGCCTGTGATCAAGCCGGATGAGCCCACGCTCAAGCCATTGACCTTGGGGTTTTGAACCTGGGACCTCTGAGTCTCAGTCTGATGCCAGACTATCCACTGTGCCACAGCCAGGTCAGGCACATTTCTACTTTCTGTTCATGAATTTGACTACTCTAGTTACCTCAATGAGTCATACAAAACTTATTCTTTTGTGTCTGACTTACTTGACTTAACATAATGTCTTGACCTTTCATGCATTCTGCAATTTTTATCAAGACATTTGTCCTCAGTATTAAATGGTGAAGCTTTTGTGATCCCAAAAGTCTTTGAAACAAACTTTTTTTAAAAACACAATTTTAAGGAGTATTTAAGAAATATTAAATTATATTTAAATCAGAAAACATCATTAATTGTTTTAGACAAATCACTGTCCCACATCTTCAAGTATAATATAATAGCAACACTATTTAGAGTTTTCTATATGGCAGGCATAATTGTATGTGCTATATATGTATTTATTTAATTCTTACAATATTCCTACAAAGATAGTTTGTTATTTTCCTCACTTATAGAGAGTAAACTGAGGCACAGGCACTGGAAAGTTACATAATTTTCCCATGTTTGTACAGCAAGTAAATAATATAGCCAACTTTTAAGTTCAGGCTGTATGGTTCCGGAGGCTTTGCTCTTAATTACTGTAATACTATGTTTTCTCTCATGCACACATACATCTCTCACCGATATATAGTCAAGTTAAGAACTTCCAGAATAGAGCATAGAGAAATGATAGACAAGGAGCCAGGGTACCTCAGTGAATGAGCTTGAACTTCAGTGTCCTTAGGGAAGACTAGCCTTGATTTAGTTAATAGTGGAGGAATACTGAAAGTTCAGGGTAGTTACATAAGCAGAACTTGTTTTATGAAAGTTAACCTGGTCAAGTTCTAGATTGCTAGTCATCCTGTAAAATCTTATGGTCAGTTATGCTGCTCTTGTTAACTTTGGCTTAATCTTTGACCCTTGGGAGAGGAGACCCCCCTCTCCCCAGGTAGAAAGTTTACATCAAATGGGGTGTTTAAATATAGGTTGGAGAAAATCATGCTTTGGAGAGATTATATCCAAGGGGTAGGGTAACGCCATGAGCCAGAATGGTGTTTTATGACAGAAGAGCAAATAAGAGAGTATGAGAGGCATGGACCAATTAGAAAAAATGATAAAATATTTTGTTTACTTTTAAAAATTTTTTACTTATTTTTACAGTTAGTTCTCAAATACATTTTGGTGAATATATTACTTATATTTGCTTTATTTTCTCTCAAATCGCTAGACTACATATCAATATCTATAACCTCAACATGTCACGTATCTGGGCCTCATTTTCCTCATTTGTAAAGCATGAAGTTCAAGTGTCTTAAAGGGCCTTTAAGTATTGATTTTATGACTCAGGAGTTTTGGGGTTTATTCCTCTGGATTGTGGCAATCCCTGTGTCAGTATAGAGTTCCTGGGGGCCTAAGGCCTAAGGAGGCCTGAGGTAGGAAGTTTGTTCAGAGGAGAATGTTCGCACATTAGAATTGGACAGTAACGAAGGATGACTCGTCACTCCTGTCTTTGTTGAGTGACCTGTCTTTGCCTCCGTCACCCTGATTTAGGTCATTCTGACTGTGAGGCCTTTTAAATAGTACCAGTCTTGTTTAAAAATTGATGTGTAAGAAGTAGCAATGCAAGCTCTTAATAAGATGAAGAACTGAACAGTATGCTTCTACCTGGGGATGATATATTGTACATGCTTAACACATGTTTAGCTTTGCAGAGTCAAATTGGCTTGGGAGGTAATGAAGCTTTTTTTTTTTAAACCTCTTTTCCCATATTCCACTCTAATAACAAGCAAGACATTCAAGAAATCTCCTTTCAATATTGGCATTACTCACTTTGTCTATTCCTGCGAATTCATCTGTTTTTGAAATTTTAGTCCTTGCTAAAAAATGGAGGGCAGAGAGAGCTCTTTTAGAAGTGCACAATGGAAAAAATAATGGAGCTGATAGGTGTTAGAGTTCCTCAGATATTGAACATGCATCCTTTTGAGCAGAGTTACTAAATATTTAATAAGCATTTATATCTGAGCAGCACTTAAGGGTTCTATAACCTTTGATACTCACTCCCATTTTGCAGATGAGAACGCTGAACGGAGTTGCAGTGATTTGCTCAAAGCTTCAAACATTGGAGCCAAGACTCAAATATTCTCTGTCAAGTCTCTGCCTCCTTCCAAACAGAAAGATTCAAATTTAACTTATAATGTCCATTCCTCTACTTAATAAATTTTTTTTTAAAGGATGAAATCTACTAACTTGGCAGTAACTGGCACTTCAAGGGACAAATGGGGATTCATCTCAGTTGGGCCCACTCCTTCAGAGCAGAGGAAGAAATGTAATGAGTATAATGCTGAACTTGAATATGATTCCAAGTCGCTGAAGTATTTTCATGCTTGGAGTCTCAGTTATTCTCTCAACACACCTTTTAGGTAGGTGGTTGAGCATTTTGATCTCACTGTATTTTAAGAGACTCTCATGTAAGGTTTGACACAGTGTTGATACAAGGCCTGAAAAATGCTGCTCCCAGCCTCCAACCAGGACAACCAGTGAAGTTTATAAAAATTTTCAATAATTGATATGTTGATAGAAACAAGACTAATGAATGAAATAGAAAAGTGAAGATCCTATCAAAAGTGACAAAAATGGAATGATATAGGTCATCATCTGTTGTATTTAAAGAGAGAAAAAGGCAATTTAGAAATTGAGGAATAAAAATCTTAGCAAGAACAGTTACTTCCTCTGATAAAGACAGGTCATTTGGTTGAAATTTGGACGTCTAAACTTGTGGAAAATATCTGCTGTTTTATTTGAAGAACTACAGGAGGTAAAATAAGGAAGAGATTTCTTATAATTATGTTTCTATTTTAAGAGCTAGAGTTGTTCATGAGGAAGAGTAATTGTGACTACAGAAATGCATTAGTCAGTCCCAAAAGTGCTTCGAAATGTTTGCCGTATATTGAGAGAGTTCGAGAATAGAGAGTTCATAACTTCTTTACAAGTTAGATATTTGACACATCTAAATTTGTTTTCTTGTCTATTCCTACTGAGTTTGTTTCTTTTTTTTTTTTTTTGTATTTTTTTTCTGAAGTTGGAAATGGGGAGGCAGTCCGACAGACTTCTGGGGCATCGCTCTGCCACAATCAGAGCCATTCTAGTGCCTGAGGCAGAGGCCATAGAGCCATCCCCAGTGCACGGGCCAACTTTGCTCCAATGGAGCCTTGGCTGCAGGAGGGGAAGAGAGAGACAGAGAGGAAGGAGAGAGGGAGGGGTGGAGAAGCAGATGGGCGCTTCTCCTGTGTGCCCTGGCCTGGAATCGAACCCGGGAATCCTGCAAGCCAGGTCAATGCTCTACCACTGAGCAAACCGGCCAGGGCCTGAGTTCATTTCTTGGTTACTTAGTTCTTAGAAAGCAGGGTAAGAAGAAATAGGGGTAGGTCTCTTTGTGTAGCAACTGAGAAGATATAACAATTACTTGGGTAAACTTTGAAAGTGTGTTTTATAAGACTTTTACTTTTTCCTAAACATTTTGATTTATTTATTCCACAATTATTGAACATTTCTTGATGAAAATGTATTTCTATAGACTTATTCTAGATACAAAGATAGTAAATAACTGTCAAACCGCATACCACTCTATCTGTAATGATGGTAAAGAAGGTTTCAAAGTTACATCTGAACTCTGCAGGCGTGAGTCCCATGACTGGATACCTCCCATGTCTTCAGGCTGGGGAAGGGGGGAGGACGATAGCCCATGAACCAAGTTATATATCCGATAAAGGTAAATGACAATAATGTAATTGTGTACTTATGGAGCTTGAAGAATAAGTAATTTTGGTGAAGATACTGCTAGTACAATATGCTAAACTAAGAATGGTTAGGGACAGGAATTTAACTAAAAGAGCTGCAGCCAAACTTATTTTGAAAATAATGAGGATATATAGTTAATATTTCTAGCACCAATCAGTGAACACTTACTCTCTGCTTAACTTTGCTCAGCTAGCTGCCTCTTAAAATTCTCAAGGTGATCTTGCAAGAAGACACCATTATTATCCCTATTTTACAGATGAGTATTTTAAATCTCAGAGACATCAAATCGCTCATTCAGGTCACATAGTTGGTAAGTAGTAGAGTCATATTTGAAGCTGGATCTGTTTGACTCCAGAGTCTACGATTTTATACCCTTATAGTTTTGTGTCCTAGGTACGATAAAACCAGACTTTGTAGGCCAGGTCTTAAATGCTAGGTTGTAAGTTTTTTTAAAAAACTATATTTGGCAATCAGCTAATTTACCCTTTTAAAGTGTAGAATTCCAAAATTTTTAAGTACATTTAGCAAGTTATACAACTAACATTATAAACCATTTTGTCATCCCAATATGACATTTATTGTTAATCCCTCCCACCCCTGCTACAAACCATCACCAGCAACCACTAATTTACTTTCCTTTTTAAAGCTTTGTCTTTTATAGACATTATATATAATACAATTATATGCAATATATACTATGTGGTTTTTTGTATACAACTTTTTTTCACTGAGCATAATGTGTTGAGGTTTATCGATGTACTGAAATGTGTCCATAGTTTATTCCTTGTTGTAGGTGAATAGATTCCTTCATAAGGATAGGCCACATTTTACTTATTCATTCACCAGCTAATGGACATTTTGGTTATTTCTAATTTTTGGCTATTATGAATAATGCTGCTAAGAACATTAATTTTCAAGTTTTTGTGTGCCCACATATTTTTGTTTCCTTGGGTATATGTTTAAGAGTGGAATTGCTGGATTGTAGGGTAACTTCATGTTGCATTTGAGGAACTTCTAATCTGTTTGCCAAAATGACTCTACCATTTTACCTTTATACCAGCAATGTACGAGGGTTCTAATTTTTTCACACTAACTTTTTTGTTATAGCCATTCTAGTGAATGTAGAATCATCTCATTGTGAGTTCTCTTTGCATTTTTCTAATGACTAATAATGTTGAGCATATTTTCATGTGTTTATTAGCCATCTGTGTCTCTTTGTTGAAATGCCTATTTAAATAGTTTGCCCATTTTTGATTGGATTGTCTCATTATTGAGTGTAAGAGTTCTTTCTATGCTTTGGCTATAAGTTCTTTGTCAGAAAAGTGTTTTACAAATACTTTATCCCGGTCTGTTGCTTGTCTTTTCATTTTTAAAATGATATCTCTTGAAGTGCAAACATTTTGAATTTTGATGAAGTCCAATAAATTGATTATTTTCTTTTATGGGTCATGCTTTTGATATCACAGCTAAGAAATCTTCGCCTATTCCAACATCTTGAAGATTTTAGTTTACTTCTAAAAGTTGTATTGTTTTAGCTGTTACATTAAGTATATGATACATTTTGAGTTAATTTTTGTGTATACTGTAAGTTAAGAGCTATATCTTCTTCTTTCCTCCCTCCCTCCCTCCCTCCCTCCCTCCCTCCCTCCCTCCCTCCCTCTCTCCCTCCCTCCCTTTGGCATATAGATAACTTATTGTACCCAGGATCATTTGTTAAAAGAGCTATCTCTTCTTCAGTGAATTTTCTTGGTATATGGGTTAATATCAATTCACCATAAACATAAGAATTTATATCTGAACTCAACTCTGTTTCTTTGATCTATGTTTATCATTAATTCCAATACTAGTGTAGTGTCTTGATAACTAATTTATAGTAAGGTTCAAAATGGGGAAGTGAAATTTCCCAACTATGTTTTTCATTTTCAAAATTGCTTTGGCTATTCAAAATCTTTTTCATTTTTATGCAGATTTTGGAATCAGGTTGTTGATTTCTGAAAGCAACCAAAAACAGAAAGTCTCTTGGAAATTAGATAGAGAGTGCATTGAATCCATAGATCAATTTTGGGATTATTGTCATCATAACAATATTGAGTATGCCAGTTCATGAACAAGAACTATTTCTTCATTTATTTAGAGCTTCTAGAATTTCTTTAAGCAATGTTTTGTAATTTTCAATATACAACTCTGGGATTTTTTTATGTTTATTCTTAAGTATTTTATTCTTTTTGATGCTATTGTGAATGGTATTTTTAATTTTATATTTGGATTGTTTATTGTTTACATATAAAAATACAATTGATTTTATATATTATATATTTATTTACTTTATATCCTGTAACTGGTACTTATTTGTTTATTCTAGTTTGAATGTGTATATGTGTGTATTCCTTAACATTTTCTACATATAGGACATGTCGTCTGCATATAACAACAGTTTTACTTCTGTTCAATAGAGACAACTTTTATTTCATTTTCTTGACTGATTGCACTGGCTAGAACTTCCAATATAACACTTAAAATAAGTGGTGAGAAGGCATTGTTCTTTGTCCCTAATCTTGGGAGATTTCCTCTGTCTTTCACTGTCAAGTATGGTGTTCACTGTAGGTTTTCCATAGATGCCCTTTATTATGTTAAGGAAGTTTTCTTTTGTTTCAAAATTGTCAAATTTGGCTGTGGCAGTTTAAGAAGTGGTGATTTTCTTGTTCTTTCTTTCTTTCTTTCTTTCTTTCTTTCTTTCTTTCTTTCTTTCTTTCTTTCTTTTGTTCTTTCTCTTTTTTCTTTCTCATTCTAACTTTCTTTTATTTATTTGATTTAATTTATTCATTCTAGAGAGAGAAGAGAGAGAGAGAGAAAGGGGGAGGATCAGGAAGCATCAACTCCCAAATGTTCCTTGACCAGGCAAGTCCAGGGATTTGAACTGGTGATGTCAGCATTCCAGGTTGATGCTTCACCACCACAGGTCAGGCCATGAGTTTCTTTTAAAATCTTTAACACTGAATACTGGCCTAGAACAAAAATTTAGTAAATTCTATATCATTGAGGTTCATAATTTTTACAATAAGTGTTTTTTTTTTATTTTTACTTTATTGGGATGACACGGTTTGCCAACCCATATGGGTTTTAAGTGTACAACTCTATTGTGTGTAATACTATTTACACACTGCATTGTGCATCCCCTATCCCATGCAAAGTCCCTTTTTGTCTCCCTACCAAATCCCTCTTTGTTCCTTTTGAATATTGCTACCCTGTTGTCTATATCTATGAATTATGTATATATGTATTTTGCTATTATATTTCCCCATGTACAAGACGATCCCATGTATAAGATGCACCTTAATTTTGGGGCCTGAAATTTAAAAAAAAAAGTGTTTCATAAAGTTATTGAACTCAAGTTTTATTCATCATAAAATTCATACAACTCCTCATAACTGTCAGAACTCTCATCCATTAGCTTGTGCTCATCTGTGTGTGATGACGAATCACTGTTTTTAACAGTGAGCACAAACACCAGCATGAAGAAGTGGGAAATGCTAGTTAATAATCTACAATTACTGTATAAGGCGCACTTAGTTTTTAGACCCCGGATTTTTTGAAAGAGGATGTGTCTTATACATGGTGAAATACTGTAATTCTTTCACCTTCTTTCATCCTGTCTTCTCACTACCCTCCCTTCTGACAGCTACCCATCTGTCTTCTATGATCTTGCTTCTGTTTCTGTTTTATTCCTCAGTTTATTGTGTTTATTAGATTCCACAAATAAGTGAGATCATATGCTGTTTTTCTCTGCCTGGTTTATTTCACTTAGCATAATAATCTCTAGATCCATCCATGCTGTTGCAAAAAGTAGAATTTCCTTCTTTTTTAATGCGTGTGTAGTATTACGTTGTGTAAATGTATCACAGCATTTTTATCCACTCATTTACTGAAGGACACTTGGGCTGATTCCAGAACTTGGTTACTGTAAAAAATACTGTAGTGAACATAAGGATACATATATTCTTTTGAATTAGTGTTTCAAGGTTCTTATGATATATTCCCAGAATTGGGGTCACTGGGTCAAAAGGTAGTTCAACTTTTAAGTTTTTAAAGTAACTTCATACTGCTTTCCACAGTGGCTGCACCAATCTCCATTTCTACCAACAGTGCAGGAGGGTTCCCTTTTCTCCTCATCTTCACCAGCACTAGTTTGTTGATTTATTGATGATAGTCCTTCTAGCAGGTGTGAGGTGATATTATGGTTTTCATTTCCATTTCTCTGATGATTAGTGATGTTGAGATTTTTTTTTTTTCATATGCCTATTGGTCATCTTTATATCCTTTTAGGAGAAATGTCTATTCAGGTCCTTTGCCCATTTTTAAAATTGGATTGTTTGTCTTTCTGGTGCTGAGTTTTATATGCTCTTTACAAATTTTGGTTGTTTACCTCTTATCAGATGTATCAACGAATACGTTCTCCCATCGAGTGGGTTGTCTTTCATTTTGTTAATGGTTTCTATTGCTGTGCAAAAGCTTTTTAGTTTGATGTAGTCCAAGTCCATGTGTTTATTTTTTCCTTTGCTTCACTTGCCTGAGGAGTTATATCAGCAAAAATATTTCTATGATAGATGTCTTAGATTCAATTGCCTATGTTTCCTTCTAGGATATTTATGGTTTTGTGACTTACATTTAAGTGTTTTATCCACTTTGAGTTTATTCTTATATATGGTGTAAGTTGGTCTAGTTTTATCTTTCTGCATGAAAAAACTGTACCTGTCCATTTTTCCCAACATCATTTGTTAGACTTTCTTAACCCCATTGTATATTCTTGCCTCCTTTGTTGTATATTAACTGATCATAAAGGTGTGAGTTTATTTCTGGGTGCTCTGTTCTGTTCCATTGATCTATATGTCTATTCTTATGCCAGTAACTGGCTGTTTTAGTTACAATGGCCTTGCAGTATAACATGATATCAGAAAGTGTGATACCTCCCACTTTGTTCTTCATTTTCAAGATTGCTGAGGCTACTCAGATTCTTTTTTTGGTTCCATATACATTTTTGGAATATTTGTTCTAAATCTGTGAAATATGCCATTGGTATTCTAATAGGAATTGCACTGAATCTATATATTGCTTTGGGTAATATGGACATTTTAATGATGTTAATTCTTCTAATCCTTGAACACGGTATATGCTTCCCCTTGTTCATGTTTTCCTCAATTTTGTTTTTCAATGTCCTATAATTTTTTGAGTACAAGTCTTTTACCTCCCTGGTTAAATTTATTTCTAGGTGTTTTATTTATTTATTTATTTATTTTTGTTGTGATAGTAAATGAGATTGTTTCCTAAATTTTTCTTAGTCTATTTTTTGTTTTTTTTATTTATTCATTTTAGAGAGGAGAGGGAGAGAGAGAGAGAGAGAGAGAGAGAGAGAGAGAGAGAGAGAGAGAGGAGAGACAGAGAGAGAAGGGGGGAGGAGCAGGAAGCATCAACTTCCATATGTGCCTTGACCACGCAAGCCCAGGGTTTTGAACCGGCGACTTCAGCATTCCAGGTCGACGCTTTATCCACTGAGCCACCACAGGTCAGGCCAAAATTTTCTTTCTGACAGTTTAATACTGGTGTATACAAATGCCACTGATTTCTGAATTTTAATTTTGTTTCCTGCTACTTTGCTGAATTCATTTATTAGGTCTTGTAGTACAGTAGTGTTCTAATTGAGCTTCTCTTCTTTCCCATCTAGGGAAAAATAATATTGGAGATGAGTAGGGCTAAAAATTATTATATTTTATTGATATTGTTTTACTTGAATTCTGAACTAGACTTATCTCTATATCAGAGTTGTCCAAGAGAAATATAAGGCAAACCTCAAATGAATTCTAAAATTTTCTAGTAGTTACATTACAGAGGTAAAATATTTATATAATACATTTTATTTAACTCAACATATTCAAAATATTATCATTTTCACATCATCAATATAAACATTGTTTTTTTAATTTGTTTGTTTCTACTAGGTCTGAAATCCTATGTACATCATATTTCAATTGGGAATAGTCACATTTCAAGTACTCAGTGGTTACATGTAGCTAGTGACCACCATATTGGACAGTACAGTTCTATGTACTTGCATATTAAACTGTAATTAACTAACAAATATTGCATAAGTAATCCAATGGCAACAAATGGCCTGTTATTTACTATGGAGTAATTGGTTCAAAAATATAGTAATTTTTGCATTTAAATAGTACTTAACAGAATTCTAGCATCTTCTGAAAGATGACCTTCTAATGAAACGTTATAAATGAAAAAACAGAACATGTCTTAATGCAGTATTTTTCTAAATATATTTGAGTCTCTATTTTCTTAGCTTTTTGATGTGAACAATGCCTTGTATTTTAAACAACACAGACCTAGTACGATGCCTATGAGAACACAGTGACTGAGAGTTGATAAAAAGCATGGCCAGAGAATCTCTTTCAAGTTCCTCTTAGGAAACTCCAAATGTTCTCCTACTGGGAGTTCTATATCTCTTGGATATTTGATCAACAAAGTGTATCAGCTTTCTTGCCAGCATAAAGGGGAATAAATGGACATCACAGAACCAGATGAACATCAGAACCAACTGCATTATGACACTCAAGCTGCTAAATCATTCATGGTAATGGGCTGTTCTGGAGATGGCTGCAGGGATAGGCTTTATTGGAAGAAGCTTTGTGGTCATTGTAGGCAGTGTTAATGTTATCACTGAACTGGAAGGATCACTCAAACTTCTGGTAGTGAGAGTGGCTAACGCTATCGATTTTGGAGTATATCTGAATGTGAAAGACAATATTTTTCAGTCTCAGAATGTTTCCTTCTTCCAGAACAATACTACCTCAGAGAAGCAATTTTAAGGAGTTAAAAATAAAGTATTGTTTCTGTCCTCAAAGATGTACTTCATGAACAACTCATATTCTGAATCTAGGTCAAGAGTGTCCTCCTCATGCTGTCCTAGTCCCTCTTAGGGTGTTTTTATTAGAGCATTAGTTAGGTGGCTTGAAGTATTCAAGGGCGCAGGGTCAATTCTCACACAGACAGGTAAACTTCACTATTTCTCAGAAATATTGCCCTTTTCTCCAAGTGCTGTCTTGAATGAGTGTGTAGTTGGTCCGAAGGGAATTAGGGAAAAAAGGGTGGTAGATAATGGTTATCCATCATGCTTATCGGCAAAACAACCCATAACTTCTGGAGCGTGGGTCAGAAGTGGCACCTCTGAAAGAAAGCAGCACATGTCGCTTACAGCGTCATAAAGACTCCTGTTTATAAATGGGATTGTGCTGAACTTTCAACGAAATCATAACTTTGTAGTAAAGTGGACATTGTATGCAAAGCCAGTAAACAAACCAACAGAGGAGATTAGCTCTGTGAAAAACAGGGCCATCAGTAGATCTTAAAAGAACACAGTCAGTGAGATTAATGAGTGCAGATAAAAACATTAAGCTTAGCATTGGAAATCAACATCAGCACAAATGCTGCCATATCAACACTTATTTATGGCCAATCTTTTCTAATAGGCTTACTTAGGAGTCTTCTCACTAGATAGTATCGTTTCTGCTTATCCATCAATTTATTAGTACATTTCTAATTTATTACATTTATAGTAAATTTTAATTTCTTGTACTGTTCTGAAGGGAGTTGTTGATTATATTTCACAGAGAAACAATGGGTTATAAGTGGAACTCCAAACAGTGTCTTTGCTGATATTTGATTCCAGTTCTTCACCCATTTTCTTGTTTCTATCCAGTTCAATAGCTATGTGTTTATCACTGAGTATGCTAACATTGCTTCTGTAATAAGAACCTTGTAGTCACAAGGTGAAGACATCAAGGTCCCTGTCCAGAAAGAGCTCAGTTACTAGCTGGGAAGAAAGACTCATTAAATTGGAATATAAAAGGAAACTGACTGTCATGAAAAGTGGTTTTGCACACATGTGTTTAATGTCACAGATCTGGTGGAGAAAATAAATTTTGGATAAACTTTTGGTTTTGCTTATATTGTCACCTATGAATAATCTTTCAAGGCAAAAATCCTTCTCAGTTTTTAAGATGGCAATATCATTTGATGAAGCTTATTATAAACATGAGTATCAAATACAATCTGAAGTCATTGAGTGAAGGCTGCAAGGCACGGCTTCCAGGGTATCAAAAAGCACATGATTCATCAGGGGAGGAGAATTGGGGTTTACACTTCATAACCTCATGGGTCTGGGAAAATGTTTGTGTTTCTTGTTCGGGATGCTTTCGGGAACTACTTCTTCAATATCTCCTTTTTATGTGTGCAATTCACACTAGAGACATGTCTGTGAAATATTCACATATGACTTCTAGCTGAAAAGTAGTAGCTGGTTGTTGCATGAAAGCCTCATGGTGAATATCCCTTGCTCTCCAAAGAAAACTGAAACTAAATAAAAAGATTTCAAGGAGAATTTAGAGAGGCCTTTTTTTTTCTTCCTTTTCAAGAGGTAATTGATTGCTCCCCAAAAGGGTCTTTCTAGAACTCTAGTTTGACAATGCTTTAACCTTGTCAGAAGAGGATAATAAATATAGAGTTAGACTGGGTTGCAAGGAAAAACTTAGGATGAACTGCATTTTAAAGGAACAGAGCACCGAGGTCTGTTGTTAGTTTATAGGGCCTTGATTAGATAGGTTATTGATTTTGGCTGCTGGTGATATGGTTCATGTTCAGAAGGTATCAAACTCATGCTGAATAAAATAGAAGTGAACACTCAAAAAAAAAAAAAAAAAAAAGAAAGAAAAGAAAAGAAAAAAGAAACAAACCCAGAAAGTAGCAAGATCCTGGCTAGCAGGCTAGCTATAGCCATCCAAATGGAGGGGCAGCTGGGCCTTATTGACTTCAGCCCTCTGGAAACAGTTATGTGTATTAAATACTGGAATAACTTGATATTTTAAAAGCTTATATGCTCATCCAAGTTTTAGAAGACTACCGGGAGTTCCACGATTTTATAGTTAAATCAATATCCAGATTTATGCCTTTTGGACAGAGAAACTTGAATTTAATTGAGCAAATGGATCTAATGAGGATAGACATATTTTGTGCAGATGTAGGAGAGTTTTTTTCCCTTATTATCTGAAAAATGAAACAGGTACTTTTGGTATAAAGATGAATATAGCTTTACAGGAAAAATGACAAATGTTCAGAAACTTTAAAAGAAGATTTGTGATATTATATAGAAGTTTGCGAATGTCTGGAATCTGGTGGAATAATTTTTGTCTCTTAAATTCTTGAATTTAAGACTAATTAATTATAC
Organism: Saccopteryx bilineata; assembly: GCF_036850765.1. Lineage (NCBI taxonomy): Eukaryota > Metazoa > Chordata > Mammalia > Chiroptera > Emballonuridae > Saccopteryx > Saccopteryx bilineata. The sequence continues at coordinate 67,335,455 of NC_089499.1, read as the reverse complement.
AGAAAAACACATAATATTTTACTTTATACTGCACAATTAATGGCCATATGGTATTAAATTGGCAACCAGACTTTCAAAAATAACAATTTTAAGCAGAATCACTTACAGTCTAGATTTTTCTTTTAATTTTTTTATTTATGATACTTTACAAAGACATTTACATTTTATTCACTAGCTAAGTAGAGATAACATTTTTTTAAAATAAGGAGATTATAAAGGACATTGTTAACTTTTTAAGAGATATCTATAAATAGAAATGATCGATTTCTGTGTTTTCAGAAGTCTTCTTGGTGTTTTCACATGAAAGAAGAAAACTTTTATGAAAAATCAGTAAGTCCAGAGATGCTTTGGATATCTGTAATTTATTTCTCACTAACCTTAATTATCTACAGTCTTTAACCAAATTTTGCTTCAGGAAATATCCAAATACACCTTCCTACAAAAACAAAAATGTAATTTCATGAAGATTCTGTCTGTGTAATAACTACAACATTAGACCTTGAACTGCAATGAAACAAATTTAGCTTCTAGAAACATATGGACTCAAGTAACTTTAAGAAAAATTATTGGAGGGCAGAATTTGGCTCTGTGATATTTTAATGCAATGAAAGAGTTCCAGAAATAACTGTTTGCTTTCCTGCTGTCCAGAAAACACACATTACATTTTTTTCTCCATGTAACTTTTTCTCTATATGCTACTCACAAATTAAGAAGTCTATTTTTTCAGGATACTCTTTGAACATCATAATTTTAAAGTGAATTTGTATATCAAAGTGTGAAAAATAGGCTACCTAATGTTTTCCAGAAGTGAAGAAATGATCATTTGTAAATCTGGGTGAAACTAAGAGTTATGTCTAGAAGGTTGGCTAAAGCTTAACTTCATCACCATAGAGTTCTCCTGGAAGCTACTGTGAATATGAGTTTAAAAAAATCTTTGGACATATCAAACCCATATTATATTCAGAGAATGCATAAGTTTTATGTATAATGCTATAAATAAAAATACTCTTTCAAAATGTGCACTGTAGAAAATGGAAAGTATGAGTATTCATTTTGGCTGAAATAATTTTGGGAAAGCACTCCCCCAACTCCCCTTCAAAAAGAAAAACAAAACAAAAACAAAAACCAGACATTGGCATAACTTAAAGGACACAATCTTTGAGGAAGAATTTGTTTTTTAGTTTGGAAATTAAATTTAATGGGGTGACATTGATCAGTAAGAGCACATAGGTTTCAGGTTAATATCTCTATAGCATTTCAACTGTTGATTGTGTTGTGTGCCCATCGCCCAAAGTCAAATCACTCTCCATCACCGTATATTTGTCCCTCTTTACTCTGCTCCTCCAAAATGCCCCAGCAACCACTTCACTTTTATTTGTATTCATGAGTCTCAGTTTTATATCCCACCTATGTGTGAGATCATATAGTTTTTACTTTTTTCTTTTAAAAAATATTTTATTATTATTATCATTATTATTTAGTGAGGAAGAAAGAGAGAGAAAGAGGTAGGGATTAAGAGTGGTAAGCATCAACTCTTCTGTATGTGCCTGAGCGGGCAAGCCCAAGGTTTCTGACAGGTGACCTCAGCATTCTAGGTCAATGCATTATCCATTGTGCCACCATAGGTCAGGCCTTAGCTTTTTCTAATTTGCTTATTTGACTTAGTATAATGTTCTAAGGTCCATCCGTGTTGTCATAAATGGCAATATCTTGTTATTCCTTATGGCTAAGTAGTATTCCATTGTAAGATATGTACCTCATCTTTATCCAATCTTCTATGTAGGGACACTGGTTATCTCCATATCTTGGACATCAGGAATAATGCTTTGATGAACATGTATGTAAATGTGTCTTTATGTACCAAAGTTTTTGAATTTGGGGGGGGGTAGATACCCAGCAGAGGAATTGCTGGGTCATATGGTAGTTTTATTCTTCATTTTTTGAAGAACCACCATATTTTCTTCCATAGTGGCTGTACCAGTTTACATTTCCGCCAGCGATGAATGAGGGTCCCTTTATTTCCGCAGCCTCTCCAACACTTGTTATTACCTGTCTTATTGATAATAGCTAATCTAACAGGTGTGAGGTGGTGTTTCTTTTTAGTTTTGATTTGCATTTCTCTAATTGCTAATTAAGATGAGCATCTTTTCATATATCTGTTGGCCATTTGTATTTGTTCCTGGAAGAAGTGTTTGTTCACGTCCTTTCCTGATTTTTTAATTGAATTGTTTGCTCATTTGTTGCTGAGTTCTGTGAGTTCTTTATCCAGTTTAGATATAAACCCCTTATCAAAACTGTTATTTGTAAATATCATCTCCTATTTGGTTGGCTTCCGTTTTGCTTTATTGTTGGTTTCTTGGCTGTGCAGAAACTTTTTAGTTTAATATAGTCCCATTTATTTATGGTTGCCTTTATTTCCCTTGCTTTTGAGGGAGTTTTGTTCCAGGTTTTTACTCAAATATGAATGAGCTTCATTAAAAAAAGACAACAACATATAAGCAATGTTTATATTCTACCAGAACTTCATATAGTGTATTTAAAATTTTGTTTTGTTGCTCTTTAAAACCTCTACTCTTTTCAAAGAACAAAATTATTATCTCAGAAATTTAAAATAAAAATCACTGGATATTTTTTTTCTCTTTTCTAACCAAGTGAGAGGAAGGCAGATAGTGAAGCAGACTACTGCCCGTGCCCTGACCAGGATCCACCCAGCAACCCCATCTGGGGCCCATGCTCTGCCTACCTGGGGCCATGCTCTCAAACCAGGTATGTTTACTGCCTGAGGCAGTGGCTCCATGGAGCCATCCTCAGTGCCTGGGGCCAATGCACTTGAACCAATCAGGCCATGGCTGGAGAGAGAGAGAGAGAGAGAGAGAGAGAGAGAGAGAGAAACAGGGAAGGAAGAGGGGTAGAAAAACAGATGATCGGAGAATGACGTCACAGTGATGGCGCGGTAGGAAGCAATACCGAAAATCTCCCCATAAACTCAACAAGTACTTCAACCAGAAACAGAAAAACCTATCCTTGGAGTCTTCAGAAGCTTCAAAACACACCCGAAGGTAGGATCAAGCGAAAGATTGGCTAAATATATGGTCAAACTTCGGGGGAAATAAGGAGTAAGAAATGCTCCGCCTTCCTCTCTAATCCAAACAGGATGGCTTTCACTGAGAACTGAGAATATAGAAACTAAGGCGAGCGTAGGGAGTGAATAGTTCCAGGCTGCGGTACAGCCAAATCAGGCTGTGGCACGGAGATCCAAGCCGTGGAAAAACCTGGGCAATTCAAACTAACACGCGCGCGCCAAACCCAGACAAAGAAAGACAAGTGGGGCAGCCATTTTCCGCATCTCCTGGTTGGCGTGGTTAGTGGGCAAAAGATTCCTACGAACACTTCAGGGGTGGGCGCTGCCCGTGCTAACCCACAGAGAAGCAGAGTCAGAGGCCTCTGTGTGGGCAAAAAGCAGCATCTCCTAGGAGCCCCAGTGCCCTGAGGGGACCAGGCATGGGGAGGGAGCTGGAGCCAACTCCAACGGCGGACTTTTCTGTGCGGGAGGAGGGCTTTCGCGGAGCGAGAGGCGTCCCGTGTGAACCTCATAATCTGGTCAGTGCGCACGCACGCAAAGTGGACAGGAGATTCCTCCGAACTCCTCAGGGGTGGGTGCTCGTGTTTTCCCTCAGAGGAGCAGAATCAGAGGCCCGTTAGCGGGCCAGGAGCAGAAGCCCCAGCGCCCTGGGAAAGCCGCACGGGGACAGAGCGAAAGCCAATTCCAACCCAGTAACTTTTCCGTGTGGACAGAGGGCTTTCTTGGAGTGAGAGGCGTCCCGGACGCCTGAGCCTCAAAATCTGGTCAGTGCACACGCAGGAAGAGTGAACAGGAGATTCCTCCGAACTCCTCAGAGGTGGGCGCCCGTGTTTTTCCCACAGAGGAGCAGGTCTGTGAGCGGGCCAGGAGCGGAATCTCAGGCAGCCCTAGCCCCTTGGGAAAGCCGCACGAGGATAGAGCGAAAGCCAATTCCAAAGCTCGATCTTTTCCGTATGGGTAGGGATTTCACTCGAAGTGTGACCTGTCTGGCTAGAGATTCCTCCGAACGCCTCAGGAGTGGGCACTCGAGTTATCCCACAGAGGGGCAGAGCCAGAGATCTTTGAGTGAGAGGAAGCCACGCCTGATTATGCTGGCAGGTCTGACTGACTGAGCCTTACTCAGAACCCTGTGCTGAGTGGGAACAGAGTGGGGAGTTGCCAGCTCTTTGAGACTCTTACTATCCAGGCAGAGGCAGCAGCAACCCCATAACTGGATTATCAGGCTTCTAATTGTGGAAGGAAAGACTAGGAGAAAGGCTCCAGGAACACTCTCACAGTGAGAGATCCTCTCTGTTGGAGCCTATAAACACTAATGAACCTTGGCTGCCAACGAGACTGAAGCCCAATACATGACATTGCCATAGAGAATTATCAACTGCAAACCTCTTCCAGAGCGTGCCACAGGGGCAGAACCCGGGGTACAAAGTCACCGACCAGAAAGACAGAAAAGAAAAAGCAAGACGACAACCTCTCAAAATCAAGAATAATCTGCAGATTTTATAACCTATCCCATCTTATTATATTTGTTCGTCTGTGTCTCTTTTCTTCATTCTTGATTTTTTTTTTCTACTCCAACTTGGTCTTTTAATTCTCTCTCAGTCTTACTCTCGCCTCTCTTTGAACTACACTACCCATAAGTGTTACATCTCACATTATCTTTTCTCTCCTCCTCCTTTCTCTCTTTGAAGGTTGCAATCCAAAACACCTAACTCTCTCTTTCTCTCTCCTCCTTTTTCTTTTTTCTTCTTTAAGTGGTTCCATCTTTTCTCTCTCTCTCTCTCTCTCTTTTCTCCCTCTATATTAGTCTCTTCCTCTCTCCTTTACGTCTTCTCTCATTCAAACTTCAATAACGAACAAATTATCTTATCTGGGACTCAAACTTAAGTTTGTGGCATTTTGGAGGGTTTTTACTTCACCTTTTTAACACATTAGCAGTGCTCCCATCCCTGGCTCTCCATTTTATCTAGTTCTTGTTCCACTAAATACAATAGTAATTTTTTAATTTTCCACCCCTTTTTCCTGTTTCCCTCTTATTCCTCTCATCATATCTCTGAGTCAGCCAACACCTAAAAGCAGAACATTTTATTCTTGACCCAAATTTTTTCCTAATTTGCTTTTTGTGGGTCTATACTGCTCCCCCCTTTTTTATATATAAATATTTTTTTCTTGTATTTTTTTTCCTTTACCCCTATATTACTTCTCCCCAATTCAGGCCCTCCACTACAGGTATTGTTTGTTCTATTTAGTACAATATAATTCACAGTTCATCACAAGATTTTCTCAAAAAAGAGGAGAGAGGAGAGGAGAGGAAAAAAGGAGGGGAAGGAATTATTCCCTTTTTTTCCCCTCAAATTTTTATCTTATTTTATTTTTCTTTATTTAATGATTAATTTTTTAAAAAAACGTGCAATTTTTTATTTTTATTTTTATTTTTTATCCTTTTATTCCTTATAAAATCTCATTAATACTATCAAGAAAATCACCCTCAGATGCCATTAAAGAAGGGAAAATCGAATATCATGGATACAAAAGATAGAGAGGTAACACAGAGAGATGAGAAAAAATCTATGGAAAAAAAATTTAAGATATTGGAAACCTTGGAGTTAAACGACAGAGAATTTAAAATAGAAATTCTAAAAATACTCAGAGATATACAAGAAAACACAGAAAGGCAATTTAGAGAGCTCAGAAAACAACTCGATGAACACAAAGAGTATATCTCCAAGGAAATTGAAACTATAAAAACAAATCAAACAGAGATGAAAAACTCAATTCATGAGCTGAAAAATGAGGTAACAAGCTTAGCTAATTGAACAGGCCAGATAGAAGAGAGGATCAGCGAAATAGAAGACAAGCAACTTGAGGCTCAACAAAGAGAAGAAGAAAGAGATTCAAAAATTAAAAAAAAATGAAATAGCCCTACAGGAATTATCTGACTCCATCAAAAAGAATAACATAAGAATAATAGGTATATCAGAGGGAGAAGAGAGAGAAAATGGAATGGAGAACATACTCAAACAAATAATAGATGAGAACTTCCCAAGCCTCTGGAAAGAACTAAAACCTCAAATCTAGAAGCAAACAGAACTCCGAGTTTTCTTAACTCCAACAAACCTACTTCAAGGCACATCATAATAAAATTGGCACAAACCAACTGCAAAGAAAAAATTCTCAAGGCAGCCAGGGAAAAGAAGAATACAACATATAAAGGAAGGCCCATTAGATTATCATCAGATTTCTCAACAGAAACTCTACAAGCTAGAAGAGAGTGGACCCCAATATTTAAAGTCTTGAAAGAGAGGAACTTTCAGCCACGAATACTATACCCATCAAAGCTAACCTTCAAATATGAAGGAGAAATAAAAACATTCACAGATACAGAAAAGATGAGAGAATTTATCACCAGAAAACCCCCACTCCAGGAAATACTAAAGGGGGTTCTCCAATCAGATACAAAGAATAAAACAACAACAACAACAAAGCCACAAGTAAAAGCTCCAAGAAGAACATAACAAAACCAACTTTAAACTGTGACAACAATAAGAAAGGGGGGCAGAGGATGAAGATTAACAGTAGCAAAGGGCGATGGAGGGCAAAAGTACTCACAAAATAGTGCACTACAATGAACAGGGTAGGAACCCTTTTCATTACTTAATGGTAACCACCATTGAAAAAACCACCACAGAAGCACATGATTTAAAAAAGATAGCAATAGAGGAAAGATGTATGGAATACAACCAAATAAAAACAAAAGACAGAAAAACGAAAGAGAAGAATCAAACAAGGCACAAAACTAACAGAAAGCAATCTATAAAATGGCAATGAGGAACTCACAAGTGTCAATAATTACACTAAATGTAAACGGATTAAACTCACCAATAAAAAGGCACAGTGTAGCCGAATGAATCAAAAAAGAAAATCCAACTGTATGCTGCCTACAAGAAACTCATCTAAGTAACAAGGATAAAAACAAATTCAAAGTGAAAGGCTGGAAAACAATACTCCAAGCAAATAACATCCAAAAAAAAGCAGGTGTAGCAATACTCATATCGGATAATGCTGACTACAAGACAGGAAAAGTACTCAGAGACAAAAATGGCCATTTCATAATGGCTAAGGGGACACTGAATCAAGAAGACATAACAATTCTTAATATATATGCACCAAACCAAGGAGCACCAAAATATATAAGACAGCTACTTATTGACCTTAAAACAAAAACTGACAAAAATACAATCATACTTGGAGACCTCAATACACCGCTGACGGCTCTAGATCGGTCATCCAAACAGAGAATCAACAAAGACATAGTGCCCTTAAACAAAACACTAGAGCACCTGGATATGATAGACATCTACAGGACATTTCATCCCAAAGTGACTGAGTATACATTTTTCTCCAGTGTACATGGATCATTCTCAAGAATTGACCATATGCTGGGCCACAAAAACAACATCAGCAAATTCAGAAAACTTGAAGTTGTACCAAGCATATTTTCTGATCATAAAGCCTTGAAACTAGAATTTAACAGCAAAAAAGAGGGAAAAAATCCCACAAAAATGTGGAAACTAAACAACATACTTTTAAAGAATGAATGGGTCAAAGAAGAAATAAGTGCAGAGATCAAAAGATATATACAGACAAATGAAAATGATAATACGACATATCAGAATCTATGGGATGCAGCAAAAGCAGTGATAAGAGGGAAGTTCATATCACTTCAGGCCTATATGAACAAACAAGAGAGAGCCCAAGTGAACCACTTAACTTCACACCTTAAGGAACTAGAAAATGAAGAACAGAGACAACCCAAAACCAGGCGAAGAAAGGAGATAATAAAAATCAGAGCAGAAATAAATGAAATAGAGAACAGAAAAACTATAGAAAAAATTAATAAAACAAGGAGCTGGTTCTTTGAAAAAATCAACAAAATTGACAAACCCTTGGCAAGACTTACCAAGGAAAAAAGAGAAAGAACTCATATAAACAAAATCCAAAATGAAAGAGGAGAAATCACCACGGACATCGTAGATATACAAAGAATTATTGTAGAATACTATGAAAAACTTTATGCCACTAAATTCAGCAACCTAGAAGAAATGGATAAATTCCTAGAACAATACAACCTTCCTAGACTGAGTCAAGAAGAAGCAGAAAGCCTAAACAGACCTATTAGTAGAGAAGAAATAGAAAAAACCATTAAAAACCTCCCCAAAAATAAAAGTCCAGGCCCAGACGGCTATACCAGTGAATTTTATCAAACCTTCAAAGAAGACTTGGTTCCTATTCTACAGAGAGTCTTCCAAAAAATTGAAGAAGAAGCAATACTTCCAAACACATTTTATGAGGCAAACATAACCCTTATACCAAAACCAGGCAAGGATGGCACAAAAAAAGAAAACTACAGACCAATATCTCTAATGAATACAGATGCTAAAATACTAAACAAAATACTAGCAAATCGAATACAACAACATATTAAAAAAATAATACATCATGATCAAGTGGGATTCATCCCAGAATCTCAAGAATGGTTCAACATACGTAAAACGGTTAAGGTAATACACCATATCAACAAAACAAAGAACAAAAACCACATGATCTTATCAATAGACGCAGAAAAGGCTTTCGATAAAATACAACACAATTTTATGTTTAAGACTCTCAACAAAATGGGTATAGAAGGAAAATATCTCAACATGATAAAGGCCATATATGATAAACCATCAGCTAACATCATACTAAATGGCACAAAACTGAAGGCTTTCCCCCTTAAATCAGGAACAAGACAGGGTTGTCCACTCTCTCCACTCTTATTTAATGTGGTACTAGAGGTTCTTGCCACAGCAATCAGACAAGACAAAGAAATAAAAGGCATCCATATCGGAAAAGAAGAAGTAAAGGTATCACTTTTTGCAGATGATATGATCCTATACATCGAAAACCCCAAAGAATCCACAAAAAGACTTCTAGAAAAAAATAAGCCAATACAGTAAGGTCGCAGGATACAAAATTAACATACAGAAGTCAATAGCCTTTCTATATGCCAACAATGAAACATCTGAGAATGAACTCAAAAGAATAATCCCCTTCACGATTGCAACAAAAAAAATAAAATACCTAGGAATAAACATAACAAAGAATGTAAAGGACTTATACAATGAAAACTATAAACCATTGTTAAGGGAAATCGAAAAAGACATTATGAGATGGAAGAATATTCCTTGTTCTTGGTTAGGTAGAATAAATATAATCAAGATGGCCATATTACCCAAAGCTATATACAAATTTAATGCAATTCCCATCAAAATTCCAATGACATTTTTAAAAGAAATGGAGCAAAAAATAATCAGATTTATATGGAACTATAAAAAGCCCCGAATAGCCAAAGCAATCCTAAAGAAAAGGAATGAAGCTGGGGGCATTACAATACCTGACTTCAAACTCTATTATAGGGCCACGACAATCAAAACAACATGGTATTGGCAGAAAAATAGACACTCAGACAATGGAACAGAATAGAAAGCCCAGAAATAAAACCACATATATATAGTCAAATAATTTTTGATAAAGGGGCCACAACACTCAATGGAGAAAAGAAAGCCTCTTCAACAAATGGTGCTGGGAAAACTGGAAAGCCACATGCAAAAGAATGAAGCTGGACTACAGTTTGTCCCCCTGTACTAAAATTAACTCAAAATGGATCAAAGATCTAAACATAAGACCTGAAACAATAAAGTACATAGAAGAAGACATAGGCACCAAACTCATGGACCTGGGCTTTAAAGAGCATTTTATGAATTTGACACCACAGGTAAGAGAAGTGAAAGCAAAAATTAATGAATGGGACTACATCAGACTAAGAAGTTTTTGTTCAGCAAGAGAAATTGATAACAAGATAAACAGACAGCCAACTAATTGGGAAATGATATTTTTAAACACCTGCTCAGATAAGGGCCTAATACCCAAAATATACAAAGAACTCATAAAACTCAACGACAAACAAACTAACAATCCAATAAAAAAAATGGGAAGAGGATATGAACAGACACTTCTCCCAGGAAGAAATACAAATGGCCAACAGATATATGAAAAGATGCTCATCTTCTTTAGTTATTAGAAAAATGCAAATCAAAACTGCAATGAGATATCACCTCACACCTGTTAGACTAGCTTTTATTAACAAGACAGGTAATAGCAAATGTTGGAGAGGTTGTGGAGAAAAAGGAACCCTCATCCACTGTTGGTGGGAATGTAAAGTAGTAAAACCATTATGGAAGAAAGTATGGTGGTTCCTCAAAAAACTGAAAATAGAACTACCTTATGACCCAGCAATCCCTCTACTGGGTATATACCTCCAAAACTCAGAAACATTTACTTGTAAAGACACATGCAGCCCCATGTTCATTGCAGCATTGTTCACAGTGGCCAGGACATGGAAACAACCAAAAAGCCCATCAATAGATGACTGGATAAAGAAGATGTGGCACATATACACTATGGAATACTACTCAGCCATAAGAAATGATGACATCAATCATTTATAGCAAAATGGTGGGATCTTGACAACATTATACGGAGTGAAATAAGTAAATCAGAAAAAACCAGGAACTGCATTTTTCCATACGTAGATGGGACATAAAACTGAGACCAAGAGACATTGACAAGAGTGTGGTGGTTACGGGGGGGAGGGGGGGAGAGGGAGAGGAAGGGGGAGGGGGAGGGGTCACAAAGAGAACTAGATAGAGGGTGACAGGACAATCTGACTTTGGGTGATGGGTATGCAACATAATTGAACTTTAAGATAAAGCTGGACATATTACCTTTGAATATATGTATCTTGATTTACTGATGTCACCCCATTAAAAATAAATAAATAAATAAATAAATAAATAAATAAATAAATAAATAAAAAAAAAAGAAAAACAGATGATCAATTCTCCTGTGTGCATGTGCCCTGACCGGGAATCAAACCTGGGACATTCACACGTTAGGCTGATGCTTTACCACTGAGGGAACTGGCCAGAGCCTGGAATTCTAAATGAATGAATCCCTACCTATGCCATGGATTTCAGGAAGACGCTTGGCATATTAGACAAAGAGAGATACAGAATTAGATTGAAGAAGCTTCAGGTTGTAGGTTTCTGTAGTTTAAAGATAGAGTGGAAGTGATTTGGTTTGTGCTGATAAATGATTTGAAGTGCAAGCAGTGACTTGGTCATTTTGTCTCTGGAAAGTAACCTGACAAAGAGATGCTATCTAAATGACAGTGATTTCATCTAGATAGATAATCTGATCCATTAGTAATATGGTTTTTATTACAGGGAACTTTCAATTAAACTTTCCTTAATTAAGGTATATATATGAATATATATATTCAATAGGTAACCATAGGCCAGGTAAAATATTTTTAAATACCTTATAGGCTAGTTAGTTACTGGAATCCAAACAGATTTACAGATTTCCCCCTCAAGTTATTACTTTGTTTCATTAGTGGTGTGTGTGTGTGTGTGTGTGTGTGTATAGTGACAGCCTCGTGTTGGCCATAGGGAGGTCTCTGCGTCATGCTAGAAAGAGTTTATGTGGTCCCACCTGCATCATGGGAAAGAGAAAACAAGGCTTCATTTTTAAGTCCTTGGAAATTCTTTGCCAGTAAGAAGCTGCTACTGCCAGCTTTCTTGTGTTATTTAAAGGATAAAAAGTTCACTACACTAGTTCACTTACACAAGTTGGTTTATATTCTTATGACTTGAAGAGATATTCTATTTAATAACAGTAAATTGCTCATAAGATGTCAGACCCATGTTTGAGTTAGGGTTGGCTTTGGCTTCAGGTAAAAAAATTAAATGATAGTGGCTTAAATACATGAAAAGAGGGATGGCAAAGGGCAAAGGCCAGGCCTGCCGTTGTAAAGATAGCCATGTTTTCCTTAAGAACCCATTAAACAGAACTCTTTCTCATGGCCCATTAAAGTGAAAAGAGAGCCTGGGTAATTTAAGGTTTTAGCTGGGCATCTTAATTTAAAGATGAGAATGGTAACAGGGAGATGTATGTTCCATAGCTGCTATTTATCTATCTTTAACAAATGTCAGTTCAGGTCACAAATTAATTTTATATCTATTTTTGTCTTTATTGAAACTTTTATTTTCTGAGAATTTTCTACTGCTAGTTAATTTTGACTCATAGCATTCTCATGAATCAGTGTCAAATTGTTTCTCTCTTCCTGAGGGTGCTGAAACCATCCATGTGTCATGCAGGATCTAGGAGGATCTATAAATTATTGCTCATGCACTTAACCACTGACAACCCACTGCATTTTTCTTCTTAGGTAAATATAAGCAGTCTAAATTTACACTGATCGAGATATTATTACCCTATCGTATTAATGAATTGAGTGTTTAATAGATTGTGATACAAACCACTGTTTCCTCAACCATTTATTTTTCAGCATGAATTACCTTTAAAATACTCTCTGTTCTCTTTATCATATAGCCCGTGTGCTGCTACATTAATCAATTCAGTTTAATTCTTAAAAACACCCACTGAACACCTACTCTTTGCTGTGGCTCTTAAAAATCCATTTTAAAACATGGCTTTTGAATAGTCCAAGGAATGGTGCAAAATTTTCCCAAATTTTTCACAGCAGTAGAAAACAAAATCCACTTTAACTAAAAAAGCAAATATGTGCCGTAACTTGTGTCACCTGTTTAGACATTCTGTCATCCTTGACCCTGTCCCCATCACTACTGTTGTGTGTTTATTTATTTATTTTTAAAAAAATTTATTCATTTTGGAGAGGGTGGAGGGAGAGAGTAAGAGGGAGGGAGGAAACAGAGAGAGAGAGAAAGAGAGAGAGAGAGAAAGAGAGAGAGAGAGAGAGAAGGGGGAGGAGCAGGAAGCATCAATTCCCATATGTGCCTTGACCAGGCAAGCCAGGGGTTTTGAACTGGTGACCTCAGCATTCCAGGTCAATGCTTTAACCACTAAGCCACCACAGGTCAGGACTGTGTTTTTAATAAATAGTAGAATTTATATCTTCTCAAACTGGGTGATTCTTGCAAAACCCTTTTAGGACATTTTTCTGAGTTGTTGATTGCTTACAAGGATCGTGCACCAAAATGCAGACATTAATACTTCTTAATATTTTGCCTAATGTGTTTTCACTGTCTTGTTAATTACTTGTGCTAGGTTGAATCTATATTTCTATTTTATTTTGTTCTCTGAAAATAATAGAAAACAGGATTATCCTTAATACTCACAGAATTTCTTCTCGAGGTAAGATTTTCTGGTTTTTCTTCAAGTCTTTGCTTTGAGACATGATGAAAAAATCATACAGGTACATAAGGAAAAGTAAGACACGTGACAGTTGAAAGTGAAGATAAGAAACAGTTTTATGCATTTCAAGGTATAGTGGAATTATCTAGCTGTATCCTAGCATGTTAGTAAGTTTCTCATATCTGTAGCTGGGGAATGCAGAATGGCTGATTAAAACAACAATGAAAAATAATTAAAAGCTAAAAGTCTTCAGGAAAGTTAGTCAAGGGGAGAACCTCTAAATAACATCCTTCCTTTGATTATTTAGGATTCTGTTTATGAAGTGTCCCAGCCAGCCTTACCTCTCACACATTTCCTAGGTAATAAGGAGTTGCTATTTTTAAATGGAATTTCATGTTTTTGGATGATTGTATTGATTTGCATTTGTTCTCAGGCTTAAACCAAGCACTCCTACACTTAATTAACTAGCGTTAATTAAGACAGTATGGAGCATGGTATGAATATAAATGGTTTATGCTAGGCAACTGTATTAGTTCACTTTTTGTAAAAAATTGAACTGGTAACTTTATATTTAGCATCTTTTTAAAGTATGTGTTTTAAAGAGCTTAAGAGGTTGAATAGAGAGAGAAGAGTTTTCGTTGCTTTATGAAGCGGGTGTATTTGAACCCCAGGCTGAGTCAGAGACAATACAGTGTACAGCAAGGCAGACAGAAGAGAGCGAAGCAAGACTACGTGGACATAAAGAATCCTGGAAGTGGATTATACAAAACCACTATGTGAGTTAAAGATTCTTTGTGGTATCTAAAGAAAATTTTCTTTTCATTCTTCTCAATAGCATATAAATTCTTCTAATAGAATCTGGTTTTATTGTATTCATATGCCTACAAATGAAAAAATCTGGAAAAGGTTAATCCTTTATCCTTTCAATTATCTACTCAATTAGTATCAGTGAGGTCTAAGATTTTTTTAGGCTGCCATCTATGAAAGAGCAGACACTGAACTGTAACTACCTCTTAATTATAGTTCATAAATCCTAAGTAGACATTCTAATTTCAAAATCATGAACCAAGCCAATTCTAACATATTTTTGTATTATAGCATATTTCACAAATTCTAATAAGTACAACCCTCTCTACCTCCCCATATACATTTTAATTGTTTTGAATAGAAATACCTTTTAAAATCAATATGGGCACTCAATGCAGGAGTTTTTCTTTATATCACCAACCTGGTACTTAACTGGCATACGTAAAAGACATTTTTTTACCTCACTTAACATAAAGTCTAGGGTTGAACAGATTTGCTTCCTGACTGACCCAGTGGTTTAGCAATATTAGGGACCTTAGTTTATTTATCTCATCTGTCAACAGATATGACATTGACTTAATCATGGCAGTCCGTTGGCTGTCAGTCCAAACCAAGATGCTTCACTTTCTTACTCATATCAGATGAAAATGAGTAAGAGTACCTCTCCCCTAGTCTAAAATGTAAGTACTTTCTTTCAGTCTGATTGGGTCAATTTAAGTCACCTGGCCAAACTTGGACCAATTAGACTTACCAGAGTAATACCTCATATTGATTGTTATATTTTTATCAGGCTCTCCCTCTGAAGCTTCACCTGAGTCCCATGGATCATGTGAAGTGTATGAGAGATAAGATGTACATGATTGAAATTAGGGTTCAAGGAGAGAGAAACAAAGGTTCATAGTGTTCACCTTAGGGAACTGATCATTTGGAAGGTGTCCCATGTCTACAAATCTATTGTTCTAAAATAAATGACCTGAAAAGGCAGTGGCTCTGTGGATAGAGCGTCGGGCTGGGACACTTAGGACCCAGGTTCAAAACCCCGAGGTTGCCAGTTTGAGTGCAGACTCATCCGGCTTGAACATAGCTCACCAGCTTGAGCACAGGGTCGCTGTCTTGAACATGGGATCATAGACTTGACCTCATAGTTGCTGGCTTGAGCCCAAGGTTGCTGGCTTGAGCCTAAGATTGCTGGCTGGAGCAAGGGGTCACTCACTGTGCTGTAGCCCCCAAGTCGAGGCACATATGAGAAAGCAGTCAATTAACAGTGCCACAGTGAAGAATTGATGCTCCTCATCTCTCTCTTCCTGTCTGTCTGTCCCTATTTGTCCCTCTCTCCATTTCTCATTCTATCTTTGTCACAAAACAAACAAATAAACAAACTGAATGAATAAATAAATGAATGAATAAATAAATAAGAGCTGAGACTTCATAGATATTATCCAGTGATTTGAATTTACCATTTCTCTTACCCACTCCCTCTTCAACCTTCTGCAGAAACTGCCAAATGTCTGGATAATTAATTCTTCTTCTTCTTTTTTTTTTGTATTTTTCTGAAGTTGGAAACAGGGAGGCAGTCAGACAGACTCCCGCATGTGCCCAACCAGGATCCACCCTGCAACCCACCAGGGGGCGATGCTCTGCCCATCTCTGGCGTTGCTCTGTTGCAACCAGAGCCATTCTAGCACCTGAGGCAGAGGCCATGCAGCCATCCTCAGCACCCGGGCCAACTTTACTCCAATGGAGCCTTGGCTACGGGAGGGGAAGAGAGAGACAGAGAGGAAGGAGAGGGGAGGGGTGGAGAAGCAGATGGGTGCTTCTCCTGTGTGCCCTGGCCGAGAATCGAACCCAGGACTCCTGCACGCCAGGCCGACACTCTACCACTGAGCCAACTGGCCAGTGCCTGGATAATTAATTCTTGATAATGGCTTGGAATGACTTAATATGGTATTGCATTATAATAAGAAACTCTTAGCATAAAACTCCCTTCTGATGTTGGTGAAAAGTTAGGTCCTGAATATCTCTAAGAGAAAGCTAGTTTGAAGGTGGAGTGTTCTGACTATTCATGGTTGCTCTCTACATTAGACCCCCAAACGCTTTTGCATGTAGTACTAAGGCTTCATTTTATATTGTTTGTCATTGAAGGGCACATTTCATCAGGAGGTATTTCTGTCCCTCTCCAAGACTCAAAATCTCTAAGCATTATGGATTTACACTTCAGGTAAGAATTTGAGTTCACCAAAGTCACCAACACAAAATATATTTACAAATGGATGGAAAATATGTTTATTGTTGTTTTCATCATGCCTTAATATATTTCCTTCGGTGGAATTTAGGACTAAGCAAATCAGGAAGGTAGGGTTGGGGACATAAGAGTCTTCAAACCATTTGCACTTCAAAGGGTTATACTTACAGGAGACCAAAGTAGAATTCTGATTGTTTAGAGGCAATTCAAGAGATGAATTATAACTTTTTTGGTATATACTTTATTTATTTTAAAAGAGGCACTGTGAAACAATGGAGAAAGAACTGTCTTTTTTTAACTAAATATATTGGGGTAACACTAGATAATGCCATTGCATAATTTTCAGGTGTGCAACAGTATAATTTGACATCCGTATGTTCATCACCCCAAATCTAGGTTATTCTTTTTTGTTACCACACAGTTGACCCCCATTTCCCACTTTACCCCCTTCTACCCCCTTTCCCTCTAGCAGCCACCATGGTATTGTCTGTGTTTATGAATTTGTTTTGTTAGTTCATTTCTTATTTTTTGCTTAAAGTCCAAATATATTCATATAGATTTTGTCCTTTTTCATCTGACTTATTTCGCTTAGCTTAATATTCTTAAGATTCATGCTGTTGCAAATGGCAATATTTCATCTTTTTTTCGTTTTCTCCTTTTACTGAATTTATTGGGGTGACACTGAAATATTTCATGTTTTTTTAAGGCTGGCTAGTATTCTATTGCATATATGTACTACATCTTCTTTATCCATTATAAATAGTGATGCGGTGAATATAGAGGTGCATATATCTTCATGAATAAATGTTTCCACATTTGTTAGCTAAATATCCAGGAGAGGAATTGTTGGATCACATGGTAGCTCTATTCTTAATTTTTTTTTTTAAGTGAGAGGAGGAAAGAGAGAGAGAAAGACTCCTGCATGCACTCTGACTGGTATCCACTCAGCAACCCTCATCTGGGGCTGATGCTTGAATCAACTGAGCTATCCTCAGTTTCTCATTGGCTGAGCTGTGGTGTTTCCATTATATGGGCTTCTATGTGGGCAAAAAGAAAAGTTTCCTTTCTTTTGCTGGAGTAGTCAAGTAGTAGCTTTCTGTTTAGGAGCGCGAGGTACATCACTTTCTGTTGGGATAAGTAACAGACTGTCTCTTCCTTTTTTGTGGTCTCTAATTGATGTCTTCCTGCTAGGAGTAATAGATGTAGAGTGGTTGGGTATGAGAGCTCCCTCTACAGGTTCTCTGGACTTCAATTTTAGTTGAGGTTTTCTTTATTCATTTTTACCCTGTAAGTCTTGGTTGCACTAAGTCATCAGAGGAAGAAAAGCAGAGGAGCTTGTGTGTCTAACATAGACAAAGTATATATGGTGACATTACCACTAGAGAGTTCAGCCTATCCAAATATGCTATGTCCATCTGGGCCTTGATTTGTTGCTTGGCAACTGAGCTATTGTTAGACCTGAGGCAGAGGCCACCAGAGCCATTCTCAGCACCTGGGGCCAGTGCACTGGAACCAATAGGCCCATGGCTGTGGGAGGTGAAGGGGAGGGGGAGGGGAGAAGCAGATGGTTGCTTCTCTTGTGTGCTCTGATGAGAATCAAACCTGGGACATCTACACAGCAGGTCAATGACACTCTACTACTGTGACAACCAGCCAAGGCTTAGCCTTAATTAATTTTTTTTCATCTGTTGTCTTCCTCCAACCACCCCCCTCTCCAAAGAGATATTTTATGACTTGGTTTACATGTAATTCAATAAAAGCTTTCACATATGATCTCACTTAAAAAACCTTCTAGACTAGTACTTCTCAATTGCTTCTGAAAAACATACTGTGATCAGTTATAACAAAAGTCTACTATATTTATTATTTGATTTGTGTGCCAAAAAGAGTCAATTTACTACATTACCAAATCTATTAATGGTAAGATACTTGTTTTATATATAACTAATTTAAATTATATAAACTGATAAAATAAGGAAGTAAAAATGTAATTTTTTTTTCTTTAAACTAAGTTATATATTATGGAAAGATTTGATAAGCAGCTTAAATTTAAAATTTCTCTCCAATTAGGTAGACAAAAAGACTAAAACTGTAGGGAGTTTGAATGTCATAAATATCTAGAAGTACTCTTTACACGGGCTTTGTTAACAGCTCTGTAAAGCTTTGTTTTACGAGCTAAGGCTGAAAACTTTAGATTATGCATTATGAAGGTAGTATATGCAAGAAAAATGATGTGAGACAAACATTTACTTGTCCTTTGTTGTTATCCTAAAAGATTAGTAAAAATATATACATCTATAGTCACAGTGAAAGAAATCTAAATATGTTTTTTTAAAAAACGAGTCCTTTGCTTTACCCAGACATTTTTGTTCAAACGACCAGTTTTTACTGTAGTAATTTACATTGTACATCTCCCTAACCTAGCACTTTCCACTTTCAGGCTCTTTTTCTTCTTTTCCTTTTTCTTTTTGCATAGGGTATATTATCTATTCATCATCGTTTTCTCAATCAATATTTATTGAGCACCTACAATTAACTGGTCTCTGGGTCAGAGCTGAGAAAACAAAGATGAAATATATAGAGTTTCTGACTTCCAGAAGGCCACAGTCTAACAAAGGGAGAGAGCCACAAACAGATAAATGCAATAATGGCCGTGTGCCTGGTGTACGGAAGGATTTAGCAAAGATACATGACATTGTGGAAGGCTCTAGGTGGTCACTGTATAGGATCTTGCCATTTGCTCTGACCTCTCTTTGTTCTGAGGGCCTTTGGGTGGTCACAACCTGGTATAGCATATAGTATTAATAATACGTAACATTTGTTGAGAATTTACCTTGCACTAGACACTGTGCTAAGTGATTTATATACACAGTCCCATTTAGTCCTCACACTTACTCTCTGAGGAAAACCCTAGTATTATTTTCATTTTACAGAAGTCACATAGTTAGAAAAGGTAAGTCTGGAATTCAAATTAACTCCTTTTGTCTTTGAAATAACACTCTGAAGTGTCCACTATGATGTATTCAGCAACTTTTAGTATAAAGATATTCTTCTATGTTCATGCTATAACTAAAAAACTGTTTGAACATATGGACAATATATGTGGGTGTTTGTATGTCTGCAAAATATACAGTTGGAAGGTCTCTATATGTACTTGCTGTGAAAAATGTATGGTGTATGTATATATCTATAAACACTGCCTCCCCGTATGCTGAGCGTTATAGTTAGCAAGATGAACCAGTTGGCTGGTACACATGCTGGCAGGCCATCCTAGAAGCAGTTGCTGGGGATGTAGAGTGCCCCCATTTCCCCGGAGGTCTGTCCTATTGTCTTATGAGGCTCTTCAAAAACAGTTCCAGGCTCTTCTCCAATGCCTGGAGATAGGCAGAGGGAGGAGAGGTATTAAAATAATTTTCTGCTCTAGGCTCTGCTACACTTAAGACAACTGTCTTCCTGGAATATATAAATGCCAGCAAATCAGCATTTTTTAAGCTGCAGTATCCTTCCTGGAAATCCAGTTAAAGGACAGAGCCTGCCTACTTGTCTTGGACTGAATGAGAATATAGTGAGCTTATGATTTCTACTGCTGAAATATTAGCATAAATCTCTCACTAATGCACCTCTGCCTGCTAGTAGAAGAGTCACTGCAACCAAAGAAGATACATTAAATCGAGAAGGGACTACCATTTCAGAACTGGGGCATGGCCTTGTGCAGGAAGCATTTGCAGGGAGTCTCCAGCCCTGCAAATACTACAGGAGAAGCATTTACACATTTTTCTTGATTGGGTTGTGAGAAATGATTAGATGACTCCTTAGGTAGAGTGATTTTTGCGTTGCATGTGGATCAATAATAAGAACTTTACAGTGGATAGAGCAGCTTTGTCTTACATTTTTTCTCTGACATTGCACATCTCAACAATATTATGAAGGAGGCGGGATAGTTATCACCATTTTAAAGATGGGGAAATTGAAACACAAGAGGGTCAGTGAATTTGGCATTATGATGGTCAAGACTGGAGGGCTGTCAGAATTCTAGGCTCACGGCCTCTTTCCTGTGGGAGCACACAGTCTCTTTCTTGTCTTTTTCTCCTTGTGAGACCCCCGCTCCTCTTCTTCTAGGAAGTGAAGTTCTTAGGCACTTAAAATATTGCCTGAAGCATAGTGCTCAATAACTATTTTTTGGTGTTTGTTGAATGAATGTCACAGTAGTATAAATGAAATCTAGTGGGACCGCAGGACCTGAAACAGAGGAGGCAGAGTTGCAGTGGCTGCAGGGAACAGCATGCCGGCACCTTGTCTCCTCAGCTGCCCTTGGCCACCATTGGCCATCGAACACTGCACTGACTACCCCCCAGTGATGACTACGATCTCATTATGCTGAGGCCAAAGAACTTGCTGGAGGCCAGTATCACTAAAATCTTTATCTACAAGCTCTGAGTTTGCCTTTAAGCAGGTCTTATATGTGCCTTTAAGCAGGTCTTATACGTGCCTTTACTGAGGGGCTCCCACTAAGCCAGTGACCCCTGCTCAAGCCAGCGACCTTGGGCTTTAAGCATGTATAAGAAAGCAATCCATGAACAACTAAGGTGCTGCAACTATGACTGGATGCATCTCTCTCTCTTTCTATCTGTCCCTGTCTGTCCCTCTCTCTTTCTCTATCTCTAAGTCTCTCTGTCTCTTTCTCTAAAAAAAGAATAAAAACAGTCAGTTGTCTTTGATTATTCATATTCTACTTGAATATGAATATGACAGGAAGAGAACTTAGACTTCACTTAACTGCCTTCTGAGTGTTGAAATTCTCTCTGTTATGTCTGAATAGGGCCATTAATTTCTGCTTGAACTCTTGGTTTATAATGATAAGCTTGCTCTGTCTAGAATTTTTTAGGGAAAAATTCAACTCATAAGGAAGGTATACTTTTTGAGTGAATGAATGTGTGTGCCAACATGGTGCTTAGTGGACAATCTCGACAGTCTTATGGTTTTCATTCTCCTGCTGTTCTTTCTCTCCTCTCATCATGGAATAGATTTTTATTGTTTTACTTAAGCTTGATGTTTGTGTGTGTGCGTGCGTGTGTGTGTGTGTGTGTGTGTGTGTGAAAAGAAAAGATGTATAAAGAGAAGGAAATTTTGATTTTTTCTATTTGGGGTTTTTGAGTGATGGAATAATGAATTAGTAGTCAGTTGTCTTTGGCCTGACCAGGTGGTGGTCCTGTAGATAGAGCATCACCCTGGGATGCTGGGGACCCAGGTTCCAAACCCCGATGTTGTAGGCTTATGCGTGGGATCATTGGCTTGAGCACAGAATCTCCAACTTGAGTGCAAGATGTCGGCTTAAACATGGGATCACAGGTATGTTGGCTTGAGCCCAAGGTTGCTGGCTTGAGCAAGGGGTCACTGGCTCAGCTGGAGCCCACTGGTCAAAGCACATATGAGAAAGCAATCCATGAACAACTAAGGTGCCGCAATTATGAATTGATGCTTTTTATCTCTCTCCCCTCTTGTCTGTCTGTCCCTCTCCCTCTCTCTCTAAAAAAAAAATCAGTTGTCATTGAAGATAAATGGCTTTAAATAAACTTAGATTTTAATACTGGATCTAAGAAATCTCAGTTGTATATCTTAATTACTTTAAGCCTTAATTCTTCCTTTGTAAAATGAAGGTTGTAATACCATTTTATGTTTTTTTTAATGAAGATTGAACTAAGTAATTAATGTAAATTGCTTTGGCCAGTGCTTAGCACTTAGTAACTATTCAGGCCAATGGGGGATATTCTAATAACAATAATAATAATTATAATAACTGAATTGTTAATTAATAACATACATATAACATCTACATACATACTAATATATATGTAAATAGGCACTGGAATATCTAAAACCTGAAATCTTTTACTGGTTGGAGCCTCTTTTATATACATTTAACATGCCCACAAATCTCTTTGAATCACATTAGTGCTCAATCAAGCAATTGTTTAAGTTCTTGGCTGAACTTTCAGATGTGCTGTTCTTCATTCACAATCTGGGAGTTCAAGGTAGTAGATGGTGCTGCTCTGTATCCATTCATTGTTCTACAAAGTAGGAAATCCATGCCTAATATGTACCAGGAACTATGATAGTTATGAGGCATAGAGTGCTGTATAAAATACATAATATTCCTGTTCTTGCAATGAAGGAAGAGAAAGGTACTAGGAGAAAAACAAAGGCCTTCTAGTTTAAAATGAGGTTTCATGGGGAAAGAGACCGAAATCTATGACCTGAAGGTGAACTGGAGCTCGCCAGATAAGGGGACATCAGAAGCCAATGGCCTGAGGTGAAGAGCTCCTGAAGTTGGGGGGCTGACTGTGGTCCCTGCTGAGGCTGGAAGCCCCACGCAAGCTCCTGTGCAGCCACGGTACTCAGACTGGGCCCAGGGGCGTCAGGTGAACTCACGTCACGTCTCAGGGAAGTGACACGTGCAGCTTACATGGCTAAGAGACTTCTTCAGCCCTCTCTTCCCCCCGTGACTACTGTCCTCTGGCCCTGCTGGCATCTGTACTGGCCCAGTGATATGCCCAGAGAAAGGGATTTAATTTTCTCATTCCTGATCAGGTAAAGTGATGAATGAAGCTGTATACTGTCTTGAGAGGATATTGCTTACAGAGATCCAAGCTTGATGCCAAAGGAGTAGACCTCTAAATGTGACCTTTTCTTGCATCAACAACCTTAAGAGAGGAGAGGCTTTTCCTAGAGAAGGCCATGGCCAGCCTAACAGCTTTTGTGAGCTAAGAGAGACCAATGATCCAATCTAAGTTTTGGTTCCTAGGAATGTGACTTGATTTTACTTAATCATCTTAACTCTGAGTTTCCTTGTCTATAAATTGAGAAAATAAGAATCCTCACCCATGCAGTGGTTGAATTAACTGAGATAATGCTTGGGGATAAACATATACCATGGTGGAACTCTTTATAGTTGGATAATCCCATTGTGTGTGCTCCAAGAAGGGCCCCTATTCTCCTGAGTTCTGCTTCTTTCGAAAACATTATTGCAAGGTTCCAGGATAATTTCAAATCAACTTTCTCATGATCTGTATCATGTCATCTATGTTTAGACATTTTCACACTTTCATCTGAAAACATTTTGGGTGTTCTTCCTTTAAAAAACATATACTTTCTTCCACACATATTTTTGCATGTTGCAAACTGTCTCAATGTGCAAATTATTTCCTTGAAATAATCAGCAATTTGGTGCCAGTGATGGGCAGTGGTAATTCAACTGAGAGTTCAAGAAAGATTTCGGACAGACTACAGGGACAGGGCTGTGGAGATGGTCTTCCGAATCCATGGAGTTGTATGAGGGGATGAAAGTGACGTCAGAGAGGTTCAGTGTGCAGAACTCCAATACCGACAGTGGCTGGGGGTCCTCATTTTGCAAAGGGACTGGGCAGGAAACAAGTGTCTAATGGTGGTAACAAGTCTTTCAATTCCTTTGAGATATGCCCTCAAAAAGCTGGTTTATCTCTTCCTCAATCCCGCAACCCCTCCCCCCTTTCTTTCTTCAAAAGAAAGGGGTAGCGGAGCTGAAAAACACTTGGCACAGGTGCAAGAAAGCTGAAAACGTCTGGCAGAGCTCACAGGCGTCTTTTTCCACTCGGCACCAAATGTTTTACAGTCTTCGTGAGCCCATATAGATCCTGGCTTCTGCCCAGTCGTTTGTTTGAAACTGTAGGCTTTGAGAAAAGGCTCCACATTGCAGCTGGCCTTTAAACCGTATTTTATGGAGGAGAGTGTTCAGGGTACAATTGGAATGAGGAGAACTTGCCTTTGACGTTAGACCTAAAAGTAACAGATTGGAATGGGGTGGAGTTAACTCTAAGGAATTCTTGGTCCGTTCATTTTCCCAATGAAGACTAACCTTTTGGAAATTTCACCTCAATCTCAATGAATTCACAGGCTAATTTATGGGGAGCCCCCTAAATGTGACTTTAGCACAATTTAGCTCAATTTTACTCTAACATAAATCTAACAGTTTCAAGCAATGGAGATGGCAGACTCATTCTTAGAGTTGTAAATTTCCTGCTAATTCAGAGCAACTGTGACTTTGCTCCCACCTACATGCAAGTTCATAATGAATGAACATTGAAACTTTTCACATTTACCTGTTTATTCACTCACCTGTAGTTCTTTTGGGTTCCTTATCACGCCCACGGCACACAATTTCAAAAGACTACTGACTACCTAGATTTTTGCTAATTAATGATACAAAAGCTAATGACTCTATCAAAAGAGTTAACCAAAACTGAAATCTAAACATAAAAAGTCCCTCTTACTCTCACAGTTTAGGGAAAAGTAAGTATTTGAGTCTTCCTCAGACCTTTGGATTCAAATAACTGTTTTTTATTGGATACCCGCTGAATGTCAGCCATTCTCCTAAATGCTTCCCACATGCTTCACATTTTACCTTCACTATAGTCTGAGCTCTGAGTATGATCTTAGTGTTCCAGGTAAGGAAAGTGAGGCTTAAAAAATATAAGTGACTTGCCCAAAGATGTTATTATGAATGTGTATGATGGATTTATTTGTCTGGTCCTTTAAAAAAAAGTTTTAAGGAACAACAAAGAACAATAATTCTTATAGTAAATATTACACCCATTTCTCTACTCTCGGTGAGTTGTACAAAATGACTTGTCTGGAATGGAGTTAAAGATAACCCTGATAGCCCAGGGCAGGGTATTTTTCAGAGGTCAAGACCTTTCCTTTTCACACCCAGGAATTATTGAGTATGCAACTGAATATCTCAGGTAACTAATGAGTTAATATTGGAAGTATGGGTTATTATTTTGGGAACAGCTTTCCCTGAAGTCCAGCAGATACTCGGTGTTTCCTGCAGTGCCAGAATTGTGACAAAAAGGTAGAGTCCTTGAAAGAAGCTTATTCACAATGTGAGCATGGCCCCCAAACTGTGCCTTCATTCCAGTCTTATGACCTACATCAATTAATAAATGAACATTTTCTGGTTCTCAAATTGTGAACAGTTAAAGGAAAAATCAGAGCATATATATTGCATATATATTGAGAAGGATGGAGAGACGGAGAAAGAGAGCAAGCAAGTTGCACGCCATGGAACAAAGACAAAGATGAGAGGGGATGTGTCGTTATCTCCCGCAGCGGAATCAAAGCCTCTTTTGGATGTCATGTTGAAAAGATTGCCAAACCTCGTTCTGGGAGCTAAAGCAGATGGGGGCTCCATTTTGGTGCACATTCCTATTTGGAGCACTGTGCTTGCAGAATGGGGTGGGTCATTTGATTTTCTCTGAAAAACTGTCTTGTGTAACTATATAAAAAATTATGCCCAATGAAATGAATTATCTGTGATGCTTTAAAAATGTTAAAGGATTAAACCAATAATTCAAATATGTTCTTATTTATAGACAGGTTTTTTTAGTTAATATATATGTTTGGGAAATAACTAAATTAAACACCTATTCGCAGGTTATTTTTACTGCAGAACTTCGCAGAGACTTTGATATGCCCTATGAGTTTCCAAGAAGGAATAATATTACGCCACTTGATTTCAGAATTCTTCTTACACAAAATACCTGCCCGAAACGACTGGGCTGTCAAACAGCCTTAAGGAAATGCTGGAGTGTCATCGCTTAGTTGCAGGAGGGTCTTACTTTTTCATTGCACTGAGGGTAGTTGTGGTGAGGCTGCACGTATACAGAAGTTCATTGTAAAAGAATTTTTCACAGTTAACTGTTTCTCTTTCTCCCTCTCTTTAGTCCTCTTTGGTTTCTTATCATGCTTTTAGCACATAATTCCTAAGGATTAATGACTAATTAGATTTTTCGACAACCATAAATTAAAGATGTAAAAGAGAAATGAAAATAGTAGGATAAGTCAAAACTAAAATTTGGAGTATCAACTCCCACTGAATAATTTAGTTGTAAGCACTTGCTGGAATAAGTACGTGCAATTATGTCACCTTTATGGGGAATCCTTGGAAGGAGTCTTGAAATGGAGCCTGAGATACCTCTTGGCACACCATATTTTACTTCTCAAGTTGTCAGAAGTCTAATGCGTTGTGTACTGCTCTGAGGCATGATGGGCCAAGTTTGCTGTGCCCTTTTCCTGTAAGACAAGGCTGTCTGCACCAAAGGAGAATGCTAGCATATGCAGATCTCCTGCAGAGGCCTCTCTGATGAGGTGTTAAGTTGCTTGTCTTTTGCTGTCTAGACTCTAGATCTCCATCCATAGATTGCTGAAAGACTTGTAATTTTGTATCCCAAACAGAAGTGGTTTACCTTGAAGCTACTGAAACTTAAGCTTCTGGGATCCTGTTTTGTGCTGACTCCCTTTCAAAACACACACACACACACACACACACACACACACACACAATTTCAGTATTAAGATATTTTTGCATTCTGTTTCTTAAAAAGATTCTCCCAAGTTTTAAGCATCAAACCCCACAAAAATGTGGATCTGTCCCTGTTTTAAAAAAATCCTTACCTGGATTTCACCACAAAAGGTGGGGCCATGTTCACAGTCCAGTCATGGCACACATCTAACTGCAGGCAGTGTAATACAAAGGCTCAGCGTCCTGGGCTCTGGACATTTCACACAGGTGCTCAGCGGTAGCTGCGCATGCCCAGTCTGTCTTTTCTCTCCTATAACACTAAAGCCATAGCAGATTTGAGGACCCAGACCTCTGCAACAATTGAAGTTTTCCACCCATCTGCAGGAAGAGGGTTAGAAAACTTTGTGGAGAATATCTAGACATTGTCTGAGTTTTCCAGATCAACAGAGAGCATAAATAGCCCCTAGGTTGTCTCTGACAACTTGTTTTGGGAAACTCAATTTTTCATGGTGGGTAAAAGGATCAAGTTTCATTTTTCTGAAGCTGGAAACAGGGAGAGACAGTCAGACAGACTCCCGCGTGCGCCCGACCGGGATCCACCCGGCACGCCCACCAGGGGCGATGCTCTGCCCACCAGGGGGCGATGCTCTGCCCATCCTGGGCGTCGCCATGTTGCGACCAGAGCCACGCTAGCGCCTGAGGCAGAGGCCACAGAGCCATCCCAAGCGCCCGGGCCATCTTTGCTCCAATGGAGCCTTGGCTGCGGGAGGGGAAGGGAGAGACAGAGAGGAAAGCGCGGCGGAGGGGTGGAGAAGCAAATGAGCGCTTCTCCTGTGTGCCCTGGCCGGAATCGAACCGGGTCCTCCGCACGCTAGGCCGACGCTCTACCGCTGAGCCAGCCGGCCAGGGCCAGGATCAAGTTTGATAGATCCAAAACATACCACCTAAAGTCAACTCCTAATTGCTTTTTTAAACTCTTCTATAGGACATTCAAGTAGGTGATGTCTTTGTCCCAACCCAGTGCTACCAGGAGCTTCCAATGTGACCTGCAGAGCTGCTCCTTCCCATCGTCACCTCAGTCCTCCCACCTGAAGCACAACATCCTTTCTTCATCGCCCCGGTGTGTTACCAAAGCTTTGTGAACTCAATAACCAGAGGGTTGGCTAAGACTATGGTTTTTCTTACCTTGTATGACCAAATATTCACCCAGTGGAAAAGAAAGATCCTGATACTGTTGTCCTCATATTCAATAATAGAACTTTAATTTAGAAAAATAATAGTTTATTTAAAAAAAACCTAACAGTTTCCTAATAGTTTGAAGGGATTTAATTGGCAGCAGTGAACTGGAAGGTTGTGAGGAGGAGAATCGGGAAACAAAATTCTTGAAACTTTCTTGGCTGAGTTATAACATTATTAACACGGAGGAGGGCCGGAGAAGCTTTTACAGAGTTGTAAGACACAAGTGATTACCAATATGGTAATAAGGGGTATCATGGAGTATAATCATAAAGCAACATTTTATTGTCTCTCACCATCTTTTATATTTATTCGTCAGAAGGAGCCCTCCCAGGCCCTTGGATATTAACTCACGGAAGCCCCGGACAATCTGTTTCCTCTTTAGCAATAGACAACCTGGAAGTCAGAAGCATATTCTCAGTTTATAACTTAGTTTGGGCAATAATAACCATTGTTGTGACTTTTATACAGTCGATGCTGTTTCCTGCTCTGGATGGGGACTGCCGTGGAATGGTTACTGGAGAAGAGGTCTGTGAGCCTTTTCCCTTTCTCCAGCCATGTTGTTCCTTCTTCATTGTGTACTCACTGTGGCTTCTGACTTCACCAAAGCTGAAGAGGTTACAGGGAAGGCGGAGGGGAAGGAAGATAGAAAATACATAATTTGATTGATACCCTCACAAAGTGTATCATCTTCTCTGGATCTGGTGTATGTTTCAGATGACAATTACAATCCTGGTTCCTTTTGTGGGTTCTTTTTTTTTTTTTTTTTTACAGAGACAGAGAGAGAGGGAGGGACAGATAGGGACAGACAGCCAGGAACAAAGAGAGATGAAAAGCATCAATTAGTTTTTCGTTGCTACACTTTAGTTGTTCATTGATTGCTCACTCATATGTGCCTTGACCATGGACCCTCAGCAGACCGAGCAACCCCTTAAGCTGGCCCCCTTGGGTCCAAGCTGGTGAGCTTTACTCAAATCAGATGAGCCCGCGCTCAAGCTGGCGACCTTGGGGTCTCGAACCTGGATCCTCCGCATCCCAGTCCGACGCTCTATCCATTGCGCCACCGCCTGGTCAGGCTCTTTTGTGGGTTCTTGAGACCTATCATGGAGAAGGTTCTTTTGACTGCAGTTCCTCTGACTTGGGAGAATGAACTTTATTTCTGAATGACTTGGTGTTGCACACTTCCTTCCTTCCTGCTGAGATCTCATGGACACGTTAGGTGGTCCTGTGGGACAGGGCTTGAAGCAAGTCTCAGGCCATTCTCTCCCCGGCACCTCAGCCTCTGCATTTCCTCAGAAACCCTCACATGGCTTCTTGTCCACACTGGCTCTGGAGGGAAGTGCTTTCTCCAGGTGAAGGCCACTTCCCTTCACTCGCTGCCCACATCAGCTCACTCTTCTGATTTCTGGTGGAGTCACGCAGTTTACTTCTTCTCCACAAAACTGAGGTACATGTCAAGCTCTCTGAGTGGTCATGTTCAAGTCCCTCTCGCTAGGTTGAGGAGATTAAGAGGTACTTCTACGGTGCCCACTCTAAATTCTCAAAGGGTTAAATTGGCCAACTTGACCTTCAACCCTGTCATCTGTAGTTTAAGTGGTTAAGAACATGGGCTTTGGAGTCAGAAAAACTTCTAAGTTCAAATTTTCACTCTGTGATTATGTTATTTTGGCATTAGAAAGTTATTTAAACTCTGCAAGCCTCACTTTTTTCATCAATAAAATGGCGGCGGGGGGGAGTTGTCATACTGTCCTCAGAGTTTTTAAGGAGTTCAGTGAGATAACACATGAAAGGCTGTTCATAGCACATGTTTGGCACATAGTAAGTGCTTATTAAAATGGCCTACTACAATAAGTATTTTCTAATCTTGGAGAAAAGAGGACAGGATCATAAGAAAAAAAAAATAAAGAGATATAGAAATCAGAGACGCTCATTTTCTTGAAAGAGTAACCAGGGAACAATGAACAGGCAAGTAGAAAAGTCTCAAAAACAGGTATGTAGGGTATTGCAGAAATAATGCATAGGTATCTCTCCTGTGTTGTGCAAACAAATAACCTGGGTAGTAACATGCATAATAATTATAGCTGCAATTTAGTGAATATACTGTATGTACTAAACTTACACTAAGGGCTTTGCTAAAATATCTCTTTTATTCCTCATAATAAGGTAGGTGTTATTACTCACATTTTATTGATGAAGAATTCGAGGCTCAGAAAAATTTAATTATTAACTCAATGTATTTAGCTAGTAAATAGGGGAGTCAGGATTTGAACTCATGTCTGTCTTTCGACCTCAACGTTCTTATCTGCTATTACATGGCTAACAGAAAGCCTTCTTATACTTGTGTTATAGCAGGGCAGGAGTCTCCTAATAGCCCAAACACTCCAAAGAGCAAATGCAGGGTGCTTGGACTGTGACCCTTTGGGATGCTCCTCTAGTTCAGAGTACCTCAGTAATATTCTGTCCCCACCACAAAGAAGTATAAGCATTTAAAGGGGGCTTTAAACCATAGGATGCTCTCAATTCTCCCAACTTCCTTAGCCTCCAGAAGGAATCTTGATTACTAATTGCTGTGTTTACAACATACAAAACCAGAAGGATTAATAGGTATTTCTGTATAAATGGTATTAGTTATAAAATTTCTGCTCACCCTGGGGTTTCATAGAGCATCCTGTTTATGACATCACTGTCTTCCCTGTACAGAAAACCCTAACAAGAGCAGAGAGAAGTAAATTTCAGACAAGATCAATAATATATACACTGGATTCTAAGCCAATGCAAATGCATGGGAAGCTCATCAGAATAGTTTTCACTGATTATTCCCAAGGACCACTTCAGCTATTGAGAAGTCAGTTTCCATTATTCTTCTCCAAGCAGCAGAACTTGCCAGGGGCCTGGAATACAATTTAGGCTATAGTCAGATGGGATTAGCACTTCGTCCAACCCTGCAAAGTCACTCCTTGGCTATTATTTTTCACTCTATTGTAAATAGCAAGAGGCAGATGAAAAGGTAAAAAATATGTCGTTTGGAAGATATTTATTCTCGCCTACCTAGGGTAATCAAGAAGAGACATCAGCTCCAGATTTTGTAGGTAATAACTCACGTTTGACTTTAATACACTGTGATAAACTTTGAGGAATATATCTTTTAAAACATAAAATTCTTTACCTCTGATTTAAAGTATGGAGGATTGGTCCTGCTCTGTAGGCAGGTTAGATTTAGCATCTCTGGAAATTCTAGGGCAATTTTAAACTACTCTTTTGATCACTTGCTGCAGCTCCAGCTTTCAAAGAGAATGAGATGTTTTGGGAATGAATTGTGATAGAGTTATATGAAAATTTATATGACCAAGAATTGGATTTGTTCCCCTGGAATATTATAGATTATGTTTTATGTTGGAATTACATCAGTGTGCAGAGCAGCAGAAGGCTGGCTTAATGTAGCTAAAAATATACCTTGACTTTTCACTTTGACTAGAACTCCCCTCTCCCCAACCCGTTTCTCCTCTAATGAAAATAATGGTGTCATGACTCATATATGCGATAGACAGTAGGGGATATTTGAATCTTAAAATGAGAAGAGTTTGAGAAGGGATTAATGGTCCTTTTCTAATTTCTTTCCCATCTATCTCGTCCCTTACATTTTGATCCCCATCCTGTTTGGGGCCTTCATTGCTCCATGCCTGATTGCTATTGCCCTTTTGTTAGTGGCCAGTCTCTTCCTGCTTTAATTTGTCCTGGAGACCGCTGCCCGGTCAGTCCTGCTCCCATGTCACTTTAATCATGTAATCCCTGCCATTCTTCAGTAGGCTTTTCATCTGCTCCTAAATAAGTTGTTAACTTGCATTCAAGGTAATTTTTTAAATAAAATTTAGTGAAAGGAGGGGAGGCAGAGACAGATTCCCACATGTGCCCCAACAGGAATACACCCAGCAAGCCCACTAGGGGGCAACGCTCTGCCCATTTGAGGCCACTGCTCTGTTGCTCTGCAACTGAGCTGTTCTTAGCGCCTGAGGCAGAGGCCATGGAGCCATCCTCAGTTCCCAGGGACAGCTTGCTCCAATTGAGCTATGGCTGCAGGATGGGGCAGGGAGGAGAGAAAGAGAGAGAGAGAGAGAGAGAGAGAAAGAAAGGGAGAGACAAGAAAAAGAGGGGAAGAGAAGCAGATGGGAGCTTCTTCTGTGTGCCCTGACTAGGAATTGAACCTGGGACATCCACACACCAGACTGATGCTCTACCACTGAGCCAACCCCTTGAATTAAGATAGCCTTTGGCTGAGATGCTGCCTCAGTTGCCGGCAGAAATGTGAAACAGAGAAAGCAAGACCAGAGCAGCTCAGTCTGAGGCAGCATGCCCCATGCAAGCCTGGGCAGGAGGGAAGTTGTGAGGACCCTGCTCTGGGCTGATGGTTTCCCAGCTCCCCTGTCCCACACTGTAAACTGTGGCCAGAGAGAAACAACTCCTCCACCTTCCGAGCCAGGGAGGGAACCAAAATATCATCATTGCTGTAGATCCCTTCTCAAAATTTGGAGCCTTTTAATCTAGAGCTGCTAGATTTAACAAATAGACCCAGAAAACAGCAGCTAAATTTAAATTTCAAATAGTGAGGAATCATTTTTATAATATAATAATGCTACATGGAATACTAAAACATTATATGTTGTTTACTTAAAATTTAAAGTTAACTAGGTATTCTGTATTTATTCTGGCAACCCTATTTCCAACAGTTTTTTAAAGGTGAGTTTTGTGATAATTTATTGAGACCAATCAATTTTGCAGCCTTGGCATTATTGACATTTGGGGCTTGATGCTTCTTTGTTTGAGAGGTTGTTCTGTGTATTGAGGATGTTCAGTTGCATTCCTGGCTTCTACTCACTGGATGCCAGTAGCACTTGCCCCCTCTCCATTGGGACAACCAAATATGTTTCCTGATATTGGCAATTGTCCCCTGGGGAAGGCAAAATCACCCCCTCATGAGAACCACTGCTTTAGCAGCTGTGGTAAACAGCAGGATTGTGAAGCCTGTCATGATGGTAGACCAGAACGTGGCCCTTTATCCAAGAATGATGAGGTCTAGCCCACCTGTGTTCTCACCTCCTCCACTGATTCTGGGCTCCTTCCCAGTAACATTAGGAACTGCTAGACCTAGGAAGAGGAGCACAATAATGCAATTTTTATCCTATGTGGATTATAATTGCTAGAAAATCATTCTCTGATCACTTCACCTTTCTTCACAGCTCACATGAGGCTGTATATGGAAACCATTTAGATTTAACTAAGATATCTTCTTCTTTTATTTTATTTATTTATTTTTTTAAAGAGAGAGGCAGGAAGAGAGACAGGAGCATCGATCTGTTCCTGTATGTGCCCTGACCTGGATCAAACTGGCAACCTTTGTACTTTGGGACGATGCTCCAACTAGCTGGACAGAGCTTGATTTTTAAAAAATTTATTAGTTTTTGGAAAGACAGAGGGAGGAGAGGAGAGAGAGGAAGGGGGAAAGGAAGCATTCATTTGTTGTTCCACTTAGTTGTGCATTCACTGGTTGCTTCTTGTGTGTGCCCTGACTGGGGATTGAACCCACAACCTTGTCAATTTTAAATGACACTCCAACCAACTGAGCTAACTGGCCAGGGCAGATATCTTCTTCAAAGAATGCACAACACACCATTTAACCAAATATTTTTTCCATTTTGAAGAAGGAAAAATTTAGAAGCACTGAATAATGAATTCTGTTCTTCAAACATTTCCACCTACACATTTATCTTTGAAAAAAATACTGATACAACTTTACATGGTATTTTCTATTTGTAAAATTTCTCTGCCTGAATATGTTTTTGTACTCCTTTGGAGAAAACTGAAGTGGCTTTTGCTTTATTAACCTTGATTGTCCGGCATTGATAATTTTGTAGGCCTATCAAGTTATGTGCTGCGAAAATTTTATTAGCAAGTTAAATGTAACTGGTTTCTTCATTGCTTCCCATATTTTGTCAGCTTTTAAAGAAGCAATGGTTTTATAAAAATCCATTGAGAAAAGTAAAGACAATGTACCTGTCTGGTTATATTGCTGTGGGGAAAAAAAATCTCTGTTCTTGATTCTTTATAAAGGTTGTATCTTTTATCTAGTGTTCTTCCTTAAATAGGAACTCTTAAGAAACCCACCTTAAAGAATAACATTATTTTTGTTTATAATCACAGGCCTTCATCACTGCAGAAAAATCTCTGATCCTTCACAGATTCTGATATTTGTATTTAATCAATAACCACATTCCTTTTTCATCTGTCTTACCTCTGCAATTGCATCTTCCCAGCCGCATATGTTTTATTATGTAAGAATTCAATTGAAAGAGCCATTCATGTTTGCAAAAAAGATGATGTTTTATTATTAGTTATAAAGAAAAGAAATTTTACACTTTTTATAACCGACCCCTTCTGTTATAGCACAGTGATTTCTGAAAGTGGGGAATAAGTTAACAGGCCATGGAAGATCTTGTAGTATTCTGACCACATTATAAAATAGGACCTGGCAATTTTTATGTCTCTAATTGGCAAGCATTCAATTCACATTTGAAATGCATAATCTTTGTACAATTTGAAGGTATGCAGACTAGAAAGAATAAGGGGATGATGGTTAAAATATTTAACAACAATATGGCTTGACCTGATTAAAAACTCCATAGACCATGTTATTAGGACAGGATCTCAAAGAGGTCCTGCAGGTCCAGGTGTTCTACCATCAGTGACTGGAGCGTAGGGAGGTGGGTGGGTGCTTGGAGAGAGGCCAGGATGACTGGGGCTATGGGGCAAACACTAAGGATCAGTGCAGCAACTAGCAACTGTTTATGAGCTAGTCTTGTGGTATTTTAATATTTGAACAACTGTGGAGTGGTGCAGTGTAGTTAGACCACCAGAGTTCCTGACACTGCCATTACTCATTGCATAGTTTTGGATAAGTTGGTTATTGGGGTCTCTATTTCCCCTTTTGGAAAATGAGAATATTGAATAAGAATAGTCTTAGGCTCCCTTCTTATTCTAAGAATCTCCCTCCCACTTTGCACAATGATCTGCCTTTTCTATGCATAGAGTATAGAAATGTTTCTGAGTTTCTGAAAAGGAGTCTGGTGTTTCATGAGGAGGGTGGGGCAGAGCGTGCTCTCTGCTTTGTGAGGACATGACAGTCAAGCAGGGCTGAAGCCAGCAGGAACTATGACTGCATTCTGCTTTCAGAAGGAAGACAAGAGCAGTTACATACCTTTTAATAGGCAGCCTAAAATTTACTGCTGAGCAGGAAAATGTGTTAGTTTACTAGAAAAACCAAATAAATGTTGCTTTTCCTTGAAATCACCTAACTCAAGTAAAAGCAGTTACTTTGAAGTTTTTTGTTGTTTGCCTAGATTTCAAAAAGTTCCCTTGACTCTCCACTTTACTTTTGTGTTCTATGTTTGATATACTGTTTTTCATAGTCAATGTATGTCTTGCAGCATCTCCATGAGAATATATGTATAAGCACACATTAATGAGCGATGTCATGCCTATAGAAATTAAGCGGAGTCCAATGTAACTTCAACCTGAATCTGTTTTTCTCCCAAATTGTTTGTTTTAATTTAGTTTAGTTGAAAATTACCTTCTAATTTATATCAAATCTTTTAAAAAAATTTATAAGTATGAGGAAGTATTCAATGCAATCACTTATTACTTTCTTAGTAGAAGAAGATGTGATGATCTAAAGCATATTCTGGTTAGGAAACTCGTTGCTCAGTAAGGACCTGAGCATGAGTTTCTTTGGAGCAGCTACACCAATGATAGTTTAGTAAAATGAACCCATTCTGTTAATATCCTGCTGCTTATTGTACCTGACAAACAGAAATGAGGAAAATGAAGAATTGATTACCTGAAGCCATTTTCTTGAAACTTGCACATAATTTCCATTTATGCTCATTAAAGAAGAGCCTTCCTACAAGAAATTAAGTACATGCATAACCTGTTATGACATAGTCATAGACATGTAGTAATACAGTCTAGAATTATAGTACTCCTTCAAAGTACTTCATATTCAAAATTCACTGGAGATATCTTAAAAACATCTGTTGTAATTACAGGAACATGGCTTCTAATTTATTTAATTCCCTTTCCTACCTAAACTGTATGTATAAGTGAATTTTAAGAGACTGTATAAATACATTTTTAATTACAAAATGATGTTATACAATACATTATTAATAATAACCAACAATGCATAATGTTTATGCATAAGTCCATTAAAAAGATGAGCTAATATATGTCAATTATAAAGAATGCACTAATTTGCCCTGAATCTATGAATGAAGTTGAATTCATGCAGCAAGCCAATGAGTGCAATAACATAATCTTTTAGCATGCTGTGGTGTAGTTGGGAAACATCTTGTACCTATGGCATTTAAGAGGTATTTGGGATTTGTTCATCACATGTGATTAAGATCTTTTCAGCGAGCCATGCGGATATGAAATTTGGAATATGATGATTGAGTTGACAATGTGAGGTTTCCCAGACAGGCGCAGAATAAAATGGTCCATAGCCTTCAAGAAATGTGCACAGTCCGCCCTTTCCAGCAGAGGGGAATCAGTCTTCCTGCAATGGGATTTTCCTGTGCGGCCACAGGCTCTGTGGGAACATGGAGACTTGGTTGCTAGCGGTAACACATTTCTGAAATCTCCATGGCCAGCTCCAGACACTCACTGGTCTCGTGACAAGATTCAAAAAGGCTGCAATCCATATCACAGTTGCAGTTGCAATCGTTTCGAGAATGGTTTTCATCTGAGGTGTGGTGATACCTGTGAGAGGGGCAGCACAAGCTGGTACACACCGTTTCACACGTATCAGGGAGCATCAGGAGACAATCCAAAAACTGGCAAAACAGACAGGTGAGGATAAGAGAGGCACACTCCTCTGTTTAAAGAAGAAGGAAGAAAATTATTAGCGACTCTATGGTGATATCTATAAAGGACATGTGTGTGGTGGCATACTTGATAACTCTATCGTCAGCTCTTAACTATTTGTCCTCATTAGTTGTCACGTACACTATAATCTCTCAAACTCTATACCCCCTTCCCCTATGCAGTACTTGCTCTACTTAAGTAATGGTTTTTATTAACTTCCCAAGCATTTCCTATTGATTCCACATAATCAGGTTATTTAAAGTGCTTTTACTTTTTAAAACTCCTTTATTTACTTGGCCTGCAGATGTGCAGGGAACCACACAACTGAAAACCTTGCAACTGTCTGAAAAACAGCAGGTTGTCCCCAGTGCAGGGAGCATTCAGGTGCAATTAGAGTTGGGGGACGAGGAAAGACTACAAATTTCTGAATTCTTGTTACAAGGCTTACTTATTTGTTTGAGGTGGATTTCCATAAATTTGCCACAATCATATTGAAATACAAGCAAAAAACACATTTCAAAACCTAATATCAATAATTTTTAATCGACTGTAGTTTTTTTGGTTGTATTCTATTTTTAATCCTTTTTCCTCTAGTTATATAAAAGCTTAGTTTTATATACATGTTAGAAGAATATATCATTATATTCCTAAAAGGGTATAAATCTTATCAATTCTTTTTAAGAAAATTGGTTTAAAAATTTACTATGCTTACTTGTAAAAATTTGAAAAATATCTTTAAGGACTTGAAAATACACTGTAATTGGTAATTCTAGCCAAACACCTGTGATAGGTTATAGATTATTTTATATTCTGTTTTCATAAAGGGAATTAGAAGATGTAGCAGTTCTCTTGTTAAAATTATAACTTTACTTTAGTTAAACACAGCTCAGAACATGTAAGGGTTTTGTGAAACTTACTTAAGTGTTTGTGTGACATTCTAGTTAATTAAAATCAGTATCCTGAAAATTGTTGATGGTTGAAAGTAACATTCTAGTGCAAATTGGAGAAAAATCTCCCACTCCTGATAGGTTTATCAATCCATTAAAGTTAGGCTTTCATAAAGATTATTTTTTCCCAAGAAGAATGTTAATAATTTTTGTGTTTCACACTGGAGAGGCCTGAGACTCTACAGGCCTACAAGAGAAATTTTGCTGTCTGAGTTAGAGTGTGCTAAGTATTCCTAGAGCCCCGTTCATTAAATTTTAACAAAATTTCCAGAAAACTTTTTCTTTTATTGTTCAA
Source organism: Saccopteryx bilineata (assembly GCF_036850765.1). Classification (NCBI taxonomy): domain Eukaryota; kingdom Metazoa; phylum Chordata; class Mammalia; order Chiroptera; family Emballonuridae; genus Saccopteryx; species Saccopteryx bilineata. The sequence continues at coordinate 67,297,322 of NC_089499.1, read as the reverse complement.
ATATATTTAATCTTTCAGAGTGAAGAAAGAACATGGAAACTTTCTCTAAAAGGGAATAAACATTTTAAAGAAAGTCATTTTTATTTCTTTTAAAAAACAGTTAATAAACTATATAAATGTCTGAAGTGAGTCCTGCATGTGGGTAAACAAAAACCTTCCTTCCTGTCTCTGCCTCTCCTCCGTTCCTGGCCTTCTTTCTTCCTCCCAAAAACATGGGGGTAAAGAACCCCACTGTGACTTTTATGACTTCTTTAACTGCCATAGATTGTTGCAGGTGCTGCAGCCATTGCTCAATATTTATACTGCTGGCAGCGTGTGCCATAATACCTCTATGGTGTACATTCTCACCTCTTTGCCAGATTGGGTGTATTTTTACTCACTCAGGGCCAGTTTCTAGTCTGTGGCCAACTCATCCATATCTCATAAGTTGCTGCAAACCACCCACAAAAATTCAGGAGGAAGTTAGTACAGTACATAGACTAGTTTGTGTACGCCTGTCTAAACAGGACACGTTGGTGGTCAAAACTCTGGAGCATAAAACCTCATCCAGTTTCACCAATGCGAGCCGAGACTGCTGCTGCAACAGCCCCTGGCGAAAAAGAGGTTCTCAGTAGGAAATATTCCTGTTTATCCCTCAGGCTGCAGGCTCGAGAGACTTACTCAGGACACAATCCTGTAAAAATGATCCCACAAGATCCTGTCCTTTGTAGAGGACACATTCAAAGTTTAGTTTGAAGGTAAATCAGGCTGGGTGCAGGATGACTTGGCAGGCTAGGAGCTAGTGTTACCTATGAAAAGAATGAAGAACTTGTTTGTGAAATGACCTTATAATTTCCTGAGGGCATAAAACCTTTTGGTTCAATTCCAACTGCCAAAGTTTCTGCGAGCAGGCAGACGCCAGGGGTCTCCGCTTCTGATGCCTACCATAGATTTTATTTACCAAAAAAAAAAAAAGTTTTCATCTGATCCTTTGGTCACATTGGCATTAGTTTCCTTCCACTCTTCTATTTTGCACTTGAGAATAGAACCCTTTTTTTCTAAGTTAGTTCTTTATATTTGGTTATAAAAGGCAGAATCTCTTGCTCCCAAAACACGACGACATTAATGAATTGAAAACAGATTTTTCCCAACTTTCAAGTATGTTCCACACTTTTCCTAAAAGGCATATTCAATATTCTACATGGGCTTGCTAAACTGTTTTGCATATGTTTTTTTAAATTTTGTTTTTAGTTTTGGGTTTTTATTGCACAAAAGTAACATGAGCGCTTCAGGATAAAATTTGCAACTGTTTGAAAACAGATTTCTCCTACTCATGAAGAGATGTGTTTTTTTGTTTGTTTGTTTGTTTTTTGTACCTTCACTATTCATTGGGTCTAATGTTGAATAAACATGATATTCAAAGTCATAGTCTATGATCACCACCCCTTCGCTCAGCCCATCCCAAGAAGGGTGCCATGCAGCCAAAAGCCAGCTTTGCATCTCTTATGCAGTCTTTTTCAAAACGTCTCACACTTACCAAGCCCAGGCTGTGTCATGGATCTCCCTCTCTGCCATTTCACAAGCCTACCCCTCTACCAGTTTTTCTGGTACTGGTTCCTGAACACGCAGATTAATTAATAAGACTCCTGGGACTCATTCTTATCATTTTCCTTTTCCTCATCATACTTCCTGATACAATTCTTCACTGAGTCCAGCTGATTCTATCTCGGGTTTTTACTTGAAGTCTCTAAGCCTCTATCTATGTCCTTAGTTCTATCCATCATCAGCCACCACCATGTCAACCATGATAGCTTCCTATTAATGACACTACTTCCACATGAGCCCAGCTCAAATTAATCAGCTACTAGAATATGTTTTGTCTTAAATTAGAACAACTTACTCTTTCTCTAAAGTCCCAATTCCTTGCCATGGTTTGTCAGCTCCTGTGTGATCATGTTCCAGCCTATTCCCTGTCTCCAGTCCTATTCTCCTGCAGCTTACTGGCTCAATGTTAGTTCCTGGGACACAAGTAACTCAGGGCCTTTGCACATGCGATAACTTTGGCCCTTGCACACTCTCCCTACAATTTGACTTAACTCCTACTCACTCGTTGAGTCTTTGCCTTAAAACACATTCTCTTTAAATGACATCTTTGCTGAAACTCTTATAGCAACCTGATTTTTTTCTTCATTGCACTAACTACAGGATGATAGTAAACTAATTAATGTATTAACTAGTTTCTCCCCTACTAGAACTGAGGTTACAAGAAAGCCATATCTCTTGCCTAATATGTGGTGGCACAGTGGATAGAGCGTTGATTTGGAATGCTGAGGTCAATGGTTTGAAACCCTGGGCTTGCCTCGTCAAAGCACATATAGGAGTTGATGCTTCCTGCTCCTCCCCCCTTCTCTCTCTCTTTATCTCTCGCTCTCTCTCTCCTCTCTAAAATGAACAAATAAATAAATAAATAAAGCCATATCTCTTGTTGAATGAATGAATGAATGAATGAATGAATGAACAATAAGGGATAAATAAAGCATCCCAATGGGGGCAGTAATGGGAAATGGGAGGGCGGGAGAAAGGGAAAGCCTGGGGTGTTTCTCCTCCTCTCATTGGGGTCAGGCAGTGCTTATATCTTCTACATGTTTTTCTCTCTTTCTGAATGCCTTTCTCTCTGTGGTTCCTGTGATGGCACTCACTAGTGGTCTGTGTATAATGGTTAGAGACTAGTGGCCTATGGCTAATGACAGTGCTAGTGGCAGGGAGGGACCGAGAGAAGAGGAGGCAGAGCCTTCTTGTTGTTGTAAAGTTCTGGGTGGCTTCACTGTTCCCTTACTTGGCTTTGCACCTCTCCTACGTCTTCTATGACACATTCCTGTATATTACTTCCTGTTGTTGACCTGTCTGGTGTCCTCGCAGAGGTTCCAGTTACTGCAGTTGGAGTACCCATTCTCACTCCCACTTCTTGCCTCCTTAAACTTGGATCAAAGAAGCTTTAAGATAGATCCAAGACCAGCATGTCCTATGGCCAATGCTGGAATTTAGCTATGAGCAAGAAGCTGAGCCAAAACCCTGTCAGGGTTATGTCATTTCTTTTTCCTACCCCTAGGTTACATTTAGGACATTAAGGCTAAGTGATACACCTTAATTGCATGGACGACGAGGGCAGGCTCTGTGTACGACTGGCGACTGGCTGATTAAGAGGGATGGTCTGCCTCATTAGAAAGAATCATGTTTAATTAGAGTGGAAAAGGTCACAACACAGGGAGTTTCCACATTGTTGGCCTCACGGTCTCGGTCCTGTGCTCCCAGAGGTTGCTTCCAATCCTGCCACCATGCTGCCAGGACCAGGAGGAGGGAGCATGAGGCAGCTTTGGCCGCCAGCTGCGGTTCTGGGAGCACTGAACTCGGGGTCACCACCTGGACTTTAGAATCATTATCCGAAGTGGCAAGAATGTAGTTCTTCCAGAAGTGACCCCAGATAAACAAAGTCAGGGGAAAAAAAGATAAAATGAGTCTGGTTCAGATTCAGTATTCTAATATATTGATAGTTAATGTGCTACTGCAGGGAATTTAGCATGATAATAAGATTCATGACACAATGTCTGTGATTGCTAAAACTTTTTGGTCAAAAATGATAAAAATTGGTTCTCACTCTCCCTGAATTAAGTTTTTTCTTAATATCTGTAATGTATAATGTGAAGAAATAAAGTATGACTGAATGCCTTGTTCTAGCTGGGGTATCATCCCTGATGTTATCAATTTTAATAGCTATTTAAATATGTCAAGATCTATTTAAATTCAGACAAGCACAACTAACATTCAGTCAGTTCTTTAGAACTAAAATGACTAGATTTGGGTGATACTTAGTAAATTTGTGCTTATGTTTTTTTCTGAGCAAATGAACTGAAATAATTAAAAAATTGAAACATTTTATAAGGTGACACTACTGCATTTAATTGTATGAAATTTACTGTGGTGAAAATGTAATCATTTTATTCAGTAGTCCATGGTGTAATTAAGACTATTCTTTTGAGGTATCTTGTATTTATGATTTTTCCCTTCCACCTGGATGAGATGTCTCAAATTCAAAGTTAGGCATCAATTAGGTATATTCTCAGGCTGCATTTGAAGGAGCCTGTTCTCTAATACCATGTGTATCCTGGTTTTATTATCTGCAGGGATGCTTTTGTAATCAGACACAGAAACATAAGCAGAGACACAGATAGTGCTCTGGACTTTTTCCACTTTATTTAGGGAAGGGACCACACAGGATGAGCCATGTTTTAATAATATGTAGTGCTGTAGGACGTGGCGCGTGATGTGCAGTGAAGATCCTCTTAAATTCCCATCAGAGCACACACCATGAACTCTGTTAATGGATGGAACGCATTTTACAAAATTTGCATGTGTGAGGCTTTTCCGTCTTGTTTTAAATGGGGCAATGTATATGAATAATAGACATTAGCAATTAAGCATCTATTCCTATGCACTCATTTATACATTTGAAAATAAATTATCCACAAAAAAAATTATCCACAAACTATATGAAAGTGAATGCAATAATCTTTTTTCCCTTCTGTTTCCCCTGCTGTTTCTGAAAGATATTTCTGTATTTATCTCAGTACAACCATGACCCCAGCTCTCAATTTCTTCATCCTTAAGTTAATTACTATCAAAATTCTCTAAAATGAAGTGAGTCTGACTTAACTCTTGATTTCCTTGATGTTTGTTCCTTAAGATAATGAGAGTTTCTTATCACTATTTGTGGATCTTAGTCTGGGGTTTTTCTCTCTCTTTTGTCCAGGTACCCAAAACTTTTACTTTAATGGGAGGAGTTTTTCCAATATGAGAAAAGAGAGTTGGGTTATTACTTATATTGTTAGCTTAAAACCAGAATGCTCTGGGTCATACTGGCTTGAGCGCAGCCCTTAAGAAAACAATATAATCAACTGTCCTCATGATTCTTTTCTACTCTTTTAAAGAGAGAGTAATCAGTCCTTTTCCTGCATGAGAGTCCTGCGTATCAGTTGCTATTTTAACGAAGTAGTCATTTGGCCCTTCCCTGACAATCTGTGCATCAGGCACTAGGCTAGCCACGTTGGCTCTTCTCATTCTCCCATGATTCCTGGTAGCATTGATGAGAGCGGATCTGGAGCTGCTCTGTGCTGTATGCTATGAATTTGTACAATGCAAATTTCTAATTCTGGGATCAGAGAACCAACATCAGTACAAGGAAGATCCACACGTCCCTGCTACTATATGATAAAATGCTCTGGCATCGAAATATTTTGCAGAGAACTCTCCTGTATTGTCTTTTCTTATTTGGCATCTCTAAAAAAGCCAGAACCTTAGGCATCACTTTAGATTTGATTATAACCTGTCAGTCTACAGGTCCAAGTTGATCCAAAGCATTGGCAGCTGTTTGGAGCTTCACAAAGGAAACAACTATTGCCAACACTTAAAAGTTTTGCGATTTCACATATAATAATACTCTTGACCTGGCAGCTCTGGTCCTACACTCCCACTGGTGACCAGGGGCTGGAGAGGACTGGGGGCAGCTCTGGTCCTACACTCCCACTGGTGACCAGGGGCTGGAGATGAGTGGGGGCAGCTCTGGTCCTACACTCCCACTGGCAACCAGGGGCTGGAGAGGACTGGGGGCAGCTCTGGTCCTACACTCCCACTGGTGACCAGGGGCTGGAGAGGAGTGGGGGCAGCTCTGGTCCTACACTCCCACTGGTGACCAGGGGCTGGAGACGAGTGGGGGCACCTCTGGTCCTACACTCCCACTGGCAACCAGGGGCTGGAGAGGACTGGGGGCAGCTCTGGTCCTACACTCCCACTGGTGACCAGGGGCTGGAGAGGAGTGGGGGCAGCTCTGGTCCTACACTCCCACTGGCGACCAGGGGCTGGAGAGGAGTGGGGGCAGTTCTGGTCCTACACTCCCACTGGTGACCAGGGGCTGGAGAGGAGTGGGGGCAGCTCTGGTCCTACACTCTCACCGGTGACCAGGGGCTGGAGACGAGTGGGGGCAGCTCTGGTCCTACACTCCCACTGGCGACCAGGGGCTGGAGACGAGTGGGGGCAGCTCTGGTCCTACACTCCCACTGGCGACCAGGGGCTGGAGAGGAGTGGGGGCAGCTCTGGTCCTACACTCCCACTGGCGACCAGGGGCTGGAGACGAGTGGGGGCAGCTCTGGTCCTACACTCCCACTGGCGACCAGGGGCTGGAGAGGAGTGGGGGCAGCTCTGGTCCTACACTCCCACTGGCGACCAGGGGCTGGAGACGAGTGGGGGCAGCTCTGGTCCTACACTCCCACTGGTGACCAGGGGCTGGAGAGGACTGGGGGCAGCTCTGGTCCTACACTCCCACTGGCGACCAGGGGCTGGAGACGAGTGGGGGCAGCTCTGGTCCTACACTCCCACTGGCGACCGGGGGCTGGAGACGACTGGGGGCAGCTCTGGTCCTACACTCCCACTGGCGACCAGGGGCTGGAGACGAGTGGGGGCAGCTCTGGTCCTACACTCCCACTGGCGACCAGGGGCTGGAGAGGAGTGGGGGCAGCTCTGGTCCTACACTCCCACTGGCGACCAGGGGCTGGAGATGAGTGGGGGCAGCTCTGGTCCTACACTCCCACTGGCGACCAGGGGCTGGAGATGAGTGGGGGCAGCTCTGGTCCTACACTCCCACTGGCGACCAGGGGCTGGAGAGGAGTGGGGGCAGCTCTGGTCCTACACTCCCACTGGCGACCAGGGGCTGGAGACGAGTGGGGGCAGCTCTGGTCCTACACTCCCACTGGCGACCAGGGGCTGGAGACGAGTGGGGGCAGCTCTGGTCCTACACTCCCACTGGTGACCAGGGGCTGGAGAGGACTGGGGGCAGCTCTGGTCCTACACTCCCACTGGCGACCAGGGGCTGGAGAGGACTGGGGGCAGCTCTGGTCCTACACTCCCACTGGCAACCAGGGGCTGGAGACGAGTGGGGGCAGCTCTGGTCCTACACTCCCACTGGCGACCAGGGGCTGGAGACGAGTGGGGGCAGCTCTGGTCCTACACTCCCACTGGCGACCGGGGGCTGGAGACGACTGGGGGCAGCTCTGGTCCTACACTCCCACTGGCGACCAGGGGCTGGAGACGAGTGGGGGCAGCTCTGGTCCTACACTCCCACTGGCGACCAGGGGCTGGAGACGAGTGGGGGCAGCTCTGGTCCTACACTCCCACTGGCGACCAGGGGCTGGAGAGGAGTGGGGGCAGCTCTGGTCCTACACTCCCACTGGCGACCAGGGGCTGGAGACGAGTGGGGGCAGCTCTGGTCCTACACTCCCACTGGCGACCAGGGGCTGGAGACGAGTGGGGGCAGCTCTGGTCCTACACTCCCACTGGTGACCAGGGGCTGGAGAGGACTGGGGGCAGCTCTGGTCCTACACTCCCACTGGCAACCAGGGGCTGGAGACGAGTGGGGGCAGCTCTGGTCCTACACTCCCACTGGCGACCAGGGGCTGGAGACGACTGGGGGCAGCTCTGGTCCTACACTCCCACTGGCGACCAGGGGCTGGAGAGGAGTGGGGGCAGCTCTGGTCCTACACTCCCACTGGTGACCAGGGGCTGGAGAGGAGTGGGGGCACCTCTGGTCCTACACTCCCACTGGTGACCAGGGGCTGGAGAGGAGTGGGGGCACCTCTGGTCCTACACTCCCACTGGCGACCAGGGGCTGGAGACGAGTGGGGGCAGCTCTGGTCCTACACTCCCACTGGTGACCAGGGGCTGGAGAGGAGTGGGGGCAGCTCTGGTCCTACACTCCCACTGGCGACCAGGGGCTGGAGACGAGTGGGGGCAGCTCTGGTCCTACACTCCCACTGGTGACCAGGGGCTGGAGAGGAGTGGGGGCACCTCTGGTCCTACACTCCCACTGGAGACCAGGGGCTGGAGAGGAGTGGGGGCACCTCTGGTCCTACACTCCCACTGGCGACCAGGGGCTGGAGACGAGTGGGGGCAGCTCTGGTCCTACACTCCCACTGGTGACCAGGGGCTGGAGAGGAGTGGGGGCAGCTCTGGTCCTACACTCCCACTGGCGACCAGGGGCTGGAGACGACTGGGGGCAGCTCTGGTCCTACACTCCCACTGGCGACCAGGGGCTGGAGACGAGTGGGGGCAGCTCTGGTCCTACACTCCCACTGGCGACCAGGGGCTGGAGACGAGTGGGGGCAGCTCTGGTCCTACATTCCCACTGGCGACCAGGGGCTGGAGACGAGTGGGGGCAGCTCTGGTCCTACACTCCCACTGGCGACCAGGGGCTGGAGACGACTGGGGGCAGCTCTGGTCCTACACTCCCACTGGCGACCAGGGGCTGGAGAGGACTGGGGGCAGCTCTGGTCCTACACTCCCACTGGTGACCAGGGGCTGGAGAGGAGTGGGGCAGCTCTGGTCCTACACTCCCACCGGCGACCAGGGGCTGGAGAGGAGTGGGGCAGCTCTGGTCCTACACTCCCACTGGTGACCATGGGCTGGAGAGGAGTGGGGCAGCTCTGGTCCTACACTCCCACTGGTGACCAGGGGCTGGAGAGGAGTGGGGCAGCTCTGGTCCTACACTCCCACTGGTGACCAGGGGCTGGAGAGGAGTGGGGCAGCTCTGGTCCTACACTCCCACCGGCGACCAGGGGCTGGAGAGGAGTGGAGGCAGTGTGCCTCCCCTTGCCACAGTCCTCACCGGTCCCTGTTGCTCACTGTCAGCTGTGTTACTCACTTTACCTCCTGGTGACTGCAGGCACTTGTATCTGTAGCCTCTGCTCTAAGGTATCTGGGATGATACTTGTACAAGACACCACATATATAACGTGTGTCAGAAACTTCCCTTGCTTTCTAAAATTGTAATCATAATAAAAGCCAAAACTGAATATATATTATGTGACAGTTCTATATTGGTTGCTTTGTACATGTTATTTAATTTGATCTTCAAAACATCCCATGAAGTATTCCTAGCTCCATTATATAACTCAGAGTGTGAGATTGAGAGATGGGGAAAAAAAAGTTTTATACAGTTAATAAATTTTAGAGCCAAAAGTTAAAATGATATGATTCCAAAGTTCCTCTTATACAGTTTACTTTAAATTATTTTCCTTTTAAAAAAAATAAATATAAATTTAAATACAGACCAGAAATCATACTCTATTGCATTTTCCTTTGAGAATTTCCCTTCAGCTTTCTTTAAATGCAAAAGTAAATAATGAACACTACAAAATTCTTAAATGGTTTGTGTCTCCTGTAAAGGTCACTGCATAGTTAACCTGAGTGAAATTCATATGTCTTGGTGTAGAGTCTATGACTTTGAACTTAACTGTGTTGATCATTTAGCTCCAAATCAATGTGAAACTGGCTTTGCAAATGAAACGTGCCTTCTTGTCACATACAGGGATGGTTTGGTGTGGGTTTGCACTGGTCAGAATGCATAGGAAGTGACATTACCTAGAGGAAGCAACACTGTTTCACAGGTTGCTGATGTAATAATCTTGTTTTATTCAGTTTATATTTATACTTTTCTAGTATTTCAATACTATTCCTCTCTGCCTTCTTTTCCTCTCTGCCCAAACAGTCTCAGATCAGAGAAAAGACTTTGCTGTTTTTCTTTATCCACTTCATAGCCCTATAGTAATGATCATCACATCTCACCCCCCTTTAAAACACTTTTTCTCTGACTCTCAGCTTTGAGAGCAAACAATCTGTCAAGCACCTTGTAATTGCCAAGTGACCTTGACATGTGTCATTCACCAGCGTTTTCAAATTGAAGTCTCTTTGTTTAATATGCATAGAGCCATGCCCCCCCTCCCCGAACAGCATATGTGATGATTTTACAGGGGTTGGGGGTTGGAGAGTTTTATTTAGAGATGGATTGATTCTGAGAAACATACCATCAGTGTCTCTCTGATGAACTGAAGCATCAGTTTGGAGGTAAGAGAATCTCGTTTGGCATTCTTCAAGGGAGGACAGTGATGTGCTGGATTCTGACAGTTTTTTTTCAGTGGAAGTTTCCTGGGCTGGTCCATCTGTGATATTGAAGTCAGATACTGAATTTATAACGATAGCATTAATGGGTTTCTCTTCTGCATGTTTTTCATTTGTGAGTTGCGTATCTAGATGAAAAAAGAAAAAACACACAAATACACAAACCCACTGTGGCTGACAAAGCTGGAGATAAGCATAGGCGTTCACAGAGAATTTCACATCCTAGGTTTTGATAAGAATAAAGTCTCTTTTAAAAAGAATTGATACAAAATAGTCTTGGGGATATAAGTACAGCATAAAGAATACAGTCAATAATAGTGTGATAACATTGTACGGTGCCAGGTGGGTACTAGAAATATTGAGGGAAACACTCTGTAAAGTATATAATTATCTAACTACTATGCTAGACACCTGAAACTACGGTAATTCAAAGTAATATTAAATGTAAAATGTAACTGAAAAAAAAAAAGAAAATAAACTAAAAAAATGAAGCCTTTTTGAGCAAGAAATTTTGAATAAAAATACAAGTAAGAATAAAAGAATACAGTAATTATAAAATTTTACACACATTCTAAGTTTTAGCTATCATAGTAATTTGTAACATTTATTTCTACTATGGCTTTCTTTTTTAATGATAGGTGGAGAGAATCAAGGAATTTATTCACTTCGATCAACCAATCTTGCAGTGCCATGAGCTTACTGTCAGTGTTTTAGGGGCTGAGAAGTGGTCAGAGGGACTGCAGTGCTAGACAGTACTTCTCAGTAACAGCATATGATCTCAATCAAGTCATTTTATTTTTTGTTTCTACAAATCCTGTGTAAAGATAGTGGTGTGAATAAATACAGTCTTCAAATTCATTTATACCTCTGCACTCAGCGATACTAAGCTGCCCCTTTCCCTTTGCTGTAGTGTTTGGTAGGTCTCTGCTCAGGTGTAGTCTCTGTGGCTCCAAGGTGCTTCTTGGACACATGCTGTATTTCCATATAATCAGCTGGCACAATTATTGGAGATGTTCGAGGAGCCTTAGCAAAATCCTTGATTGAGACTGTGGTTTGGATAGGCATAGAGAAGGCTGGGAAGACCCAGGGGCTCCGTGTGTTTTAAACTCCTGGTGTTTGTTCATTCATTCTCACATAATGATTGAGGGTCTGCCATGTAACAAGCTGGACACTGGGGATACAGTAGTGACTAAGACAGGCAGCATTCTTGGCTTTCACAAGCATCAAACAAGTTAGCAAAAGTAACTGCTTAAGTTACAATCTTGAGGAGGGTATGAAAAAGAAGACATCACGAAGTCATATTATAGAAGGAACCAGATTGGGTAGTGGTGAGGTTGTGCTCTTACACTCATTAAACAGAGAAATCCTAAGATTGAGAAAAGAGTTAACAGAAGATCTTCTTAAGCATGTGGCCAGGCTGACTCCTAGGGATATCTTAAGAGCTCGAAGAGCAATGATCCTGCTGATTTGCTGGCACTTTGGGGGTTGTGAAGATGAATTCTGGAGAACTGCATTTCAATTTCTGGACAAATGCCCACTTGATCCAATACTGCTCATTGAGTGACTGAAATAAATAATACAATTGGAAGCCGGGTTTGATTTTACCATGCTCTCACAGCTCAGTGCAAGAAATATCTTCCTGCCAAGTCCATATTCATCATCGTTTCAAAAGCTGCTTCTTAGTTTGCCACAGATGGAAATCTCGACTTGGCCCTACTTTCCGGGGCACTGATCCCCAGACTAGTCTTCAGAGTAAACTCCTCTAGGAAATGCTTTAAATTTTTGTTTTTTTTTTAAACTCGGGCAACCCCTCCCCTCCACCCAACCCAACAGATTAGATCACAGTCCCCGGGGAACTTTGAAGACCCCCATGTGGTTCCAACATGCAGACAAGTCCAGGAACCACCAGCACAAGAACCCTCAGCTTTCATGGGGAAGGGGAGAGCACAACCACTGATTTGTGCACGTGGGCTTTAGGGACCAGCCAGGAGCTGGTTGTTCTCCGAGGCTCCTGCTGGCCTGGAAGCTAACCGTGTGGCACGCACAATTGTCTTAGGCTATTTTGTTTCTTTCTGAGCCTTCAAACAGCCTTGAAGCTCCATGGCTTTCAACATGATTACTTTTTATTTCCTATCCTTTATGCTGCTGGCTTTATATCTCTTAGTGCAGTCTGAGTCACCCTAAAAAAAGATTGGCAGAAATAAGGGTTCAGGAAAACAACTATTGTTGACAGTAATTAATGTAATATTGAATAGATAGAATTAGTTCAACAGATTGGAAAGCTCTAGGCTTCCTCAAATTAATGATGTTGATTATGAAAATAATTATTATTCTAACTTGGTTACTAAAGTGTCCAGTGACCAGCTAATATCACAGACAGATAGCCATTTAAATTATGCCTTAATGACCTTAGGGAAGTAGTGATATTTTGGGCCAGATAGCTGTTTGTCATTGGGAGATTGTCCCTTACCTACTAGACACCAGTAGCACCTATGATCCTAAGTTGTGACAAACAAAAATATCTGTAGATATTGCCACATTTCCTTTATGAGGCAAATCACCTAAGCTAGAAACCAAACTACTGCTTGCACACACATACACACACACACACACATGCATTAATGCCAAACTCTCTGTTACCACTTGTGTAGGGTGGGGCAAAAGTAGGTTTACAGTTGTGACCATGGGAAACACAAAGTTCATTCTCATGCTATTATTTGCTGTCTGAACAACTGTAAATCTGTTGGGTTGGGGAATAAGTTCGTAGCGTTTTTATATTTTCTTTTATTTTACAACAATTTGTTTGCTGTTTGGCAAAGGGTAAGTATTCATTCGATAAAACTCTTTCTGCTCTACAAAACTATGTTAATTGTATTTTTGAGTTATTTAATTTTTTATTAGTTTTGAGGCTTAGAAATGGAATACCCAGGAGGCAAAAATCAACATTTTCGACACCTGCTCTTCTTTGCTTTTCATCGAGGTCAAAAAGCTGCCGAAGCAGCCTGGGACATTTGCGACGTGTATGAAGAAGGTGTCATAGGCGAGTCTACAGCACGGAAATGGTTTGCAAAGTTCAAAAATGGCAACTTTGACGTCGATGACACGTCCCACAGCGGAAGGCCTTCTGAATTCGATGAAGAACGTCTCAAATCACTTTTGAAGGAGAATGGTCGCCAAACCAGTCGTGAATTGGCGGAAAAAATGAACTGCGATCATAAAACGATTCTCAATCACCTTTATTCAATGGGATTTACCAAAAAATTGGGAGCCTGGGTGCCTCACGAGCTCAACGAAAAAAACAAAGAAAATCGCCTTCAAATTGCTTCTCAGCATCTCGCCCGCCATCGAGCAACATGCGATCATAAACAGTGCTTTTTGTACCGAATCATCACGGGAGATGAGAAATGGTGCCTATACATCAATATGAAGCAAAGAAATGAGTGGGTGGCTCCAGGAGATACGCCAAAGCCGAGAGTCAAGCGGACCTTCATCCAAAGAAGATCATGATATGTGTTTGGTGGGACTGTGAGGGCATGGTGTACTGGGAAATGCTTGAAAAGAATGCCACGGTCAACAGACTGAAAGAGGCTTCACACTGAGGAATCTGCTGTGCGGATTCTGCAGTGTAAAAGATCTGCCTCCTGTAGAAGTCTATTGGGGGTGGCGGATTTCACCTTTGGAATTTTTCTGCTCTAGGAAAAATTCTAGCGTGGAAAAAATTAAGCAACATGCTCTATATTTGAGCGGAATCTGCTGTGGCCTCCCATTGACTTGAATAGGAGAGGAAGAAATATGTCGGAACTGCATTTCTGCCGTACAGGGGATCTCTCTTCTGCGGAATCCACGGGTCTCCCATTGAAGTAAATGAGATGTGGATTCCACCGCAGAAACCGCTGCTTTATAGTGTGAAAGAGCCCTGAAAGATACCATGCTGTGCAGAAACTGCAGTGTATCCTATGACGTAGTTCACACTGTTCTATATAGAAAACTTGCCACTAATCTGGAAAAAACAGATCCATTAGTTAAGCAGCTATTTATGGAATGGTAGCCCCAATACACTAGGTAAGGAGGTCCATTAGTAATAAATATTTCTCAATATATAATTAAATATTGTTTTTATGATTAATCACTATGTTTAAATTATGTTTGATTTGTAGCAATGAGAATACATAATGCATTTCAGGTATTTACATTCCAAATCATAACTGTAGCAAAATTACAGTTATGAAGTAGCCACCAAAATTATTTTTTGGTTTGGGGTCACTGCAACTTGAGGAACTGTATTGCGGGGTCATGGCATTAGAATGATTGAGAACCACTGGCTTAGATAGTTTATTAGTGGTCTGGAGATTCCTCTTTACAAACAGTAGAACTAGGACTTGAACCCAAGTCTGGTGTGTGCCAAAAGCTTTCTTCTTATTTTTGCCTTTTACATGATACAACATTTTCTTTGAAATGTTTTGTGGCTTTTATCTCTGCTTTCTAGACTGTACATCAGCAAAACCCTCTTCACTCTAAATCCCATGATGTGTCACCTACCCAAAATGAAGCCTTGCAAACAGCTCTACTCACATGCCCCTCCCAAAACAGCCTTAGCAAAGCAAGACTACCTTCTCGCACACTCAGGGAATCTAGCCTTTCACTGACAGCGCCTTTCTATTATATAGCACTGAGCAGCTCAGAAAGAGCTGATAGATAACAAAACTTGATAAGTATGGAGATTGCAGCAGCTCTTTACTTACAGAATTAGTTAACAATCAGTTCAAATTATTCCACACAGTCAGGCTGCATGGAATTCAAATTGCTTTTGCACAAAGTAATTCAGTAACAAAAAAAAGTTGGATAGAGATTACTAAAATATAACAACATGCAGAGAATATGGTCTATAGCCAAGTGGTGCATGATTCTCTTTATAATTTTGGGACAGTTTTAAGTATAACATTTTGTATCTAAGTGGTGTGCTACATTAAGCAACCATTTGGAGATACTGGGCTTATACTGTGAGAATTTTATGGAGAACTTGAACTGCCATTCATAAAGTTATTTTAATTTTATATCTCTGTTGATATATATTTTTTTCATTCCCTAGTGTGAACTCTCTGTTGCTCATTAGAAAGTCATCTGACGTATTCACATTCTAGAACTCAGTCTGTTCACCTTAGAATTCTGACACCTGAAGTGAGTCACAATTTTTGGATGAATGTTACTGACATCTTTCATCTTTTATACATGAAATGCTAACAGTAATTTCCCCAGATTTTCACTTTTATTATGCTATTTGAAATTGTACCCAAAGCATTATAAAGTGGAATAAGCTACATGAAGAAATACATAAAAAATGTTGTCACATCTTCTGTAGAGAAAACTATTATTGGAATTAAATAAGGAACACATGAAAAATATATTTGGAATGTTATAGATAGTCTTGACATTAAGGTAGGGAAAATAATTTTTTCAACATAAAAACAAAACACAAATTTAGAACAAAAATCAGAAGCTCAACTATTTTTCTTAAGAAAAAAAGTAAGTGTATCTTGAAAGTCAGTGAAATATAAAATTCATGTTTGGGCTAGAAGTAATTGCAGAACCAATGGGCATAAACTTAAATATCAGAAAAGACAGACAGGTAATTAATTTTTTATTACCATCGAGTAAATGCTGTTAATTTAATTCAATTAACATTTATTGAGTAGCCACATGCAATAGATGAATCAATCTGACAGGAACGATTAATTTATTTACTTTAAGTTATTAAGAAGACATTTTAATGATTTTTATTTTTGCTCATTAAATGTGATTTTGCAATTTTTGCAACCATGTGTTCACTGAGTGTATATATCTATGTTTGTGTATACCTATCTACACACACACACACACACACACACACATTCCAATTAAGAAGAAGTAGCATCTCTCTTCCCTCGCTCCTCTGATTCTGTTCTTGTTTATTCTTCCTCTTCCCTACCCCTGTTCCCTTCTCTCTCTCTCTCTCTTTTTAATTTTAATTTAATTTTATTTTATTTATTCATTTTTTTAGGGAGGACAGAGAGAGGGAGAGAGAGAGGAGAGAGGAGAGAGAGAGAGAGAGAGAGAGAGAGAGAGAAAGAGGGAGAGAGAAGGGGGGGAGGAGCTGGAAGCATCAACTCTCATATGTGCCTTGGCCAGGCAAGCCCAGGGTTTCGAACCGGCGACCTCAGTATTTCTAGGTCGACACTTTATCCACTGCGCCACCACAGGTCAGGCCTTTCTCTTTTGGTTTAATGCTTTGACCTAAACCTGCCTTGTCTCTATTATTGGCTTTTTCACTTCCAGTTCTTTATTATATTTATTTCTTAAGACTTTGTCCTCTTAGTTTCTTTGTACCCTACCCTTGAAGACGGTATTTGTCCACACTCACAACTTAATTATATTCTTTGTGAAGTCAGCTCCCCGATCTCTGTGCAGTCAGTCAGCCAGCCAGCCAGCCAACCAGCCAGGCCACACTAACTGAGCATAAGCTGTGTGCCTGGCCCTCTATTAGGTGCTGAGTAATTTGAAGAATAACAAAATTGTCTAGGTCCTCAGGAGGCCGACAGTCATCACACATTGCAGTCTCACACATACAGCTGTCTGTTAGATATTTTATTTGACTTACTAGCCAAATCCTTACAATGATGTTTCTTTCTACCAAGTCTCTCATTCTTTTCACCAAACTGAGTAACTAACTTTGTATCATTGAAAAATGCATAATTTAATTTCTTTACATTTTTTCCAGTTTCCTAAGCTTAAAAATACTCTTTGATATTTCCCACCCCTCTAGCCAGCTTTTTACAGGTTCTTATTTCTCCTTCTTCCTAAATATCTCACAAGTCCATCCTTGCTTTTTCATTCCCAAAATTAGCGCTCAGGTTTAATCATCTGTGTTCTCAGACCTGGACTATTTGAGTAGTCATTGACAGCCCTTCCCATGACATCTTATGCACTATAATCAAAATACTATTTTCAGCAATATTCTTTTGATTGTATCACTATTTTTAAAAGTAAAACAGAACATACAGCATGCACAAACAAAAAATGTTAATAGCTCATTATTACCTGAATATTTTATCATTTTCTTGTTCTCAATTAACCCATCAAATCTATTACCAAATTGATATTAAAAAAGGTAACTTGTTATTATGTTTTCTTGTGAATGGTATATTCCAGAAGCCTATATGAAAATTATTTGCTTGGTGGGAATGTAAAGTAGTACAACCATTATGGAAGAAAGTGTGGTGGTTCCTCAAAAAATTAAAAATAGAACTACTATATGACCCAGCAATCCCTCTCCTGGGTATATACTCCCAAAACTCAAAAACATGGTACATAAAGACACATGCAGCCCCATGTTCATTGCAGCATTGTTAACAGTGGCCAAGACAACCAAAAAGCCCTTCAATAGATGATTGGATTAAGAAGATGTGGTACATATATGCTATGGAATACTACTCAGCCATAAGAAATGATGACATCGGATCATTTACAACAACATAGATGAAACTTGAAAACATTATACTGAGTTAATTAAGTAAATCAGAAAAAACTAAGATCTGTATGATTCTATACATAGGTGGGACACAGAAATGAGACTTAGCACAGACAAGAGTGTGGTGGTTACAGAGGGAGGGGAGAAGCAGAGGGAGGAGGTTAGTGGGAGGGGAGGGGCATAAAGAAAAACAGATAGAAGGTGACAGAAGACAATTTGACTTTGGGTGATGGGTATGCAACATAATCAAATGTCAAAATAAACTGGAGATGTTTTCTCTGAACCTATGTACCCTGATTGATCTATGTCACTCTATTAAAATTAAAAAAAATTATTGCTGGGGCGGAGGTATAACTCTAGTTTTCTTCTGCCTCTTCTGCCAATAGGAAAAATAGTCCCATGGTCCACTTGTGCTGTTGATAAGTAAGCTCGGGAAGTAACTTCCTGCTAGATTTTAGAAAAAACACTGAATAATAAAGAAAACTTAAGTAGAGTGGGATTGCCATTCTTGGCGCTCCTTAACTGAGGTTTCTTCGGTGTGAGAGTAGGGATCTCGCGCTATATAAGAGAGTCGCATGGAGCACCGGGTCTTCTTTCGCGTCCTTGCTTCCAAAATGACCAAGAAAAGAAGGAACAACCGTTGTGCTAAAAAAAGGCTGCGGCCATGTGCAGCCCATTTGCTGTATCAACTGTGCCCGGTGTGTACCCAAGGGTAAGGCCATTAAGAAGTTCATCATTCAGCCCTGGTTGGTTGGCTCAGTGGTGGAGCGTCAGCCTGGTGTGTGGAAGTCCCAGTTTCGATTCCGGCCAGGGCACACAGGAGAGGCGCCCATCTGCTTCTCTACCCCTCCCCCTCTCCTTCCTCTCTGTCTCTCTCTTCCCCTCCCACAGCCGAGGCTCCATTGGAGCGAAGTTGGCCTGGGCGCTGAGGATGGCTCCATGGCCTCTGCCTCAGGCGCTAGACTGGCTCTGGTCACAACAGAGCAATGCCCCTGGTGGGCAGAGCATTGCCCCCTGGTGGGCGTGCCAGGTGGATCCTGGTTGGGCACATGTGGGAGTCTGTCTGACTGCCTCCTCGTTTCCAGCTTCAGAAAAATATAAAAAAATAAAAAAGAAGTTCGTCATTCGAAACATAGTAGAAGCCGCAGCAGTTTGGGACATTTCCGAGCGAGCGTCTTGGACGCCTACATGCTTCCCAAGCTGTATGTGAAACTATATTACTGTGTGAGTTGTGCCATTCACAGTAAGGTAGTCAGGAATCTTCTCGTGAAGCCCGGAAGGACTGAACACCCCCACCCCGGTTTAGACCTGCGGGTGCTGCCCCACGACCTCCACCAAACTCATGTAAAGAGTTAAGTCCTTAAAGAATGAAGAAAAGTTCTCTGGAAAAAAATAAAATGGAAATTTGACTTAAAAAAGTTAATTAATTGCTAAGCTTTTTTTTTTTAATTGCTAAGCTTTTAAAGAAGGATGATTTTATTGTTAATTCTAGATTCGAATGTTTAAGGAATTGGTGTTTCAAATGTATGGGCTATTTTTAGAGTTATAATGGTTAAATTATGTTTTCTCTTAGATTACAACTATACTTTGGTTTAGAATTTAAAACAATAATTATCCATGGTTTAAGTCAGATTAAAGCAGACAGATGACATTTCAAGGAATATGCTACCAAACTGTGAACTAATAAGTATGACTAGTAAAAGTACTTGAAAAAACACTGTAGAGGAAAAAAATTCTTTTCCTTTGTATGCAGAATTTGTAAAGTTTATACAAATGCCAGAAATGATTTTTTGTTGTTGTCAGGATACATGAACCATATTCTCCCCAGTTTGGTAGGTAGGTAATAACACACACACACGCACACACACAAACACACACACACACACACACACACTACACAAAATATCAGAAAGCAGTCAATGATTGACCATGCTAAAAATTACCAAAAAGAGCTAGAATTCCACTCTCTGGATGTGTAGAATACTGTTAGTACTGTGCTGAGTAAGACTGAGGGCCAGCACTGGCTAAAGGCAGAAGAAAGGTGGGAAGGGCAGGGTCGTGCAGTCCCAAGCAGAAGCAGAGTCAGAGGCTGTGTTTCCAAAAAACAACCCCAAAACAACCAAAAAAAACCCGTTTTCTCTTTTTGAAGCCAAGTGGGATAACTTGTTCAAGCTGAGGAGTGAAGGCTTCCTAAAATAGTCTCACCTGTTTAGAATGAATGAAAGTGACTAATTCTTGAGTGTTCTGTTGCTATATCCTGTTAGTTCATTTGGACAAAACACAATCTTGGGTTCATTAAATCTATACTTTTGGTTGAGGGAGAAGAATAAGTAAAATAAATATACTGGACATTTTTTCTTTGATTTTCAAATGCTAGCTCAGGTTGGAAGATGTCCGTTGAAGCCTCGCACATTAAAACAGCACTTTGTCACGGCTGGGAATTGTCCCCTTGAGCGCTTCAGTGGAAACTGCCGTAAAAACTCTGGGTACAATGTTTGTCAAGAACCATGACAAGGACATTTTACGCCTTTTCAATCAGCCTTAGTAAATTGCTTATTTTAAAAAAAGAGAGAAAGCTAAAGATATTCTTTCTCCAGAAAAAAAAGCATTCAAGGGGAAAAGGATTAAACTGTAAGAAAGAACTAAGAGAAGAAGAATTAAAATGCTCCTCCCTAAAGGTCCTTGCTACCAGCAAAACTACTCCAGGCTTTTGGGGTTGAAGTGGGTTTTTTGGCCTAACTCTTCTGGATAATTACCTCAGTATTTTTATTCTCCACTATATATGACACCTGCAGACAGACATAGGCTAAGTGATATACTTTTATAGCTAGTTCCAAAGCTGTAACAAGGGGCAATTCAGTCCTAGGTGGAGTTAAATCTTCTTCAGATATGAAAACAGTTGGTAAGTATGATTCTTCATTTCATTTTTATGCAGTTACCTTAACTTTAATGTTTGTATGAAGTGTCTCAAGCAATAAAGATTATGTTATCTCAAAAAATTTTTATAACTTGATGTACTCGGGTTAGTAATAGTTTAGGGCTCTGAAAAAAATAAATGAAGCCAATTGGGCTATAAACTCATACATAATTGGTGTGACATATACAGTTGGTTTTTTAACTGTCAGTGTTTAAATATAAATGTTAAAAATTAAACTATAATTATTCAAAATATTCTCTATTATTTTAAAACCATGACAATGTATTCATCCCAACTATTTTAATGTCACTTAGAGTTCCTTACATGCATTATCTCATTTGAGGCTTGTAACAGTTTTGCAAAG
The DNA here is from genome assembly GCF_036850765.1 of Saccopteryx bilineata. Lineage (NCBI taxonomy): Eukaryota > Metazoa > Chordata > Mammalia > Chiroptera > Emballonuridae > Saccopteryx > Saccopteryx bilineata. Next base: position 67,276,556 of record NC_089499.1, on the reverse strand, counting down.
TATTATTATCACTATTATATGAATGAGAAAGTGAGTGGAGGGTCAGACATTTTAGTGGTTTGCCCCAAATTACCCAGCTGGTAAGGGGCAGAGCTAGTACTTGAACTTATGTCTCTTAATTCCTTTGACCATCAAACTTGACATTGACAAATGGCTTTACAAAACCAGGCACTCTGATATGAGATCAAGATTCTTTTCTGAAGCAAAGCTTCTTTGTTCTTTTTGATTTTCCTTACCTCAGGTTGATTGATCTTGCTGGTGTTTAGTTAGGAGGCACTTTATGTGTATGCTCAAAACCAGAATTCTTTGCTGATTGTATTTTCCAAACTTACTTCTCAAAACCCAGTCGCAAGCGTCATCTCCTATGTGAAGCTTTCTGCAATGTCCCCCACTGTGTTTGAAGTAAATTGTTCACTTTGGGAGCTCCCAGAAACCTGGGTCCACATCTACATGATAGAACCCCACTTTAGTTTATTGTATTGTGGTTATTTATGGCAATATTTCTCTTCCTTTTCTGTTCTGAGTTCCTTGAGGAAATGCATGCTTCATTCATCTTTGATTTCCCAGCACCTAGCACCATGTCTGGCAGAAAACAAGTGTTAAATAAATTTTAGGAGACTGAAACTGAATGACAGATTGAACGTGGGGTATCTTGGCTGTTAGTTGCCGATTGACTCATCTTCCCTGGTACAGGTTTTCTGAGCACATATTCCAGGGTCTGCCTCCCCCACTCTCGATATGCCAGTTGATCCTGGTGAAAGTCTAAAAACTCTCTCTTTTGTGCTAAAATACATATTGATTTTTATTTTGATTTGAAAGCAACATTTGCATTTGTATCTGTAAAACTGTGAAGAATATAAAAAGACACAAAGAAAATCCCTTATAATTCTACCATTATTAACACATTATTGCATTTGTTTCACAAAAGGAAAATAAAAATATCTGGGCTGTGGATGTATGTGTGTATATACATATATAAAATCTGGAATATGTGTATATATATTATGCATACATTAAAATTAGAATTTATTCTATATTCTATATTCTATATATATATATATATATATATATATATATATGATATGTAAAGTGCTTCCAAGATGTGTTGCTCACTCTTTTATGACCTTGGCATATATTAACTCGGTGAGTCCTCCCAGCAACACTATGCGCTGAGTACTACTTGTGTCATGCCCATTTTGTAGATGAAGGCGAGAGTCCAAGGAAGAGCAAGATACCCAAGGTCACACAAGTAGTAAATGATGGAGCTTACATTTTAACTAAGGAAGCCTGGCTCCAGGTTCATGCACCTAACCATTGTGCTATAATGTTTGTCTAGATAGTGATTTAAAAAGAAAAGTAATTTTGGGATTTAATTGAATAGATTATATTTTATATGCTATTATTATATCTTGAGCATTTTCCTACATCCTAAAAATTATTTTAAAAACATACCCAGGCTGTGGCTGGTTTGCTCAGTGGTAGAGAGTTGGCCTGGCATGTGGATGTCCTTGGTTCGATTCCTGGCCAGGGCACACAGCAGAAGTGCCCACCTGCTTCTTTACCCTTCGCCCTCTCCTTTCTATCTCTCTCTTCCCCTCCTGCAGCCAAGGCTCCATTGGAGCAAAGTTGGCCCTGGCACTGAGGATAGTTCCACGGCCTCCGCCTCAGGTGCTAGAATGGCTCCAGTTGTAACGGAGCACAGCCCCAGATGGGCAGAGCATCGTCCCCTGGTGAGCATGCCGGGTGGATCCTGGTTAGGTCACATACAGAAGTCATCTGTCTGCTTTGCTGCTTCTCACTTTAGAAAAATACAAAACAACAACAACAAAAACACCCCCCACACACACACAGGTCTCAGCTCAAATTTTATCTTCTCAGAGGAACTTTCCCTTACATTAAACCTAAATTAGTGGTTCTCAATCAGGACAGATGTTCTCCCACAGGACATTTGGTGATGGCTGGAGGCATTTTTTATTGTCATGGCTGGGGTGGGTGTATTTAGTGAGAAGAGGCCAGAAATTCTGCTAAGCATCAGACAACGTACAGGAGACACTCCCCACCACCTCCACCAAAAAGAGAATACAGTTTTCAGATGTCAATAGTGTCAAGGCAGAAAAACCCTTGCATAAAGTAGGTCCCAAACCCTTATCACTAGCCACTTCCATCCCCTTGTTTCTTTGTCCTCGCGGTGCTTTCCAGGATTCTGAAATGTTTCCTTCATGTATTTGTTTAATTGTCTAAGGAGTATGTGTTTCTTCTACCTTTGATGAAAGTAGCACTTTTTATGGAAGCTTTGTCTGTATTAATTAATTGCTAAACAGTGCCTGGACATGCAGCATTAGGTATTCAATAAATAAAAATTCAGAGAATGAATAGCATTTCTAGACTGGTGTATCATAAATTATTCAACAATTCCCCCATTTAATAAAAGTGTAAATTGTTTCCAAATTTTGCTATTATAAATGCTCTTAAACATTTTAATGAATCTTTTCATATATCTCTTTACTTTGATAGATTGAATCCACAGGAAAGACTTATTGAGTTAATAGCCAAACTTCCAAAGCTCTTAATTTAATTTATATACTAACTGCCTTCCAGGAAGACTGTGTCAATTTATGCTCATACCAACAGGGATTGGGAAAAGTCTGTCTGCTCTTCTCTGGGCAGTTCTAGGATTTCCCAATAAAATAATTTATTTCTATCAATTTAAAAAGAACTTTGACTCAAATCTCCAATTTTCTACATCTGAAAAGATAGTCTTTCTCTATCATAGAGGGAGAAGGTTTTATTCATAATTACTGCCTTTTTGGGAAATGTTTGTTCCACAACTAGGTTAATGGGTAATTCTGCAATCTCTTGTTTTTTATAGAATTAAGCAGTTAAAGAAATGTATTCTGTGTTTATAGGTCAATAACTTACTATAGAAAGCATTTATTGGGTGATTGGATGGGGGTTTATTTATCCAGGTCTTGCCCTGGTGTCATGAGGGTGCTCACAGACACTGGAAGCTCCCTGCCAGTTTCTAGCCCTGCTGGGCGAGTGTCATCCATGACATGTCTGTCTAAATGTAGAATGGGATACTATCTATACAGAGGTCCTGGAGATGCCAGGAATCAAGATATACTATAAGGAAGACCAGGAGGGAACAAGAGGGAGTGCTTGAAGAAGCAAATCACATATTTATTCACAACTCCTGTTTGACCAAAGTGTGTACCCAACGTATAATGGAACCTATCAAGGTCCAACTGCTGGTTTAAGATCTTTTTTCCTGGTGGGAAGAAAGATTCCCAATGGTCTTCAAAGTGGCGTACATACACATACCTGGGGGAGATACAAGTTTATTTAATGGGGTCAGAGCGCCAATTTATAGTTAGTCTTTTTAAATGCTAATACAGCTATTTTTGCACTTTTTATGTACATAACAGTTAATATGGCAGCATAGGTATCCACTATGTTTGTATGTGTGTGTGTGTGTATACAATTATATAAATACAGAAAGTGGGCTTGCTATTCCCATTTACTTACTAATGAAGGTTTACAGTAAAAACTTCGGGGATCACTGGCCTAAGTAGTAGACTGAGGTCAGTTCTCTGCATCCCTCTCCACTTGAAGAAAATGCAACTTCTTATGCTTCTTTTTGGTACCGAGGGTGTGGTTGCTGAAACATTTCCAGCTACAGCAGCTGCAGTAGTGGCCTGGGTAGACTTTTCCTCTGAATTTCTCTCGTGGTAACAGGATTAACAGACTCTATTCTGGAAGTACTTGGGTGGCATAACACCTCCCAGCAGAACTATTCCTGACAAGGATGTGCAGATGGAAATGCATATTTATGTCACTTAAAACCTACCAAAGACACAAGGATTTGAGCTATAACAATAAATAGAAAAAAAAATTCTCCAGCATTTTTGGTAACCCATACTCAAGTGCATTGGCTGTGCTTGGCAAAAGACATACAGTTCACTCTTTGTCCAAGCTTAAAATATTGAGCATTCAAGCACATCAAGGTGGATTATTCTGAATATGTTTTAGCATGTTAAAATAAGACCGTGCAAAATTAGGTTAAAATTTCAGGTCTTAAGAACAACAGGTCAATTCTATGAAGTGTTTGGGTCATTTTAAGAAAAGTCTCCTTTAAAAAAGAGTATTCATTTGTTCTGTTTGTTAATAATGATAAGTTATATAAAATTATTTTTAAAGCTAAACTGTCATTGTAGTCACGGTTTCCAAATTTAAAATAGCCTGGATAGCAATCCTTGATACACTTTCTTCTAGTTTTTTTTTTTTCTAAAACACCACTGACAAAACAGAAAAAAATTATGTTCCCAATCCAGAATATATCGGTTTGGTAGTCCTGAAAAGAATTATACTCTGTGTCAACCCATTAGAATTGAGCAGAAGAATCCAATCAGTCTGGCACTTACGCTGGCTCTGCTTAGAGCAAAATGAGCAACCTTCGTTTCCCTGCTCCTGGTTCAGAAATTAGTATTCCGTGTCCGTCAGAAAACTGGGCCGCCATCTCTTTTGAAGAGGTATGCTCTTTGATCTGACCAGAGAGCCATCACATTTTGTCACTCTAATCTAACCAGCCAGATATGATTTGTTATAAAACCAGAAGAAAAATTTCAAGAATGATTCAAGGTTTTAATTATGTTGCAGGAAGCACTCTTTAAAAAACAGAGTAGATAAACTTAAGGAGCAAACAAATCTGAGATGAAAAGCCCACAGGCTGCGTCCAAGGGGACACGGTGGAACGAGGGGGATTCTGAAGACGTTGAAGTTGGGGTTACAGGGTTGAGATCCGCACTAAAGGCAGCGAGACCCAGAAGAGGCACTGCAGAAAGTATCAGTCATAATATGGAGAGCAAATGTTAAAAACTTCTGCATGGTTGAAAAGTCAAGAACAAAAGATTAAAGTTAGAGTGATAAAAATGATTTTAGGTACAGTGATTAGAGCACACAGATCTCACCCAAGGGATAGAGTTTTGTTCAGAAGAAACGAAGACAGTTTAGACATAAGTCAGCTGTTTACAGATCATCTGAAGTACAGGTCTGAGTAGAAACTGTTTCTGAGTGAGAACCTCACTGCCTGAAATTTGGTAAAGGGAAGCTCAGTCCTGGAAAGTATTTTGAGGACAGGGGTATAGATCTGTTTGAAGCACCCGGAGAAGTGAGACTGGCTGATATAAGAGACCTATCCTGAGCTCCTCAAGTGGTCTTGCACAAAACAACAAATTGTGGCTGCTACAAACAGTGGACATAGAGTATTTCTTGATAGTTTTGTCCTCAATCAGCTTGTCTTCTGTGCAAAAGTACATTGTCAGAAGAAAATACACTACTTTTCAAAAATCCTCTCGAAAAGATATTTAAAGACATATTTTCACTTATTGAGAGAACAAAACAAAATCAGAAACTAAATTTTGACATGCTATGCTGTGATGGGATTCAAATTATTTAATAACCAGATCTCTGCCCTAATGACCATTTTAAGAATAAAAAAGTGATATACCGAAAGGTAGTTTGTTATTTCATGCCTTTAATACTTAAATAAGAATAGTAAAAGAGGTATACAAAACTAGAGTATGTCATAAGAAAGTTTTAAAATATTAATAAAAAATATTAAATAATACCTGACAAAAACAAGCAAACTGTTATTTGAGATATTTCCATATTGCTTCTTGATTGGCATCCTCGCTTGCAATATTTTTTCACCTATGGATGGAATGAGCATTACTACAGGCACTTAGAATATGCTGTTGTGTACATGGACCTTAAAAAAGAGTAAGGAATGTAAATTTGTGATTTGCACATTGGGCGGCTGCCCAGGTGCCCACCTTAGAGAGAACCCTGATAACAAGTGCCATTTTAACAACTGTTTGCCAAACTCAGCAAAGCGTTAGGCCGAATCCCACCACTGAGCTGTGGAAGGAAAGAACAGGTGTCCTGAGGGACCACCGCCGCCGAGGTGAGTTCTGGCATTCACGCTACGTCTGCTTGCAGAGACAGAGCCAGAACTCAGAGAGTGTGGGGAAGTGTGGGGGATCCTTTAGGGATGGTATCTGGGTGTAATGTGTAAGGAAACCTTTTAATTATTAAGTTTTGTTCTTTATTATGGCAACGATGGAGAATAAACTTAATGACTATTCTCTGATAAAACCTCCACTCACAAAAGTGTTCTCTGAATTTTTCAAATGTTTGTAATAATTTTTCAGGTTTTTATAAATGAGCATCTCAATACAAAAGGCCTTCATAAAGCTAAGTAAAACATATTTCTTCAGTGAAGAAATATTTTTCAAAATGACAAATGAAAAATAGAAATCACTAAAATGAATGCTATAAAATCTCATGTAATGATATGATTAGAAAGCAAGACAAATAGAAATGTTAGTGGCTAAAGTGGTCAGTGTGCTTACACTGATAATTTTATCCTTTGCAAAGTATTGCACTTGCTTTGTTAAAGGAAAGATGAAGGAAAGTATTTATATGTCTTTATTCTCTAATGATTTTTTAAGATACTTTTAGAGAAAAAAGGAGGAAGAGAGAATTAGAGCATGTTAGAGAAGGCCGTGGGACAGTGAATGTTTGAATGAGAAGCCCACCTCAGAAATACGTGGGATGCCACGGAGGACAGGGCCGGGCGGAGAGCACCGCGGGGGTCAGCAAGCTGGACAGACTTCCAGTCACACCAGGCTTTCACAACCAACATCGGATTCAGTCTGCATTTCCTTCCCTCTCGACAGCACCCCCTCCCACAGACACACATTTGCACCTTCCAATTTTGTGAATATTTTATAAGTGCCATTTTTTTCTACTTAGGGTTCCCTTCTTGTCATACCTGACTGGAGTCCTAACCACCACTCAAGGCTTGGCGTAAATGGCATTTTATTTATTTAACAAATATTTTTCTACTGCTAACTGCATTTGGAAATCCTGCGAGGTGCTGGGGATACAGAGACTAATGAAACCCATTCCGGCTCTCGAAGGCATGTCAGCTTCTCTGAAGTCTTCCTTGACTTGTAAAAAAGCAAGTTGTTTCCGTGATTCCCTGACGTGCTGTTTGAAACATGTCTTTTCTGCAATGAGGAAAGCGACTCATGCTTTGATATTCCTGAGTTTAGCACTGTGCTTGGCATAAGGGTTGAATGAATGTGGATATATGTATATTAACCTACTAAGTGGTAGGTAAAGAAATGTTTCAGTTCTGGTTCTCTGGCTTCTAGTCCTATGCACTTTCTTCTGATTTATATTGCATCCAAAAACATACAAATAACTAGAACTGCTGAAATGTTTTCAGATAAGAAATTTTTAGTTATGAACTTCCCTGGAATTTTAGATGTAGAATAACCCATAGGTGTCAGTTTCACATCCCATACTACAAGTCCTCCATTCATTTATTTGTTTAGCACATGCTATAATAATAAAAATAATGATAGCTAACATTCTCTTTACAGTATGAGAATCTTTGGCTAAGTGCTTTAAGTGAATTCTCATTTAATCCTCACAGTAACCCAATGAGGAAGTTATTATAAGTTTGGTTTTCTGAGTGGAAATGTAGCTTACAGTGGAAGGGGCTATGCTTCATTCATTGTTGTGAGCAAGAATTTGAATTTAGGCATTGGTAAGCTTTATTTATTTCTCTTAACCACTTTAATATGTAAAAAAGATACCAAGATGAGTGAGGGTAGCTGTGCCTTTGGGGACTTTATGGTCTCTTTAAAGGTGACAAACGTGTCAACAAATAGGTTGCCCACAAGCATCCCTTCAAGGGTCTGTAACCTGATTTTTGTGCCAGTGCAATTCTCCTTCATGACTGATATCTGGTCAGAATCCCCAAGGTTCAAATGAAGGGAGAGGAAGGACAATGTGATGAACCTTATATGATGGGAAATAGGTCAGTTTAGCTCTTGTCCCATTCCCTGTGACCCTGATGCATATGATTGTGCCTAGCTATCATTGTTGAGGTGTTTTTCTTTTCATATTTAATGAATGTTGGTGCACATCCCATCAATTGAATAGTTTAGACACCTGCTTCCTCTGCTTCCCCTTTAAGAACCTCTATCAATTAGGTTGTCATAGCAAAAGAACAATTGTACCTGGCTGAAATCCTGTGTCTAGTAAGGCTTTCTTCCATTTACTTAATAACAGCAACAACAACAATATTAAGCATTACTATATTTACTCTTTATGATTTAGGTTTTTCAAAATGCTTTTATGTTCTTTATACTCTCCCTTCAAGTTTATAGGACAAAGAAGTTTTGCATGTCTCTTCTTTGGACTTCTAAGATATTGGGTTTGAGAACAGTTAACAAAATGGAGAATCAGAGGTTTGGGTAAAATTTTGAGTTGTTCTTAGCACCTGGAGATGAAGACTAAAACTTTAGGTCCTCAGCTTATGGAAATTATTTTTGTTACCATAAAGAGAAAGCTAGTTGTTTTAACTCATTGTGAAGAGCTCACTTCTATTGGTACTTTTTTAAATGAATTATATAAAACTATGCATTTAAAATAATTTAAAATAATATGAATAGATTTGTTTGTGTCTACATGCTTATGCTTTAGTAGTTTGGATGGTAGGGTTTCAACAGCGTACTTCTTTACTGGAGTGGCATCTGCTTTGGATTAATCTCAATTTAATTGAATGCCAAGCCTGACCAGGCAGTGGCGCAGTGGATAGAGCGTTGGACTGGGACACAGAGGACCCAGGTTTGAAACCCCGAGATAGCTCAGGCTTGAGCACGGGCTCATCCAGCTTGAGCGTGGGGTCACTGACTTGAGAGTGGGATCACAGACATGACCCCATGGTTGCTGGCTTGAGCCCAACAGTTGCTGGCTTGAGCAAGGAGTCACTCGCTCTGCTGTAGCCCCCCAGTCAAGGCACATAAGAGAAAGCAATCAACAAACAACTAAGGAACCGCAGCAAAGAATTGATGCTTCTCATCTCTCTCCCTTCCTGTTTGTTCTTATCTGTCCCTCTCTCTGTCTCTGTAAAGTAATAATAATAATAATAGTAATAATAATAATTGAATGCCAAAAATAGTTGCAGAAGCTCAAAAGGTTGAAAACAATGACAGAAACTTCAAAGGAATAATACTTAAGATGGAGCCATAGGGCCAACTGGGTTATATGAACTTCCTTACCATTTAGCTAATGGAATAAACCTGAAGTAACTTGGTTTGACGTTATCCCTTGGTGATACAAACAATATAAATATACCAGGTGATTCCAGTTCAACAATATGGAAGACTAGAAAACTTTTTTTCTTGCTCTATAGGAGAGCTCCATAAGCCATCAGAAAATAACTGCTTATGTTTTAAAAGAAGGACACTTGTTATTGCCAAGGTCTCTGTGAGAGGAAAGTATACCTTTGCAGGTAATCAGTTTGTTGCATCCAACTGGTCTAGTTATATATACATCATGTTGGCATGAGCCTACCTGGATTGTTTAATGATACCTAGGACAGGGGTTCTCAAATGCTATCATTCATCAGAATCACCTGAAGTGATTGTTAAAACTCAAATTGCTGTGTTATGCTCCTAGAGTTTCTAGTTTTGTAAGACTGAGTTATGGGCAGACTTCTAATTTCAAATGCATTACAGTTTACTTTTGAATAATGAAGGCATTAGGATGACAACCCCCACACAGTTAAAAATCCATATAGTGTAAATCAGCCCTCTGTACCCATGGATTCTCATCTGGGGATTGAAAATATGTCCATTAATCAGAGAGTGATGGAAAAACTGGCATATCTTATGGCTAAATTTTCTGCCATCTGTTTTAAATGATTCTCATTATTTTGTAGTATCCTTTTAGTCTATTTGCAGCAGGATGTAATATGTAAAAACAACACTTTGTTTGAAGTTTTTGTTTATTTTGCACCTATTATAAGCCAAGGGGCAACTGAAACTCAGAGAGAATAAGCAACTTGCCTGAAGTCACACAGTCAAGATGCAAACGGATTTTGTAGTAAGAACTTTAAAATCAACTGAGAAAAGTGAGGAGCACCATAAAACATTTGTGTCCAGTACTCTGGGCCCATATACACTTACAATAAGTTTAAGTTAGAATTAGAGAGGATTCCGTATTTTCCTTTCCTAGCAAAAGTTACTTTGCTAGTTAGTTTACATTGCCTCAATTCAGAAGGATTACAGTTTTCTCCCGTTAGACAACAAGAAAGCAATCAACAATTTCTTGTACCCTGAGCTGTCACACTGAGTCTCAAGGGCTGCTTTCTGGTGCCCTGTGCGAGTTCATCTCCAAAACCTAAGTCCGAGAATTTTCTTTTACCAACGTGCTACCCAATTTAAGAGTTTTCCAGAACAGAATAATGCATGCAATAAATTTAATTTACATACAGATGAACCTTAGGTTGTTTGAAGGTTCTTCTAGTGATTTTTTTTTCTCAGAGGTTCATTTGTTATCATTGTTTTAGACCTAGTCTTTGATCCTCTTTTATTGTGCTCTTTGTCATTTAACTTTTGTATTGTGCTTGTTCCCCTAACCTTGTGATTTTCTTTCTTTCTCAACTATAAACTAATATGCTGTCTGCATTAGATCTAGACAAGAGTGCACTCTCTATAATCTTTATATATTTCTCTATATGTCTTCTTTATTCTTTTTCACAACAGAGACCGTAGGAAACACTAGGTTAGTGTAAAAACCAAGTCCCTGTGTGTATCTTCATCACTGAAAGAGAGACATAATTGAGTGTGGATGAAACTAGATTTAGTAAACCACAGAAATAGCCAAAATATATTTTCTTCTAAGTCTGTAAGTAGGCCTGTTGCATATGTACTCAAAGTACCAGGTAAGAACTCTACGTAGACAGACACAGTGCATTCTGCCACAGTCCACCGAGCACATTGCAGAGGCTGATGAGTCACCTTGCTGCATGTTTGTGTAGAAAGGACTCCAGGCATCAGCTGACTTCGAATGGCTGAGCCTTTTTGCTTTATTAGTTCTATCAACTATTCTGGAAGCCCTTTGGATGGGCTCCAGATGTTCAATGAAAAGTGGCAATTTTTATAAAGAAAAATGCTTAGTTTCCTTGTTGGCAGCACTTAATGAGCCTGTTCTCTGAAGATAGGAAAGCATGCTGCTGAGGATGCATTAGCACACACTGTAATTTCCGCAGCGGCACTCAGTGGGACTTCACCACTGCCCCTTTGCTTTCGCAGTGCCAGGGTCATTTAGAGAGATTCCTTCAACACTTGTGAATTGACCTTCTGAGACAGCGGTTCTCAACCTGTGGGTCGCGACCCCGGTGGGGGTCGAACGACCAAAACACAGGGGTCGCCTAAACAGGTTGAGAACCGCTGCTCCGAGATTTCACTCCTTTGTTGTTGGTTATTTATTATTATTATTATTATGCATTTCAAAGTTCACTCAGCAAACGCCATTTCCAATTCTGCTCTTTATTAAAACATTGCTGTTGATCACATCACTTTAGTTTTGAAACTTTTCCCCCCTTAACCATCCAACACAGAAAAGAGATGGAAGAAAATGTATGTTAAATGAAAACATAATATTATATCTTCTTTTAACTTTCACAAAGGATGTTAAAATAGATTCATTAGTTCTGACTAAATATCAGGTTTCCCTGAGAATTTACGATAAGTGAGATGACAATGTTGATACATATGTTCAAGATAATGGAAATTAAAACTATTTTGAGGCCCTGGCCGGTTTGCTCAGTGGTAGAGCGTCGGCCTGGCATGCAGAGGTCCAGGATTCGATTACCGGCCAGGGCACACAGGAGAAGCGCCCATTTACTTCTCCGCCCCTCCCCCTCTCCTTCCTCTCTGTCTCTCTCTTCCCCTCCCGCAGCGAGGCTCCATTGGAGCAAAAGATGGCCCGGGCTCTGGGGATGGCTCCTTGGCCTCTGCCCCAGGCGCTAGAGTGGCTCTGGTCGCAACAGAGCATCGCCCCCTGGTGGGCAGAGCGTCGCCCTCTGTTGGGCCTGCCGGGTGGATCCTGGTGGGGCGCATGCCGGAGTCTGTCTGACTGTCTCTCCCGGTTTCCAGCTTCAGAAAAATACAAAAAAAACCCAAAAAAACAAAAAACAAAAAAAAAAAACTATTTTGAAAATATATTTCTCTAATACATCTTGTATGTTGAGAAAGTTACAGAATAAATACATGGTAGATATTTTTCAATGTAGAAAAAAGATTATCAAGGGAAGCATATCTTTTCATGAAGCACCTCTGGTGCCATGATGAGATAGCCAACAAAAGATTTTTTATTTTTTGGTTTAATAAGAGAAAGTAATTTATAATACTGATATGTCAATATGTTTTTCAATAAACTCTCCCCAGATTCTCTTGAATCCTCGTCAGTGTAAGACTTGTAATTATATGTCCTCCTCCCACTGTGAACGTGGCACACAGTGCTTGTTTGCAGTTCTGCTGCTCAAGTCGTCAGAATAGAAATGTCGTGACTCAGTTAACAATGCTTTATTATTCACATTGATCTTTCTTTATAGTGTTCTTTATCTCAAAAACATTGAAAATCAGATATCTACCTCCCACTCTTTTGTTCATTTGCAAATTTTTATTATTCTAGTTTAAGAAAGCAATGGTGTGTCAAGAGTCAGTGTATACCGTTTATATAATTCTCCTTGCTTTAAAATCCTTTTCTCTTTATAAAGTGAAGATGCCAGAAGCATGCCTAATTTCAAGTTCTTTATATGCATTTGTAAAAAAAAATTTGTTTCTCTTTGGGATCAAAGGGAGTTTGGTGTTTCTTAAATTCACAAAGATGAAACAATGGATTAAAAACGTATTTTAGGTTTATGTGTTTAAAATTTACCATTTGTTTCTGACTCAATTTCTCTGTCTTTATGTAGCTTTTACCACAGTAATGCTATATTTCAGTGTAAGCTATGTGGTGGTCCTACTGTTGAATAACTTTGCTATGAGCCCCATTTAGACAAATGTTGTTAGTGGAAAGAGTGCTGGCCTCCTAGGACTTAAAAATTATGGTATCAAATCTTTGTTCCATCACCAATTACCAAATTGGTTATTTTGATTTGATGCTTACATGATTTAAAACAATTTCAAAAGAATGTGAAATAGCACATTATTTCTGAATTCATCTCTGTATGGAAGAGTATGGATGGTACTCGTGTAGACTCACCAACATCTATTTAAAAAATGAAGGAGTTCTCAGAAAACACCATACAATACCCCGCGTAACAGATGAGTTCAAAGTAGTACAATAATCAGTAATTCGCTCACTCAGTCAGGAAACATTTATGAACTCTGTATACATACCCAGCAGTATGCTAACTACTGGTAGATGCACAATAATGATTTAGACCTGGCTCTTGCCTTTGGAGTTTACTCTTCAGTAGGTTGACGGGCACACAGACAACTTGATAGCATATGATAACTGGATAATGGAAGTGATACACATAGTTCTGTGATGCAAAATTCAGGTATTTCCAATTATGCTTGGTGTGATGCAGAACATCTTTCTAAGAAGAGGTAGACTATTCACAGGATCTCAAATAATTAGTATTCAATTGCCAAGTAGCAATTAAAAGAAAGAATATTCTAGGAATAAGAAAAAAATTATAAAATATGAAAGTGTAGAAAATAACATTTAGTAGAGCATAGTAAGAGCATGGCATGGATAGAGAGAAAAGAGAAGAAGAACCAGTGGGAGTTCAGGTGAAGCTTTTTGTCTTTATTATGTATTTTAAGCTGTAGCTACTGGAGCATTATTTCTTGATTTAGGGGAAATAGACCCCAAGGAAATATATAGCTTCTCTGCTTGGAAAAATAAACCATAGCAGGCAGCCAATACACATCCCTTACCCCAAATACACAAAGTATATCCAAGTTTCCTGAGTCTTGTTTGAGACCCCAAAATAAAGTTTTGAAGCAGGAATAAAACAAGCTAATATTCTTGTGTTAGAAATTCCAATATGGAGAATAAATTGTAGGGAAAGTAGACTGGATTCTAGTTATTCTTATACTATGTTTACTCTCCTTCAAATTAACTTGTAACTAGTTACAGCCTTCTCCTTATACTTTTTAAAAATTTTAACCTGGTCTACTATGTTATTCATCTCTCTGAATTTGTCTGTACTTCTTCTCCATGTCCAAGAGATGAGAACATTAAAAAACAGAAAAAAAGAAAGAAAGAAAGAAAGAAAGAAAGAAAGAAAGAAAGAAAGAAAGAAAGAAAAGGAAGAAGGAAGGAAGGAAGAAGGAAGGAAGGAAGGAAGGAAGGAAGGAAGGAAGGAAGGAAGGAAGGAAGGAAGGAAGGAAGGGAGGAAAAAAGAAAAGAAAAAAGAAAGGACAGGGTTTGTTTGAAAGTCTTAAATGTTATAAAGAAGGCAAGGATACTTCACGATGGGAAACAAACCACTGAGTTTGGCAATTTGGTAACATTTGCTAGAACAATTTCAATAGATGGGTAATGTTAAGAGACAGATTAAAGTAGAATGAATTGGAGAAAATGAAGTAAGAAAGTAAAGTTGAACATATATGTGCTAGACAATATTCTATAAAATTTTTATGTAGAAGCTTATATAAACCTATTCCTTTTCCCTATGGGCTAAATACTATAATTAAGCACATTTATTAAAAATATGGGGAGAATGAGGCACAGAAAAGTAATATAAATTGTGAATTATAATTATAGATAATAAGTGGCAAAGCTGGGATTTAAACACAAGGTGTCTGATTCTAGAAAAGAAGATGAGCTTTTAAATATTGTGCACTGCCTCTGATAATATAAACTTAATAGGTAAATAGTAACATCCTTAGTACATGTAATATAATAAATAATATTGATAAAATAGTGGTATTATAGTAATATGCTAAATAATATAAGTTATATACAAAATTTAATAATATCAGCTTGAATTACCACCACTATTATTACAATAATGTGCTAAATATCTCTATTTTGAACTGAATAAGGTGCTAACAGTCTTTGCTACCTCTAAGCTTTAGAAGTTCTGATATAAAGAAAGCCATTTTTTTTAGAAGTCAGATATCTAAAATATTACAATGATGTAAAAATGCTGAATAAAATACAACATTATATTATTTTGTGTTTTACTGTGAATGAAAAAGACTTGACAAAAACATTTTCTGTACTCAAAATTTAAATTTAAAAAGTAATCCATCTTTAGCATGAATATTCTTTCCTGCCTCTCAGAAGAAGAAACTGTTTGTCTTCTAACTGATACTAGGCTGCCAAGAACACCAAGTACCACTGATAGAGGTCCAGGGACAGTCTGTTTCCAATGCAGCACGAGCGTTTTGGGGGAAGGATCCCTGGTATGCTTGCTCAAAGTTGTTGTCTTTTTTCTCTCCTAGTTACAGTAAATGAACACATGTAGAAAAAAAAATGTTTCCAAAGTCAATTTGCTGGTGAAACAGTCAAGATTGTTTACTGTTCAAAGGATAATGCTAAATGTTGAAAATTCAAATGTTTTATACTTTTATAATGGAAGATATATATATATTCCTTCTATTAGTTTTTTATGAATCATTTATTCTTTGACAGGCAGCACTCAAGTTTCATTTGTATTTTGTTTTTCTTTACTGACTAAGATGGACAGCTGGATTATACCTTGAAATTCCTGGGCTCATTCAGTGAAGGGTGTTGAGAGTTTCCTTCATGGCGGATGCTGTACTGTGTAAGGATAAGCTCTGATAAAATACCTTAGTCAGCTTTCAAGTAGCTTCTAGTATAGCAGAGTCCAATGAGGACACACGGAGAATTCTATGTAACTAGGACAGAAGTTATGGGGACAGCAGTGAGGGGCACCAGTTCAGGCTTCATAATAGAAAAGGTTTTCCCAGAGATCAATCAAGAGCAGAATCTAGATGAAGCATAGGAAAAGTACACATTTTTTTTATAGAAAATATAAAACTTTCTGTGAAAAAATTTTTTCAAGAATTGCACCCTGGTATACGTGTTAAAACAGGAACTGGAGGAGACTGAGGAGGAACAGTGAGGACACAGAGTAAAAACCTGAAGACAGCCAAGGAAGGCGAGTGTGTAAAAGTGGTTACCTGTGCTAGTGCATGTGACACAGACATTAGATATTCAGAAAGTTTTTTATTGGCACATATTACTGTATACACTGCTTCAAATGTGGCTAGAGAAAATAATCACAATTGCACAATCTTTAGCTCAAAGATGTATGTTAGTGACAAGACCAGCTGGATGCTATGAAGCCAATTCTACTCTCTGGACCACAAGACACCTGCATTTCCCTGCCTCCTTGCATCACGGTGGGGTCTTGCAAATAGTTCTGGCTAAACGGATGTGAGCAGGAATGTGTTGTTCCTCACTTCTGAGTTTGTTACCCAAACTATGCCACATATTTCTCCTCCTTTTTTTTTTTACTTAGTGGATAGCTTTAAGAACAGAATGCAGTAGATAACTCTGAGGAGGCTCCCTTGGGGGTGGCAGAGGCACAGGATGAAAAAAAAATCTGGATTCCTGAGTCATCATGTGGTAGAGAGCAGCCCTAAAATATCTATGTGCACTGGGCTTTGAGCGACCAAGAATGAACTTTTAAAGTATTTAATACAATCGCAAAATTAGCAGTAGGGTGGCCAGGATTTGAATTTATGCTATTAGGCATGAGAGCCATCGACTTTTAACTGTGTATTTTCTCCCACTAGTAGATATTACAGTATATGTTGAACAACTAATATGCCATATTATTTCTTTCAAAAGGTAAACATAGTTTAACAACCACTATAGTTCCCTTCTTTTCTTCTTTTTTAATTTATGATTTTAATTAGTGTTTACATAGATTCAAGTGTCCTGCCTAATATATCTCCCCCTCAGCCACCACCTCCCCCTCCCCAATGCCTTCCCTCTTCTCTCCAGGATTTGCTGTTCTGTTCTCTATAATGCTGTGTTATGTATATATAATTTTTATTAATCTTTTTCCCTTCTCTGATACCATTTTCTCTTCTATTTTCCCTCTGTCCACTTTCCCTCTGGTTCCTTTGATCCTGCCTCTGTCTCTGTTCTGTTGCTCAGTTCATATTCTTCATTGGATTCCTCAAATGAGTGAGGTCATATGATATTTTTCTTTCTCTGCCTGGCTTATTTCACTTAACATAATAGTTTCCAGGTCCATCCATATTGTTGCAAAAGGTAAGATTTCCTTCTTCCTCATGGCTCCATAGTATTCCATTGTGCATATGTACCACTGCTTTTTAATCCACTCGTCCACTGACAGACACTTGGGCTATTTCCAGTTTTTGGCTATTGTAAACAATGCTACAATAAACATGGGGGTGCATTTCTTCTTTTGAATCAGTGATTTGGTATTCATAGGATATATTCCTAAAAGTGGGATAGCTGGGTCAAAGGGCAGTTCCATTTTTAATTTTTTGAGGAATCTCTATACTGTTTTCCACAGAGGCTGCACCAGTATGCATTCCCACCAGCAGTGCAGGAGGGTTCCCTTTTCTCCACATCCTCCCCAGCACTTATTCTGTGTTGTTTTGTTAATAAGCGCCATTCTGACAGGTGTGAAATAGTATCATTGTGGTTTTAATTTACACTTCTCTAGTGACTAGTGATGAACATTTTTTTGTATGCCTATTGGCCATCTGTATGTCCTGTATGGAGAAGTGTCTATTAATTTCTTTTGCCCATTTTTTGATTGGATTGTTTATCTTTCTGGTGTTGAGTTTTACAAGTTCTTTATAAATTTTGTTTATTAACCCCTTATCAGACATATTGGTGAATATATTCTCCCATTGTGTGGGTGTCTTTTTATTTTGTTAATGGTGTCTTTTGCTGTGCAAAAGCATTTTAGTTTCATATAGTCCTATTTGTTCATCCTGTTCTTTATTTCACTTGCCCATGGAGATAAATTAGCAAAAATGTTGCTATGACAATAATCAGAGAGTTTACTGCCTATGTTTTCTTCCAAGATGTTTATGGTTTCACAACTTACATTTAAGTCTTTTATTCATTTTGAGTTTATTTTTGTGAATGGTGTAAGTTGTTGATCCAGCTTCATTTTTTTTGCAAATACCTGTCTAATTTTCCCAACATCATTTGTTAAAGCAGTGGTTCTCAACCTGTGGGTCACGACCCCGGCAGGGGTCGAACAACCAAAATACAGGGGTCGCCTAAAGCCATCGGAAACACATATTTTATTTAAAAATGTATTGTATAATAAATATGTATTTTCCGATGGCTTTAGGCGACCCCTGTGTTTTGGTCGTTCGACCCTCGCCGGGGTCACAACCCACAGGTTGAGAACTGCTGTATTAAAGAGACTGTCTTTACTCTATTGTATGCTCTTACCTCCTTTGTCAAATATCAATTGTCTAAATAGGTGTGGGTTTATTTCTGGGTTTTCTGTTCTGTTCCATTGACCTATATGCCTGTTCTTATGCCAGTACCAAGCTGTTTTGAGTATAATGGCCTTATAGTATAACTTGATATCAGGAAATGTGATATCCCTTACTTTATTCTTCTTTTTCAGGATTGCTGAGGCTATTAGCATTCTTTTTTGGTTCCATATAAATTTGTGAAATATTTGTTCTATATCTTTGAAGTATGTCATTGGTATTTTAATAAAAACTGCATTGAATTTATAGATTGCTTTGGATAATATAGACATTTTAATGATATTTATTCTTCCTATCCATGAACATGGCATACGCTTCCACTTGTTTGTATCTTCCTTGATTTCCTTTATCAATGTTTTATAATTTTATGAGTACAAGTTTTTATCCTCTTTGGTTAAATTTACTCCTAGGTACTTTATTTTTTCTTGTTTCAGTAGTGAAGGGGATTGTTTTCTTAATTTCTCTTTCAGACAATTCATTGTTGGCAAATAAAAATGCCACTGATTTCTGAATATTGATTTTATATCCTGCCACCTTGCTGAATTTATTTATCAGGTCTAATAGTTTTTTTGACTGAGACTTTAGAGTTTTCTATATACAGTATCATATTATCAGCAAATAATGATAGTTTTACTTGTTCTTTTCCAATTTGGTTGCCTTTTATTTCTTATTCTTGTCTGATTGCCATCACTAGGACTTCCAGAACCATGTTGAATAAAAGTGGTGAAAGGGAGCCCCCCTGCCTTGTTCCTGATCTTAAGGGGATTTTTTGTTTTTGCCCAGTGAGTATGATCTTGGCTGTGGGTTTGTCATAGATGGCCTTTATCTTGTTGAGGTATGTTCCCTGTATTCCCACTTTGCTGAGAGTTTTGATCATGAATGGGTGCTGGATTTTATCAAATGCTCTTTCTAGACCTATTGATATTATCATGTGATTTTTATCCTTTCTTTTGTTTATGTGTTGAATCACATTGATTGAATTGGGGATATTGTACCAGCCTTATCTCTCTAGAATAAATCTCACCTGATCATGATGTGTGATTTTTGTCATTTTGCTGTATCTGGTTTGCTAATATTTTGTTGAGAATTTTAGCATCTAAATTCATCAGGAATATTGGTCTATAGTTTTCTTTTTTTGTATTGTCTTTGCCTGGTTTTGGAATCAGTATTATACTCACTTCATAAAAGGAATTTGGAAATCTTCTCTCCTATTGAATTTTTTGAAATAGCTGGAGAAGGATAGGAGTTAGTTCTTCTTTGAATATTTGGTAAAATTCGCCTGTGAAGCCATCTGGCCCATGACTTTTATTGTTGGGAGTTTTTTGATAACTGTTTCAATGTCATTTGATGAAATCAGTCTGTTTAGGTTTTCTGATCTTTCTATATTGATTTTTGAAAGATTATATGTTTTGAGGAATATGTCCATTTAACCTAGGTTGTCTAACTTTATGGCATACAGTTCTTCATGGTATTTTCTTACAATCCTTTGTATTTCTGCTGTGTCAGTTGTTACTTCTCCTTTCTCATTTCTAATTTTATTAATTTGAGTCCTCTTTTTTTTTTCTTGGTGAGTCTGGTTAGAGGTTCATCTATCTTGTTTACCTTTTCAAAGAACCAGCTCTTGGTTTCATTGATCCTCTGTACTGTTTTTTTCACCTCTATGTCATTTATTTCCACTCTGATCTTTATTATGTCCTTCCTTCTACTTCCTCTGGGTTTTACTTGCTGTTTTTTTTTTTCTAGTTCTTTTAGATGCAGGGTTAAATGTTTATATGAGCTTTTTCTAGCTTCTTAAGGTATGCCTGTATTGCTATGAACTTCCCTCTCAGGACTGCTTTTGCTGTGTCCCATAAATTTTGAGTTGTTGTATTTTTGTTTTCATTTGTTTCAAGGAAATTTTTATTTCTTCCTTGATCTCATTGTTAACCCATTCGCTACTTAATAACATGCTATTTAGTTTCCAAGTGTTTGAGTGTTTTTCAGTTTTTCTATTGTAGTTGATTTCCAGTTTCATGCCATTGAGATGAGAGAAGATGCCTGATATGATTTTAATCTTCTTAAATTTGCTGAAATTCATTTTGTGTTCTAGCATGTGGTCTATCCTAGAGAA
Organism: Saccopteryx bilineata; assembly: GCF_036850765.1. Taxonomy (NCBI): domain Eukaryota; kingdom Metazoa; phylum Chordata; class Mammalia; order Chiroptera; family Emballonuridae; genus Saccopteryx; species Saccopteryx bilineata. Next base: position 67,256,102 of record NC_089499.1, on the reverse strand, counting down.
TATACCATGAATGCTTGAAAATAATGTATCTTCTGCTGTTTTAGGGTGAAAGGTTCTGAAGATATCTATTAAATCCAGTTGATCTAGTGTGTCCTTTACGTCTGCTGTTTCTTTGTTAATTTTCTTTCTTGGGGATCTATCCAGTGATGTTAGTGGGGTATTAAGATCCCCTACTATTATAGTATTGCTGTTTATCTCACCCTTTATATCCATCAAAATCTGTTTTATATATTTAGGAACTCCTATATTAGGTGCATAGATATTTATGACAGTTATATCTTCCTGTTGGATTGCTCCCTTTATCATTATGTAGTGACCTTCTTTATCCCTTACTATAGCATTTGTTTTAAAGTCTATTTTGGCTGATATAAGTATTGCTGCCCAAGATTTTTTTTTTCCATTTGCATGAAATATATTTTTGCATCCCTTTACTTTCAGTCTATGTGTATCTTTTGTTTTGAGGTGTGTGTCTTGTAGATAGCATATGTATGGGTCCTGTTTTCTTTTTTAAATTTTTATTTATGTATTCATTTTAGAGAAAAGAGACAGAGAGAGATAGAGAGAGAGAGAGTTAAGGGGGGAAGAGCAGGAACATCAAATCCCATATGTGCCTTGGCCGGGCAAGCCCAGGGTTTTGAACCAGTGACCTCAGCATTCCAGGTCAATGCTTGATCCACTGCACCTCCACAGGTCAGGGCAGGTCCTGTTTTCTTATCCATGCAGCTACCCAATATCTTTTGACTGGAGCATTTAATCCATTTACATTTAAGGTTATTATTGATATATAATTGTTTACTGCCATTTTATTCTTTAAATCTACATTCCTCTTTTACTAGATTTTTTCCCTCCTTTGTTCTGTTTACAGCAGGCCCCTTACCATTTCTTGTAGCATTGGTATGGTTGTAGTGAATTCCTTGAGTTGTTTTTTTTTTAATCTGGGAAGCTTTTTATTTCTCCTTCAATTTTAAATGATAGCCTTGCTGGATAGAGAAGTTTTGGTTGTAGGCTCTTGTTTTGCTTTACTTTGAATATTTCTTGCCATTCCTTTCTGGTCTCTAATGTTTCTGTTGAGAAGTCACATGTCATTCTTATGGGGGCTCCTCTGTAGGTAATAGACTTCTCTCTTACAGCTTTTAGTATTCTTTCTTTATCTCTTAATTTTTGTATTTTAATTATTATGTGTCTTGGTGTTGGCCTTTTTGGGTTCATCCCTAATGGAACTCTCTGTGCTTCTTGAACTTGTGTGACTTTTTCCTTTATCAATTTAGGGAAGTTTTCAGCTATGATTTCTTTAATCAGATTCTCTATCCTTTGTTCTTTCTTTTCTCCTTCGGGAACCGCTATGATGTGGATATTATTTCTCTTCATGTTGTCACAGAGCTCTCTTAGAGTTTCCACAGACTTTTCCAGCTTCTTTTCTTTTTGTTGCTTTGCTTCTGTGCTTTCATTTTTCTTGTCCTCTAACTCGCTGATTTGATCGTCAGCTTCATCCATCCTGCTTTTAATTCCTTCCAGTGTGGTCTTCATTTCTGATATTGTATTTGTCATTTCTGACTGATTCTTTTTTATTATTGTAATGTCCTTTTTTATACTTGCTATTTATTTAGATGCTTGTTATGTGCATCCATTGTTGCTGTAAGATCTTTTAGCATCCTAACAATCATTATTTTAAACTATGCATCTGGTAATTTGGTTATTTCCATCTCATTTAAATCTTTTTCTGAGGATTTTTCTTGTTGACTCATTTGGGTTGCATTTCTCTGCCATCCCATTTTGTCTGTGTATAAGAAGGGTGTGGACACAGGATGTGGCCTATGTGTTGCCTATTGTGTGGTCTGTCTGCAGGCTCGGCACCCACTCTGCTGCTGCCTCGGGGTTCAGGCACAGGCATTGTCAGCACCAGCCTGCTTTTGCAGTTGCTGCAGTTTCAGCCTCGCCTCCATGGGCAGGACTGTGTTTGTGTGCCTGGGCTGCAAGCCTTGGCCAGCCTGGCCTTTGCCCCGTCCTCATGGATGGGACTGCACTTGAGTGTTGAGGCCCAAGCCTCAGCCCTTCGGTCGGGGCTGCACTCCTGCACTTAGCCACAGGTCTCAGCCAGTTCCCCAGTTTTTGCCTTGTCCTTGTGGGTGGGACTTCAGGAAGGACTAATCTCACATGCCCGGAACACAGCCATGGGTCAGACTGCTTTCATGTGCCCCTTCCACCACCGTGGCCTCCCTCAGCCCCCACCAGGTGGGACTGCTTTCTCATCCTGCCGACACCTGCCCTCCAGTGAGCACTCAGCAGTGTGAGGGTGGTGATGCAGCTCAAACCTTAGCACTAAATACTATATTCCTGATGGCTCTCTGCTTCTAAGCGATTCTTTGCTCTGATTATAGTGAGAGAGCTTCTGTCTGGCTGATGACCTGCTTCCCTTTGCTGGTATTGCTGGTTTCAGGAAAAATATTCACTTTAGATTTGAGGAGTGACTCAGTCCAGGGGTTAGGGTGGCTGTCCTTCAAAGTGTTTCTCCCTGTGCCTCCTAGATTACACTCTCTTCCTGCTACTCCAGTCCTCTCAGCTCTCCCCATCCCCTGGAGTCCCGGGTGAGTGGTTGTGAAAGAGGTTTTCTGCACAGACCCTTTAAGATGATTCTTGGGTTTGAGAAATCTGTCTCCTTCTCAGAAACAGTATCCTGGCATTTTTTGCAGTTAAATACTGTCTGTATGCCTCTTCTATGCTCTGGGGCTGCAGTCTGGGGCTTTGTTCCTGGGGCCTAGGACCCTCCTTTCTCTGCTAAACTCACTTCCTGCCACACGAGTCCCTCCAGGCTACTGCTCACTCCCGGGAGCCAGGCAGCCCTCTCTGCATTTCCTCTTTTTCTACCAGTCTCAGTGTGGCTTCTTCAGTGATCCTTGATTAAAGCATCCTCTTAGATTAGTCCAAAATTGGTTTTTCCAGATGTTGTTTCTTAAAATTAAGTTGTAATCTACTTTGGTTCTGGGAGGTGGAAGTTGGAACGTCTGCCTACTCCGTCGCCATCTTGCCGCCCCAGTATAATTCCCTTTATTATGCAGAAGGATGTAGGAGATCCTCATTCCCCTCAGTATAACCATAGGAATATTTTTTCCACCAGTATGTTCTTTCTTAAAAATATGTACTGATTTGTGATCAGGTATCAAACCCTTATTTTTGACCACTAGAACTATTAGTTGGTTCTCAAAACCTTCAACTGGTTACTCATAGGTAAATCATAGATGACTCATACACACACAAACTTAAAAAAAAAAAACAATTTGGCAACTCAAGGCAAATGGATGCTTGCATGACAACAGATATCTCACTTGAAATTGATAGAAATTGACCTATCATAACAGCAAGCTGTAATTTATGAGTTGAGGGGATTCCAGTTTTCAGGTGAATTCCTCCTCTAAGTCAAGGTTTATCTATGGGACAATTTATCATACTTCTTCAGCCTATATTAAATTGGAAGAGAATGAAGAACCTAAGGACCAAATATCTATTTAAACACTATGAGGATGTTTCATGCACACCTCAGCTGGCTTGTGCTAGTACCCTCCTCCCAGGTAGGAGGATGGGGGTCTGAACAAATAAAGATCTCCATTTCAGTGATAAACACCAATTCTAATAAAAAAGACTACAACTGCCAGACTAGGCGGTGGCACAGTGGATGAGTGTCAGACTGGAATGCGGAGGACCCAGGTTTGAGACCCCGAGGTCACCAGTTTGAGTGCAGGCTCATCTGGTTTGAGCAATGCTCACCAGCTTGGACCCAAGGTCGCTGGCTCAAGCAAGGGGTTACTCGGTCTGCTGAAGGCCCACGGTCAAGGCACTTATGAGAAAGCAATCAATGAACAACTAAGGTGTTGCAACAAAAAACTGATGATTGATGCTTCTCATCTCTCTCCGTTCCTGTCTGTCTGTCCCTATCTATCCCTCTCTTTGTCTCTGTTAAAAAAAAAAAAAGAGAGTACAATTGGTCACATTTTGCTACTTTTCCCTATGTGCAATACCTGGAGTGACCCTTCTAGGGAAGAGCTGACAGGAGCACAGTGGCACTGGAATGCCATGTCTCGCTATTGCCTTGCATTTGGAAAGGTAAGAAATAGCTTTCTTACCTTTCCTGACAAAACAACCCATTGTTATCCATGTAAATGTCTTAAAACACACAGGGGCATTTTAATAAGAATATCATGCCTAAAAAATATTATTACCTGACAGGCTCCAAATTGGCAGGTGAATGAGGTTTCATTGAAGGAAACAGCATACCAAGCAGCAAGCAGGACAGGAAGGCAATTGTTCCTTTAAGATGGCAGAAGCTCCTGTCTCTGCCCCATCCACACCCAGAGGCCTGAAAGACAAGCAGCCGGCCGCCTCCCTCTGGGATCAAGCTGTCAAGGCAAACTTGCATTCTTCCCCTTTTTGTGAGCTAAGCACTAGCCCCAGAGCTCCCACTGCCTTTCTGAGTGAAAGCTCTCAAAGAGCTCCCTTCTAAATTGCATCAGGCACCACACTCTTCAAACTGACAGAACAAAAGATCCAAATTCCAAAAGGGTGTTCTGAATGACTTGTTAGTTGTGCTGGGTGATTACCTCTTAATGGGCTCTGAGAGCAGACTGTGTTCTCTGGGTGCTGCTTAACTAAACCTTGCAGAGTCCTTTTTTAGTTAGTTATAAATTACGTTTGATTTGCGTAGTTGGTGAAACACACTAACAAGAGAAAGAGAGAGAGAGAGAGAGGCCCACTACTCTTCTTAAGTGGCAATGAAATTACTTGGACCATAAGTCACAAAAATAAATTCTCACCTGGAAGGACTAAACAAGCCTTCTGTGATATGCATGCCTGTGTGAGTGTCTGTGCAGGTCTCTTTCTTTCCAAACTGATGCTACACACTGTAATAGCCCTGTTCTCTTGACAGCTGTTTAGCACTGTGAGCTCCCAAAGCCTTATTGTCTGCTCCTTCCTCCCTGCTCCCCCAACCATTAATGAGTACATTTAACTGGCCAGGGTCACTTAATGATTCTGACATAATGAACTGGGGGATGCGAATTTCAAGTTCCAAGGTTGACACTGGCCTGGTGATGCTTTCACCCAGAGGTGCCCCAACTGCTTATAGTAGACATGTTGTAAAGAATAAATATTGATTGCTTTCTGAGAATGTGCACCATGTGAAATGTTAATGCTTTTAAATGGCTTCAGACATACAAAGTAGCTATTATTACCACTATTATTATAAGGTATAAAATCTCAGAGAGCATCTCCTCCTCACCCTTTATCCTCATGATTAGAGCACATGTGTTGAGTGTCCACTGTATTCACACCACCACTCACATCACTGTATTCGGTGATGACAGTCTAAGACAATGACATTGATCCTGAGAGTCATTAACAGGAGGTATAGATCATATGGAACAATAATGTGAATATCTGTTCTTTTGTTGACTTCTAATAGTGAATGTTTATTTCCTCATGGGACCCTCACATGTTATTATTGGACCGGAGATTTTCACTTATCTTCCTGGGTGATTCATTCTTTTGTATAAAAAGTAGAAAAAGTGTTTTATATAATTGTTTATAAATGGTTGAGGCCCTGAAAATGATGAGCTCCTTTTTGGGAAAGTTTGGGCATTAACTCAGTTTTCTCCAAGCCTTGGCATAGGAAAGAATCATAATTAAATTGCTCTGCATAAGGGAAGACTGAAACTTGTGTTTTGGGTGGTACTAGAGAAGACTGAGGGACATAGGGGTGCAGCGAGATGGCAGGAAGCAAGGTCTGGGCATGGAATCATGACCAATGAGAATGGCCAATGAGTATGGCTATCTAATATTTAAATTTAAATCGCCTGTTAACTGGTGTTTGAATGATAAAGCTCTTACCCCGAGTGTCTGACTTTTGTCCAATTTTGTCAAATTTTAATGAAAATGTATTACACACATAGTCTATTATTGATGGTATTAAGGAACAGAAGATTGAAGTCAAATCCCATGAAGGCCTGAGGTAGATATATATATAGATATATATATATATATATGATGTAGAAAAATATTTGCAATGACTGAATTGGGACTGGTATGAGACAATTCCACTTTTCTCAAGGATCCTAGACCCTGAAGAGAGGGCTAGGCTGATATATGGATCACTTCAACTAATGTTTATTGAACATCTACTACCTTTACAATGTCTTTCCCATAGACTCTCATGGGATTAGAAATACAGAAGTGAGCAATACTAATCAGATCCTTGCACTTCAATCATCCCATGGTCATAAGTAATGGGATGCACATATCTCTGTTTTGCAGCATTTTGGAAATTTATGAGCCTCCTTTGTGATCTTCCCATGGACTAGTTTTTTTTTTAATTTTCTTTCCCACTACTTCCTTGCTTCCTTTGTTGTATTCAAAGAAATTTTTTTATTGGCTCCTAGGTTTTCATACTTTTCCCAAGTTGTCCTTACATGTACAGGGGTCCTTGAGTTATGACAGTCTTGAAATACATCGTTTCGAGTTTACGACCCTCACTCCCATAAAAACTTAAAAAAATTGAGACGTGTTTTGGCTTATGCTGTTAGTGTCATACTTATGGACTATTTGGGTGAACTAGTTACAGACTGGCCTGGAACAATTCTGTAATAAGGTAGAAAGGCCTGCAACAGACCCTGTCCCCTCTACATCAGCTGTTTCTCGAGAGGAAACACCTGTAGTGCAGGTAGAATCATCTCCAGCGTCTCCTGCATGTCCCTTAGGCAATCCTGATTCCCCTGACCAGTGTCTCCAGCACCTTCTGCAGGTTCTCCTGCTTCTTCAGCTTCCTTCTCCCAATAGGTCACTCTTTCCCACTTTACAATGTCCCTCCAGTGTGCAAGCCAACCACAGGAATAAAGGTAAAGAATTTTTTTTTACACTCATTTTTTCTGTTACTACAGTACAGTATATTTATGTCTTTTTCCTTGTACTGCGGCTTAGTTGTGTTTTTATGTTCTGGATTATGACTTTACAAGTATGTTAGGATAAGTAAGTGGCTTAGGCCAGGGTGTGTTTCGACCTACACCAAAATTCAGGGTTACATCACTGGCGTAGGAACTGAACTGTGCTATAACCTGAGGATCCCCTGTAAGGCCTCTCCATTTTCCCACATACTCAATCAAATCTTGCCAACTTCTATTTAAAGCCTATCTTGAACGTCCTCAGCCTATAGAAACCTGAATATTTTTTTAAATTCAATTGTCCTAAAGTGCAGTCTGAGCATCTTGACTTGCAACAATTGCCATGACGTTTCTAATGTGTAGTCAGGTATGTAAACCATTGTTCAAAAGAGTACACAAAAATCTTACTGGTCTATGCTGGCATTTTACTGTAAAATGTCTCTGTTCTTATATATTTTCATCTATTGCCTGTTGGAGGAGAACCGTCTTCCTCCTTCTAAAGATGAATGTCTGCATCAAGAGTTTGATCCTTATCTCTCTCACCAACCACGAGAGGTATCTGTCCACCATTGTCCCCTTTCCCTGTGTTTTCCGTCTCACTCTGCTGACCCCTTCCTTCCCCTGTATGCGTGTTCTGGTGCACTGCAGCCTACAGCTCTGTGTACATTTGTTCATCACCCAGTTCCTCAGAGGAATCCCTAACCCTACTGTTTCATAGTTTACCTATTTCTTACCCTCCAAATTGGCTTCTGTCCTCACCTAGATAAAACTGATCTTCCAAAGTATATGTAGTCCTACATACTAGGTGCTTAATAAATATTTGTTTAGTGACTAAAACAACTAAATACATGACTTTCTATCACTAAATCAATGATCTTTAATCAGTTTTTCTCCATTTTGCTACATTGGTTGCAGGCTCATGACTCTGCATCTGATTCTTCTAATGTGGAATTCTGCTTTTTCTCCTGTTCTGATATTCCTTTTATGTGCCTTTGGCTAGCCATTTTTCAAGAAGCAGTGTTACACATAATTATGGGTTGTGCTGGCAGATAAACTTGGGGTTGAAACTAAGTCCCTGCCATGTCATAGTCTGTGACTTAGGGAAAATTGCTTCCCTCAGTCGCATTTCTTCATTCATAAAGAGAAATTGGTAATAGTGTTGTTCTAAAGGTTGATGTGATATTTAAATGCCATTAAAATGACAATAAGTGCTCAGTTAATGTTAATGGATATTTGCTTTTAGTACATATCAGCTCCCTGTGGGCAGTAATGGAGCCATGTTTTCCCTGCTTTCTATTCTGACCCTTTAGGGTCCCGAAAACATGAGTTTTGAGTGAATGAGGGAATACATTGGTTCCCTTGTCTCTTCACTGTTTCCCTTCTGACCTCATTAAGCCAGGAAGACCTTTTGACCTCATTTATTTCTTCAACTATCTTCTTCATGTAGATGACCACCAAATCTAAACTAAAATCAGACTCCGCATTCATGACCTCCAGAACCAGATTGGCTGCCCTTTAAGCCACTTCTCGAAAGAATGTCAGGACATCTCTCTGGTACCTTAAACTCCCCATATTTAAAAGACTAGTATTTATTTGGATAAATATCCATTGTAGAGTCACTCTTTTATATATATATTGTACATGTATATTTGAAATCCCCTCTTATGTAGAAATATGTTTAGTCCATGTATATGTTTATATACATGTATACATACCATGTATGTGTGTCTAGTGTCTCTCTCTATATAATAACATCCAAAGAGTTCTACCTGCCTTTTTTTTATAGCTGCCTATTTTTTTATTAGTTCTAAGCTAATTCCACCTGCAAAGTATTATTCTTCTAAATGTGCAGCTCAGTGTATTAGCTATTTGCCCCATTGTCAAGCAAAAGTAATAATAACATTCATTTTTAAAAGATCACATCTCTTTATCCTGCCAATAATTTGACTGTTATTTTAATAGAAAACTTTCTTTTATGTAAATGATACTTATTTATTAAGAAGCAATATGTAAACACATTTTTATTGTGAAGAACGATAGCTCAAGGACACAGAAGTGTAAAAGTAAAAGTGAACCTCCACCTCACTGCGGCTGCTTGCCCCTCTCACCACCATTCGCGGAGGTGATTCCTGGTGTATTCTTGTGCACATCTCTCCAGATCTCTTAGCTTCATTCATGAGCACTGTGCAGGTTCAGGCTTTACTTTCTGTAAATGGGCCATACTCTGTTTCTTAATGTGGAACTGGATTTCTCCCATTGCTACAGCGTGGAGGGTGCTCTTACAGATCCACCTCTTTCTAGAGGACTCTGCCCAGTGGTGCCTCGTACAGAAGCAGGTAACACAATAGGCAGACTTTAACTGTGGAATGCTACCTTGCTATTTATTTCTCATATACCTCTCACATCTATAATCTTTCAACAACATGAGAAATACTTTAAACTTGCCTGTTTGGGTTGTTCTTCTAGTACTTACAGTGAAACTTCTACTCATCCTCCAACACCCAGCTCAATAGTAACTTAGGCATGGAGTCCTCTGTGCCAGCTCCAGGTTAAAGTGATTTTCAGTACCTCTTCCTCTTCCTCTCTAGTCTTTTGAGGATAGAGTCAGATGTTTTTGCTTTCTCACAGAGCTTAACATAGGCTCCTACATATGGCAAACTGTGAACTCATATATTGCATAAGCAAGTTCATGATTTTTAAACTTTATCTAACATGTATGCAAAAATAAGTGATAAGTAGCTTCAAGGTAGAATTGTATCAGTATGTCCTGGATAACATAGATGTTTAATGACTGCATGCCAGTGCTCTTGTAGCTGTGTTGCAGACATGGACACAGTGACACTGTGCTGTGGAGTTCTTCCCTTATCATATTCATGGACAGTGCCCATCAAGCCAATACAGGATGCTACCACAAAGAAATGGGGATGCATCTGCCAGGATCTTCAAGAGGATTTTGAATTGAACTGGAAAAAAATCTAGAATAAGGGAAATTTGAATTATTTGTGTGAATATTCATTATTTGTTTTCTTTTTCTTTTTTAAAAAATTAAAAAAAATTATTTTAGAGACAGGGCAGAGAGAAAGAAAGAGAGAGAGAGAGAAGGGGAGGAAGAGCAGGAAGCATCAACTCCCATATGTACCTTGACCAGGCAAACCCAGGATTTTGAACTGGTGACCTCAGAGTTCCAGATGGTGTTTTATCTTTCTAGGATACTTTCCCCCTTTTTGTCAGGAATGAGAACCTGCACTTCCCAGTGGAGGATCAGATCCCTGTAGCTTGAATGGAATGGCCTTACCCAGCCCTGCTTCATGCATAGAGACATGATTTCCTGAGTCCGCTATTTCCTACCAAGGTGATTTTTTTTGTGGAATGGTTATGAAAGTCTGGTAGAAGCATTCAGGGTGTTCCCTTAGTCATGAGATTAGCATGTTGGGATGAGGGTTCTTGCCTTCCATGTGAGGTGAAAAGATGGTGTAGGCTTATGGCTGACAGAGCCATCTTTCCTACCCTGTGTAAAATGTCTGAGAATAAAGCCAGAACAGCCGAGTGGGGGAGATAAAGGCAGAGCACTGAATTCATCTTTTAGGTCCCTGGATTTACCTGCTCTTAAAGCTGATCTACTCCTGGACATTCTAGATATGAGAATTTACAAATTTCCTTTACCTATACTACTGGAGTTTCTATAATCTATAATGGGAGAAGACTCACAGAATTTTATAGGAAGTTTAATTAATTTTAAATATATCTTCTGATTCTGTATACAAGTGCTTCCCCTCTCTTTTTAGAGGATGTATGCTGGTGAAATTCTCCTAAAAAAAAAAGAAAAAAATATCTAAATTTAATTGTTTAGTCTCTGATTTCTAACTCCCAGAATGTTCACAGAGTGAAAATGTTTAAACTTGTGAAGGTATGCCAAAATGATCTATAAAAATGGTTTAAAGTTGGAGGCTGGATCTCATGCTGAAATGACTGGTAAGAAATAAAAAGGCTGAGATGTAATTTCTGCTGACCTGATCTTTCATCAGTTCTATTTGATTTATATCAGAGAGAAGAAGAAACAAGAACTTATATATTGAACACCTACTCAATTAAGCTATTTTATAAAATTTATACTTGTATCCTAATTAAAATATTTTTAATAATCCAAGTGATTTTCAGAGTTCCATCTTTCTTTTTCTTTCTTTTTTTTTAGGTGAGAGGAGGGGAGATGGTGAGACAGACTTCTGCATGCACCACAATGAGGATTCACCTGGCAAGCCCATCTGGGGCAATGCTCAAGAATGGAGCTATTTTGAGCACCTGAGGCTGATATGCTCTAAGGGAGCTATCCTCAGTGCCCGTGCCATGCTCGAACCAATCAAGCCACTGGCTGCAAGAGGGAAAGAGAGTGGGAGGGCGGGGGAGAAGCAGATAGTCTCTTCTGTGTGCCTTGTCTGGGAATTGAACCCAGGAAATCCATATGCAGGGCAGGATCTCTATCCACAGATCCACTGGCCAAGGCTGAGAGTTTCATTCTTGCCCAATATCACCTAGCTGGTTAGATATAATAAATTCAAGATTGAAATTCCCTTGGATCTGACTTCTAATACCTCACTCTTCACTACCCATAGTGTTATGCAATTAGGAATATTGACTTTTTGCTCTGTTCTCAACTCTTAGACAACTTTCTTGATATACATGGCTTGGTGATTATTGTTTTTGGAGAAAACAAAACTCAAGTCATTTCCTGGAAAGAAGCATATTGTTATTTAGAGAGATGAGATTTGAATTTGGAGATATGAACTCTAGTCTTATGATTTTTTCACTAAGAAGCTCTGTGATTATGGAACTCAGGCCTGACCAGGAAGTGGCACAGTGGATAGAGTGTCGGACTGGGATGTGGAGGACCCAGGTTTGAAACCCTGAGGTCGCCAGCTTGAGCACGGGCTCATCTGGTTTGAGCAAAGCTCACCAGCTTGGACCCAAGGTCACTGGCTCGAGCAAGGGGTTACTCGGTCTGCTGTAGCCCCACGGTCAAGGCACATATGAAAAAGCAATCAATGAACAACTAAGGTGTCACAACAGAAAACTAATGATTGATGCTTCTCATCTCTCTCCATTCCTGTCTGTCTGTCCCCATCTATCCCTCTCTCTGACTCTCTCTTTGTCTCTGTTAAAAAAAAAAAAGATAATGGAACTCAGGCTTGATCCTAGTTTCTTCATCAAATAAAAGTCATAAGGACCAATCATCTCTCAAGTTTACTTCACCACTCTTTTCATGGTAAGTACTTTGCTAGAACCCTGTACTTCCCTAGGAGAGTTTATATCACCATGTTATGATTATATGCTCAATGCAGTGATGTCTTCTTCAATTTAGTAGTCTCTAACAAGCACACTGTCTGGCAAGTAGTAGATTATCAGTAGATATTTCTTGAATAAATAGTTAAGGAATGACATCTATTCACTTTTCTGAAGAGAATAGTACATTTTTATTTATTTATTTGTTTTCTCTTGAACAGAAAAATGATCTTTGAAATTGCAGAAAAGATCTCTAATTTTGCAGCTAAAAAGTAAAAAATAACAATAAATTTTGGTATGATGTGTTCTGTATTTTCAGCATGAATCTTAAAGAAAACTTTCATTCAAAGTTTAAGACAAGCAAAAAGTTGACTCAAAATTTTTAAATAAACTTGTAAAGTGTAAAATGGTCATTTTAGGTGGCCATTGTAATTGAGCTTTTAAGACTTGTTAACTGAGCCAGCCTGGTGAGGCTTCTGCCTGAATGAAGCCTTCCTTCATCGGCTTTCCCGACCTTGTTTCATCCTGGGAAAGACAGCAGTAGCTAAGTCTAAAGTGAGCAGGATAACAAAAAAGGAGTCTGTGGCCAAAGCTACAGAATTACATTTAAAAAAATCTTTTTACTTGTGCTTGTGAAGGAGAAATAAGAAACATAATTCTTTGTCTTTGTTTAGACTTTGTACAATAGAAATCACAAGAACATATATTTTTGAAATACTATTTTTTTGGGGGGGATTCTTTGGAATTTGGACCTTAATTAAAAAATATGTGTTTTCTAGCCCTTCTTCTGTGAAAATCCTTGACAATATAAACAGATGCACTGGTTGGCTTTTAATTCTGACACCAGACTGTCTGAAATAATAGCTCTAAGAAAGTGTGAATTTTTTCATTCCTCAAGCTTTAATTTTAAGTACTTAATCTGTTTCCTTTCTATTGCCGACTATCGTACCGATGGGTTTATTTTTCATCTGGCTAAACATGGTGCACCTTAGAAACCCTCATTTTGAAAAGTTTATTCTGCTTGAGAAGACAGAAATAAGCTAAAATTTTGAGTTATTTTCATACTCCAGGGCACATCACTGTAATTTAATGATTAATATATTAGTGTTCTTAAAATTTTAGTAATACAGGCCTGTAAGATCCAAACTAATTACTAATTCATCTTGACCATTCACAGGCTAAGACATTCTTCATTTTTGTGTCCACCATTTTTTACACCTTGTAATTGATTTCCCGTCACAGCCTTTTCAAGCATGGGCCGATTTGGGGGTCTGACTTCTGTAACTGGATGTGGTACGTATATGGCCGATTTGCCAAAAGTCATCAGTTGCTGGGAGTGGAGATATTTTGAAAAATATACCTGGGTCTGATCTTCCTGAATATTGTCGTAGTATTCACTTTCAGACTTCACTAAGTAGAGATGTGTTTTTATTTTTTTAAAGGGAAAAATAAAATCAAACAAAAGCAAGTTATTGCTGAAACTCATGATAAATGTAATGAAAAAAGGCTCATATTCTTCCTCCAGCTGGTCCCTATAGGTGAATTTATATGTTGTTCACCAATAATTTTGGACCCTAATACTAAAGGTGTTTATATCACCTTTGTAAATATAATGGAAAGAATGACTATGGCTAAAATACAATAAGCTCTATATTAGAAATTGTTAAGCCCTTTATTTTTATTATACCCATTTTACAGATAGAGAAACTGAAACTCTGATAAAGTAATTTGCCCAAACTCAGTCATTTTCTAAGTAGCGGAGACGGGCTTAGAACTGAGGTCTGCTTGATTTCAATAACACTGTACTCAAAAAACAAAAATAATAATAATAAATTTGTTTAGGGCTTTATATTTATTGCCTAAATCTAGTAGATAACACCAAAAGAAAACAATTCTTTGGAGTGCATTGACTGCAGTAATTATGTTAGGTGATGGAGAAACTTGCGGTAAGGTAAGAGCCAATAATGTAGATTGCTGTTCCTTTTCTCACATTTTTACCAGTAACGGAAAGGAGACTTGATGAATATGTATTTCCAGTGGTGAAAGCAGAGGCTGAGGATTTGGGTTTATGCATTATTTTTCTAAGTTTCTTTTACACAATCTCCCCTAAAATCAAGTTGTCTATGATAACATCTCTTTAGGAATGGAGGAAAAACACATGGTGACACTCTCTTGATCTTTTTGCAAAAATGCAATTATTTTGTCATTTAAAATCTTTTTTCTCATCAGTAGAAATTTGATTATGTGGAATTAGATTCCTGATGATATGAAATCTCAGTGGCTCTGAGACAATAGCTTGGACAGCCATGATAACTAAGTTGCTTCCTGTTTTTTCATTTTGGTCTCACTGCAATTCTTGCCAAAGTTCCTCTCCTCCTCTGCTTCATTAGTAATACAAAATGAAAGTCATTGTGCCCATTATATCTGTTAAATGGTTTCCACTTTAACTCGAGAAAAATGTATTGACGTTCCTGTGTTTGGCATGGAAAATGTGTTTATCTATGGGAGATAGCACCTTGTCTATTGGAATTACAGTGCATTATGTATAATGCTGCTCTGGCTGTGCACGTAGATTTTCTGGGATCTTCCTGTGTCAGAGAGTGGAAAGTTTACACAAGCATCAGTAAGCTAATCTTGTCTTGTGGGTGACTGTGGAAATATGGGGTATTTGACAAAGAAAATGTTTGGCCACCTGTGCCATGGAGGGCTTTGGTTGCAGGGTGTCCAGTCAGGTGGGGAAAAAGCATCCACCAAATAATAAAAGGTTGTACAAATACTTCTCCAGGCTGAAACTAAATATTAATTTCCCAAGAGCAGAACAATAGAATAGTTATTGTGACATAGTTTTTTAGCACATTTAGTTATTCTTTTTAGGACTTCTAAGAGGAATCTCTTTTATCTTTCTCCTGCCTCTTAACGATAACCCTTCTCTAGACTATATTGTCTCCTATGTCCTTGTCTTCTGCAGACAAGAGTCTTTGGCTCATGAACATCTTGTTAAGGTTTGTTGAGGATTAGGGGCTGTGACACAATTTTCCTTGCTGAGTCTTTTTATTGGGGATTTTTCATTGGTTTGTTTGGAGGTCTTTGAAACGTCTTCTTTCAAGCAATGATTTTCATTTTTCTTTGTTCTCCTCAAAATTGGAGTTGTATTTTGCTCAGCTGTTCCAGGGTCCAGGTAATGAATGGTGTTATTTAACAGGCAAGTGTGAAATTCTGTGTGCGGCAGAGTCCCTCTCTCTGTCTCTTGGAGTTGCTTAAATCCTACTCACCGCACTGCCGCTGAACTGATTTTGGTTTCGTTTTTCCAGCTTTAAGTGTATGTCAGTCATCCATCTAAAGCAGGGTTTCTTAACTTCAGCACTCTTGTCACTTGAGCTGGGTAAACCCTTGCTGTGGGGGATGTCCTGTGTGTCGTGGTGTGTGCAGCACTGTCCTCTGCCTTCCCCCAGTGTTTCTAGGGATTCCTAATGTCTCCCCCAGGAGGGGCAGTGAAATCAGCTCATCTGAGAATCACTAATCAAAAGCAAGGTTGAAAGGCAATTCTGGCACCACGTAAAAGATTTCCCATAAAAAGCACTGGGCTCCAGCAGAACGTGACAATGCTGAGAGCTTTGTGTCTTGGAGGATACGTGGAAGAATTGTGTCCCACATCCCTAGAGCAAACTGTCATAATTGTCTATAGTTTCTTCAACAGAGTTACAGAGGAGGTAAGGGTCACCTTTTAACTGCTTTGCTTCTGATTCTGCTAATTATCTTCTCATCCAGTGATGCCTTTTATCTCTCCTCTAAGCAACTTGTTTCACATAAGGAAGATACCAATTCTTCCCAGATTTTCCACCCTAACTACTTTTCTACCCTAACGTCCCTGCTCCTCTGTTTCTCCCACTGAATTTTCTTGGCTCAGATGGGAACATAGTGCTTATTTATTTCTTTAAATCCACTTCACAGCCTAATAGTACATTCTCTTCTGAGGCCGAATTTTAACAAGATGCTTTCTCCTCCGTAAGGCATTCCAGGAAAGAATTGATGTTTACTGTGATGATGGTCCTCTGTCCCAACCAAAAGCAGACACACCACCACCCTCTGCAGTGAACACATATTCATGTTTCAGTTTTGTTAAATGCCCCATTAAGTGAGTTACAATCTATTAAATTCAATGACACAATTATGGAACTATCTAAAGGGCATCTATTTACTCCTGCAATAGCAATTAAGATAACAGGCAAATAAATGAAGTAATCAAATGCATCTGATGATAATAACAAGATTATTTTTTATTTTTTAAATGCTGTGAAAGCTGTGGAAGTATGCTATCAGATCTGTGTGATCAATATATGAGATACACAAAGAAGAGGAGGAAGATTGACTGATGAATAAAATGAAACTGACACAAACAGGCTGACAGCCAACTGTAAGTCTCTTTAGGGCAAATGCAATTAACTTAGAATAATAGACTCAAATTTGATGGTTACAAATGCATTTTTATTAAAAGTCACGGGCTGAGTCATTATGCTCTT